>NW_022631005.1:6827746-7393749 GCF_010015895.1 Lontra canadensis
AGGAGGAGGAGGAGGAGGAGGAGGAGGAGGAGGAGGAGGAGGAGGAGGAGGAGGAGGAGAAGGAGAAGAAGTAGTAGTAGTAGTAGTAGTAGTAGTAGTAGTAGTAGTAGGATTTAATATGCAGTTGACCCAAGCACCAGGCTGGAGTAAGGTCTTCAACAACGGAAGAACTCACAAGGTCTGTCCCGCTTGGCAATCTCCCGGGGTTTGTTTTGAAGTCATTTTGAGAGCAGTGCCATGTGGAAAGCATGAACTCTGGAGCCTGTTGCCTAGTGTGGAGAAAAACAACCTCATGTTTGAGTGCTTAGTGGGTGTTTAGATTTATCTCCCTAATATTTAATTATTGTCTCAGATAGCAATAGGCCCTGGAATCACCCAGTTATCTTCTGAAATGCTGATTCCAGTTTAGTTGGTCTGGATGGGGCCTGAGAGTGTTCACTTTTAAGAAGTTCTAAGGGAGGGGACACACTCTAAGTAGCAAAATCTAGACTGAACCCCAGTAGGTTATCTGAAAAAACAGATTTCTAAGGTCACATATTAAGCATGCAAAATAATTCTCCTGTCCACAGAAATCAAAGGCATCTTTCTCTACTATAAAACATGATTCAAGGATTCACCGAAGTGCACCAGCCCCTCCTGGTGGTCACTGGCAATTCTGCTCCCTCCAGTGGTAGTTTTTTTTTTTTTTTTAATTTTTATTTATTTATTTGACAGACAGAGATCACAAGTAGGCAGAGAGGCAGGCGGGGTGTGTGTGTGTGTGGGGGGGGGGGAAGCAGGCTCCCCGCTGAGCAGAGAGCCCGATGCGGGGCTTGATTTAAGGACCCTGAGATCATGACCTGGGCCGAAGGCAGAGGCCTAATCCACTGAGCTACCTGGGCGCCCCCCAGTGGCAGTTTTTAAAGACAAGTGTCTGGATATGGAAGAAGGGGAGAAAAGGAAGGTGATGGATATGGTGGATGGAGAAGACATGACACAACCTCCCACAGTGGCCAGAGGCAGTCCAGTTTCATGGTTTGGGGATCACATTCTCTTAGACTTTAAATCCCGGTTCCTCCCCTGAGGAGCTGTGTGGCTTTACACACATTATTTCACCCTCTGCGGTGACTCCTCATCCATATAGATGGGGATAAAATTCCTCAGAGAGTACTCATAAGGTGTAAAAGAGACAATGTCAGAAAATACTGTTAATGCCATAGTGAGACTATACTATAAGAAACACTACATAATGGTATCTTTAGTTATCAGAGATTAAAAAAAAATGTATCCGCCTGAGATGAAAAGGAAGCTCTCTAAACATCAGAAATCTAAAGCAAATAACCCAAACATTTATTAAGGTCCCTAAAAAACATATGGCCCCAAATAGAGCTTTAAATATACATGCTGGCCCATAAGGATTTATAGTTTAAGTATTTTGGATTCCCTCCAAAGAAATCACAGATATGTAATGTGGGACATTAGCAGTTGTTTGTTTTTTGACTCTAAAATATATACTGTCTTTGTTGTTTAAGGCTTGTACTAGATGGTGGATAGGCTTTGTAATACTTAGAAAAGAAATTTGAGGGCAGAAGGCTTGATATAGCTTCCAAAGGAAATATGTTTTATATCTAAATTATATTTCAGAATTAAAATATGGCCTTTGAAAGCTTTTTGCTATTATGTGGAAATTTATCATGGAATCACACTTGAAGGAAAAAGCTCAGTTAAATGTCATGTTCTGACGAGTACATACATTTTTATATTTGAACGGAGTGCTTTGGCACCATGGGGCCAGTCTGAGAGGGGACGCATATCGTGCCAATTACTCTTAATTCAATTAGTTGAAACTCTCCAGGTCTTCACCTTGATTTGATGCTCTTTGCTTCTTTATTATTCTCAGCTGTTGCCTTACTCACCTTGTCCTTCGCCACGCTTTCCTTTCCGCCATGCTTCTGCTCCATCCTAACAGATGCAGTAGAAAGCAAAAGGGGTCTTCAGGGGGCACCTGGGTGGCTCAGTGGGTTAAGGCCTCTGCCTTCAGCTCGGGTCATGATCCCGGGATCCTGGGATCGAGCCCCGCATCGGGCTCTCTGCTTGGCGGGGAGCCTGCTTCCCCCCTCTCTCTGCCTGCCTCTCTGCCTACTTGTCACCTCTGTCTGTCAAATAAATAAATAAAATAAAAAAAAAAGGGGGGGTCTTCGGTGCTGGAGAGACCCAGAAGCAAATCCAGTCTGGAGCCCATCACCTAAGACCTGGCCTTACGCTCTTTCTCTGAGACTTGGTTTCCTTTCTCATATAGATACCCACTTGGCTGGATAATCACAGATTACAGATAATATGTGTTAAGTGTTTCCACGGAGACTGTACATAGAAAATAGGCACCAAGTATGAACTTCATTATTATTTGTAAAGGAAGTATCGACTTGTGGGCAGTCTACTCGAGAAAGTCTTCTTAGAAGTCTGGAAGGTCGAAACAGTTTTTACCTTCCTTAATACCCAGAGGGGCATTTTACTTGCATCTGGTTACTTTTATATGTGGCATTTTGGTTATTTGTGTATGAATTATCTCCTCTATAAAAGATTAAATTTATAGAGATAAGATTAAGGTCTCCACATTCCTCTCTGCAACATGCATTTAGCCAGGAGCTTGCGAATAATAGCCACAATAATAAATATTCAATGAATATTTCTTTAATAGAGCAAAAACCATTTTCTGACAGTGCTCATATCAAAACTGATATCTACCTGATTTTCCCTGATTTCCCCAACTTTTCAATGCCCCACCAAATTGAATTATATCAGACACCAAATGTTTCACAATATTTTCTTTCAAGTATGATTTATTTAACAATCATATGTAATAGGAAATGCAGAGAATTACAGCAGAGTAAAAACACAAGAATTGTAGCTTGTCATGTTAAAAATTAAATAAAAGAGCTACTGGTTGAATAAAAAGGCATATGAGATTGTTAGATATATGTTGTGTAGCTGGGGATAAAAATGCAAAGCAGGACATCCCAGACTTAGCAGCCCTACTCACCCTCCCTTTCTTCAGGACGGACTAGCACAACATGGGTGTTTGCGAAAAGGACAGGCACTGGGGCCCTCCACGTGGACTCCCGCCAGTTTCTCACTAACTAGTAGCTGTCTTAGGGGAGAGAGAAGGAAAGAAAGAAGAAGGGAAATGAAAAGGAGAGAAGTAGAAAGGGGAGGAAGGAGGGAACGGAGAGAGGAAAGGGAGATGAATAAGAGAAAAAGCACATCAACAGGGTGACAATTCTGAGGAAGTGGAGTGTGTTTTCTCCACCCCCTTTGGAAGTTCAGTCATGATGCTATATAAGTTAAATAACCTGGAAAATTAAGGGAGAGGCCATATACAGAAGCTGATGAATTCATTATATTGCGTGCTCTCTCTCTCTCTTTCTCTCTTTTTTTAGTAACAAAGTCTATAGGTCCTAAAGTATCAATAGAAACCAAGCAGACAAGTTTCCTATGACCCTTGAGAAGCAATGATTGAATGTACTTCTCCCTGGAGAGATTCTCTAGCTTTATGGAAAAACAACTGGCTCAAATAAGAACAAAAGTAATTACACTTCCCAGATACTCAGATTCTATTTTCAATGCAGAATATTTTCTAGCTGGTAAATAGCTACTTTTAAAAAGACATTGAAAGCAGTAGTTATAATTTCTTCATAAATAGAAATAAAAAGTACATTGTTAAAAGACAAAAAGTCACCATGATGTACATATCTATAAATCTCCCCCCACTACGCCATCATAGATGAGTTTGTACTGCTTACATTTAAAATATCAATTGCATTATAATGTCTATGATACAAATCAATTATTTAGCTGAGTTCTACAGAAGATTCAGGTGAACCAAAAACTAAGGACCTTATTCACAGAACATTTAAAAGCATTTTATACACAGTCTACGCACACATGTATCTTAAATTAGAACAATGCATACCTAATATGCATATAGAATATGGCTTACACATTAAAGGAGATCTAAGTTGTGGGTTGTAAAATCCCACCACTCAGACTTAAAAGCTTCTGATTATATCAATTTCTAAAATATTGCTTAGCCTTGTGGAAACCAAGAAAAGAGCAGGTGCAACAGAAAATCGATATGGACCCTCCTTCACTTTATTCTTTAATTGATGGCTACTTTTGTTTTTTTTCCATCCAGTTTTTGCCTTTTACAAAGATAGATTCATCTCAGAATCATTGAAGTGTTTGCACAGTGAAAAGTTACAGCCCCTAATTGTGCGACCTTTCTTGTCAGCTAATAACAAACAAAAGTTGTTCTTCAGTTTGGAGCAAAGGAAAGGCTCTGCACATGCTCAGGCAAAACATGACAAGCAAGCGGAGTCTCCAAGAGTTGCAGTCTGTTTCTGTGTAGTGAAATTATAAAGTCACGCCAAATAAAATGATCTGTACAGAAAAGCGTGGGTTTCCATTTTCATAGATATTTTTCAACACACACACACACACACACACACACACGCACGCACGCACTTCTTGTCATTTATCCCTGGGCTTGTAATATATTTTGTTATGTCCTAATGGGATCAACACCCCAGGGGGCAAATTCCATTCTTAGTTCTGACGTCTGTCTCCAACAATGGCTGAGGGTTCTTGTTGTCCCAGAGTGTAGCTAACGTGTGACTGGCATCGCGATGACGCTCATGTGGGTGACGTATTCGTACTCTGAAACCACAGGGATGGATGAGAATTGGTCCGCTGGTTTCAGGGATGGGTTTCACTGTGGTTTCCCAACGTGAGAGTTACAATGCAGTGGTCATCAGGTGGCAGAGCCAGGCTAAACTCCCCTGTCATCACAGGCCTTCAACCACAGCTTCTCAGCAGCCCCGCCTCTCGTGTCGCTTCCGTGTATTTAAAATAAGGACAATCTAACTAGCCCATTCTTCAGGGCTGCAAAAAAATTGTTTTCCATAATTCTGCTTTTTTTTCCTTTTAGTTAAAACCTTGAAATACCGGTAATTATAGAACTCTGCATAAAACAATACAAGAAAGTAAATTTTTAAAATGCCTCATATTTTGCACGTGTGTTGCAAGGTCACCTGTGCTATAACTGGATTCAGAGTGATGAAAATTTTAAACTATCCAACCTTTGTCTTAACATTTCTCCAACTTGCCTGAAAAAGCTAGATCAAAACAATCAAAACATTTCCTTTAAGGCTGTTTTCTGGAGGAAAGACAATGGCAGAAGCACTGGCTAAAAACTCTTATGGCGATTTTGAATGTATTTTTTTGGCCAGAATTACTAGTTCAGAATTTATGTTCTTCCTACTGTAAATCCCTTCTAAGAGTCCATTAAAATGGCCTGATCCAGGTGTGTGTTGAAAAAGGAGAACATGACGTTGTGGAAAGTTGAGGATTTAGGATGTTTTAGTCCTATTCTCATTATCCTGAAATAAAATCCAAATGAAAATGAAGATCATATTTTAGTCATACATATACATCAGTAACTGTGTGGTAATATCACGTGGGACTTTATACACCTTGTCAGGAATAAGGGATTTATCAGTATATTATAGATATTCATTATCTATCTTCTTAGAATTCCCCTTTGTGTGTATATGCATGTGTGTGTATGCTTGCATATTTTAATTACAGTAAAATGTGGATTGTTTGGATTAGAGATCACAAACTCAAGGACTCTACAAGCCTAGAAGGCAGTATAAATGGGGTAAGTGGGCCTGTGTGTGTGTAAAACCAGTGGAGTCACCAGGACTGTCGTAAACTCAAGAGCACAAGTCCTGCTTGAAGATATTCAAAACGGATCTTAAGTCAGTGTAGAAGTCAACCAAGCAAATGCACAGACTCACTCCAGCCTACAATCCATTAGGCTTTGACTTCTTCTTGGATGTACATGCAACACTAAAAAGCAGGCATTGGAAGGAATGGGGAACACTTCTCCTCCCAGGGAGTACCAGGTCTGATATTGGTTTGCTTTGGGGGCACCAAAAGCATATCCTTCCAGGAAGACAATATAATAAATTATATTCCAGCCTCTTTTTAAATAGTAAAGCAGCATGGCATTGTACATCCAATTCCAATCTCATTCGTTCTAATTAACAGAAACATTTTGAAAAAGTAGGCAAAACCAAATAGTTCTGTGGACAGAAATCTCTCAGAAGTGTGACATTACACAGCAATGTGAAGTTATACAGCAATGTGAAAAACAGATTTCAAAGGGTGATTTCTTGCCCTAAGTGTAGTGTTGCACATTGATTGATGAGGTTTCATCATGGTGCATCTTGAATTAGACTTCAGTGTTTCCTGAGAAAATATCCCATACTGGGGCCCACACACTGAGAATGAAGCAGGCAGTGGCCCTCAGAGCTATGGCCAGGCTGCCATAAAATCTATACTTTCCATGATGGAGGCCAGAGAAAGAGTTACCTAGAGGTCACAAGAAGGTATGGTTAACATCTGGGAGACTGTAGGCAAAATCTGACCACATATATTTTATTTGGTCTGCATGGTGTTTCAAAAAACTTTGAGCCCACATTAAAAATGGAAAGATTTTACATAAAAAAATCTCTTAGCCAATGGAAACCCCTGGAAACATGGTGAAAATATGTTGGAGGCAAAGCCTGGCTGGCTGCTACCTTCAGGTCAGGTGCTCTGTGTTCTTTCTGTTTCCAAGGCTGACCACTGCTCTTGTCTCCCAAACACTGGGCCTGAGTCACAGTTACCAACTGTCACCACTCCTGTTGGTTTTCTACTTCCTTTATTTAAGAGGCCTGCCTATTTCTTAAAGGCATATAAATTTCACCTATGAAAGGCCATGATTTCTGGAATACTGACTGTGCATTAAAGGCAGAGCTTTCTCAAACTGAGACAAAAACTACAAGGTTTGGTTAGTGCTGATGGGAAAAAAAACTGTCTAACAGCCTGCTTGAGTTTGAACCCCACTTTTTGAGTGGGTCTCAAATTCTTCCAGTTTTGGGGTCTTTGTAGTTGAAAAAGAGAAAAAGAGAGACCTCATTAACTGCCATTTGAATCTCCCTGAAATCTTTTACTGATGAGATGCCAGAATTTTACAGATCTATATACTTTTTTGCCTTAGACATCTTCATAGATTGGACAGTCATTTTTACAAATGTACTGGTGACCTGTGTTCCCTGCACAGAATTTTTGGAAAATGTTCATAAGTATTCCAGTTCCATATCATGAATGTATAAGAAATGCTGATTGTAGACTTTTTTCCTTTGGAAGCTACATAGCGTGCACTAGATTGATGACATCAATAGGAAAGATTCCCTTAATTTTGTTTAACTCCATGTTCTGAATCTATTTATTTGTCAAAACAAAAACAAAAACGAAACAAAACAAAAACTTTTTCTACTTAAAACACCCATAAATACTCCACTGAATTTAGTTTTCCCTAAGACATACTTGGAGCCTCCATCATATATCATCAGAACCTAAGAACTGCTCTGAAACAGCCATGAGCTCCAAAGACAATAAATTTATAGTCTGGATGGAGGGTATGAGGAGGAATTCCTATAGCTAATATGTGAAATATATTAGAATTGTTACATATAGACATACATGGATTTTAATTGAACAGCCACTCTGTTGGCTTGATTTCTACCTAAGCTTCATATGTAAAACAGGAATCATAATCACCAACTCTGAAATTGTTGAGAGGACTAAGGGAGATGAACACATGTAAGATGCTCATCACAGGGCCTGACCCTTGATAGTAGCCATGAATGAAACTACTGTTAACAATAAAAGACAGTCTTACAACCAACTCAGGAATACTTAGAGATGTATCATCTTAAAAGCTAATCACAGTTTAACTCTTTCGTATCTAAAGCAATATGTGAGGAGCTACCAAGAGAAACTCAGACACTTTGGTATATGGCCCCCGCTCAGCATTTTCTCTTGCCCCCAACCATCACCCCAAAAGCAGGACTCATTATAACATGTGAGTTTTATTTCTTACTTTTTAAGGAGACACTAAGACATCTCCTCTATAAATAAACCTTATATATAAACCTTCCCTTCTAGCAGCTTGTACTTCCCCCGCAGGCCCAAGACAACAGTTCTCCACTATAGTGTACAGAAACACCACAGACAGGATTATTAAAAATTTAGGTTTCCAAGGCCTCATTCCCAGAGTCAATAATTTGGTAGATCGAGAGCAAGCCCCAGAAGCTGAATTTTTAAAAAGAGAACCATGGAGGCAAACAAATGTCTCTAAATTTGAGCAAACACTGATGTTTGTTTCATAATATGTCCTTGCTTTGTTGTTATCACCCAGTGTAAACATTCATACTTCTTACATGAAGTAGAAAGAGAGATCAGGATTAAACTTGTCCACAGCTTACAGATTATTATTTTTAAAGGTCTAAAAAGTCTCGCTAAGTATATTTTTTATTGATGAGCAAATTAAGCTCTTTGAAAAAGTAAATATTTAAGATTTTGCTTCAGAAAATCAGAGAGATTTTTAAAAGATTCCAGGAGATGGGCACCTGGGTGGTTCAGTAATTAAGTGTCTGCCTTCAGCTTAGGTCATGATCCAGGGTCCTGGGACTGAGCCCTGAATCAGGCTCCTTGCTCAGCAGGAGGCCTGCTTCTCCCTCTCCCACTCCCCTTGCTTGTGTTCCCTCTCTCGCTGTGTCTCTCTCTGTCAAATCAATAAATAAAGTCTTAAAAAAAAAAAAGATTCCAGGAGGACATTGAAATGAGATAACATTTTTCTCTATGACATTCAACAAACCATTCATTCCAGGAATTAGGTTTCGTGTCTAAAAAATAAAATTACCTCTCATGTTTAAACTGACAGAAGCCTTTAAGGTATTTCAAACCTATGAATGTGCATCTGCACGTTTTTCTTCAGTGTTTACTAGATCTTCTGAGTTCTTATGAAGATCAGGTTCACCTACAACACAAGTAAACAAATAAACAAGAACAAAATAAGCCCGTGGAAAAAAACTAATAAAGTCAGGAATCTGAAACAATGCAGTCACATGCTGAAGACTCAGTTTCACAATGGATTTTACAGCACATTTCTCCAAAGATACCAAATACTTTCTTTTCACACCATGGATTTATAGAGTACAACGAGTCTTCTTCTGGTGGTTGTACAACATTGTGCAGTTGCAATTTAATTTGGTAATATAGAACTGAACTAGATGAGACATGTTTAAACATCTATTAAATCAAACATAAAAATTATGCATGCTTTTCTTGGGGAGAAATCAGCAGGAGAGGGAGAAATAGAGAATCTTAAGCAGGCTCTGGGCCTAGCTCAAGCTCGAGGTGGGGCTTGGTTCTCATGACCCTGAGACCATGACCCAAGCCAAAGTTAAGAGAAGATGCTTACCCCACTGAGCCATCCAGGCACCGCTTTCTTGAATTTTTTTTAAGCAAATGGTTTTAAACAAATGCTCTAATGATCAGTGTCTTTTAACACACACCCCTTAGTTGCTATGAATTTAAACAAATGACTATGAATTTAAACAAATGACTGTAAGAGCATAGTAATTTTTAAGATAAGACATAATCTGCCAAAACACACTAATGGAATTTATAATTCAAGAATCACTCATCTTCTATATAAACCTTGAAGAAAAAAAATTAACATGGAAAATGAGCCAACAGTTCTAGAGAAGTTGCAGAGAATCTATCAAAAATAAATATAAAGCAAAATGTATAGATAAAAGAGTCTTACATGAAAAAGAAAGCAAACAAAATTAGCAGAAATTAATTTTTGAGTCAAAAATACTTTACTATTTCAGGAAATAGTCATATATGACATGCTCTTTCTGTTTGAACTTTGATAAAAAATATCCTAACAGTTAAGGAGCAAGCATCTTAGTGTCGCAGTCAGTTAAGCATCTTACTCTTTGTTTCTGCTCAGGTCGTGATCTCAGGGTTGTGAGATTGAGCCCCAAGTGGGACTCTGCACTCAGCAAGGAGTCTGCTTAAAATTCTCTCTCCCTCTGCACCTCCCTGTCCCCGCTCATGCACTCTTTCTTTATTTCTCTCTCATTCAAAAAAGAAAAAAAAAAAAGAAATACACATATACATGTATATATATGTAAATTAATAGTTAAGCTTTATACCAGTTATCTTTGAGATAATTCCTTTAGCATAGATTGTAAGACTGTGTTGTCTCAGGTGCAACAGATTTTTTATTGAGGTTACAAAATTAATGTATAAAACCTATGGGGTGTTATTACAAAGCAAAATTACTTTGTTTCCTGTTTTCTCTTTAAGATATATTCAAAAAGGGGGCGCCTGGGTGGCTCAGTGGGTTAAAGCCTCTGTCTTCGGCTCAGGTCATGATCTCAGGGTCCTGGGATCGAGCCCCACGTCGGGCTCTCTGCTCTACGGGGATCCTGCTTCCTCCTCTCTCTCTGCCTGCCTCTCTGCCTACTTGTGATCTCTGTCAAATAAATAAAATATTTTTAAAAAAAGATATATTCAAAAAGGAAAGTTACCTTTTCAGGTGGTATCATCACTTTTGCAATCAACCTTAGATAATAAAAACATTGTGTGATCCCGTTAAGTGGTCAAAGTCTCAATTCTCATATTAGATAGTCTGGTTACATATATTACACATCAATCTTAAAACAAAGATCATAAAAGATTCCTTTCCAACCTTGAGTTTGTGGCAGAGCCCAGAAGTGGTGTATGGCGGGGGATGGTTGATGTTTCTGTTTCACTCTCCCCCAACTGGCTACCTTGACTCCTGAGCTGGAGCATGACAGAAGAAGGACTGAGAGGATAAGCCAAGTTCCTACTTGACCAGCACTGTGGGAGGACTTCATACTCACTAGACCTGGTAGGTGCTGGAAGCTAATTCTTCCGTGAACACATTCACAGGTTCTTCAGGGACTTCTTGCCAGAGGCCATGGCTGGACATGTCTCACCACCTTGCTATGTGCATATGAAACTCTGGTTCCTTTACAGTGTTCACAACCCCCAGGGATTTCATTATTACATCGTTAGCTTCTGTCTGGTGAGGTCCTTTCATTCTTCCAAATACAGGTGGGCCACATTTGGTTCACACAAAACACTCATGAGGCAGTTGTTCCCATAAATTACTTGAGGAAAGACTGAAACCTACATAGCCTCCTCTCATGTGGCTCATCTGTCACCAGCTAATCTGTTACATCTCACGTAAGAATTAGACTCCATTCCCAATATCCCTGAGGGTCCTGGTACAGTTCTTTTCTCTTAATTTGAGGTAAAGAGGGAAGCATTTCTACACCTTTCCCAACAGCAGATAGCTCATTAAAGAAAATCTTCTCACAAATCCTTTTTCAACCATTAACAACCTGACCCTTTCATTTGTTTGAGTTGGGTAAGGATCAGAAGCATCCCATAATTGGCCTTTAATCTTCTTTGAAATTCCTGTCTCACAGGATTTATTTCTGACATCTTAGACTCTTGGCTTAAACTTTTGATTTAGTATTCTGTTACTTAGGGCTAGATTAGAATGGAACAGAGTGAAAGAATAGGCTGAACTAAAAGAGGAATATAAGTAATTCCCTGGTTCTTAAGTTTTTGAGAGAAACTTTTACAATGGGCAAAAACACTAAGGATAAAGAACTCACCAATAAGAAGAGTGGATGAGGAACAAAATCACCAAGTGCTAATAATACAGCAATTACAATTTAAAATTCTGGTTAAAATTAGTCTATATGTATTCTAACACAAATATATTGTTATATATCAGTTTATTAAATCAGTAATGAGTAATGAGTGATTTGAGCAAAAAAGAATATTAATGCATAAGAATGAAAACATTTTTAATTAATAATAATAATATCAGCAGCAACAGGAAAAACAGTGAACATTAAGAGAAAACTTATTTACACCATGCTAAGTGCTTCATACGTTTTATCATTTAATTCCTCCCCAACAATTTTTATTGCCCAAGGTCACATATCTTCTAAGGAGCAGAGCTGGACCCTCAACCACCGAGCCATGTACTTCAAACTAAACCAAAGAATTTGGTCATACAGTGCTAACTCCCTGACCCAAAAGGACAAGTTTCCATTGGATTTGAAAGAGTGAAAGCATTCCTTGTTGCTTGGAGAGATACAATTGCAAAGTTTCAAGTTGAGAAGTGTAGAGTAAACATGTCATTTTTCATCTTCCTGCTCTGACAAGCTAACTATGATTCAAAATTCAGTTCTTCATAAAAGAATGAGTAGTTTGATAGTAAGAACTGTGAGAAGCATTTTCTAAGAAATAAAACTCTTTTTACTGCCACTCTGTGTAGAAAAACCGGCAGTAGGAGACTGGCTAAGGACTCGGATACCAAGGTCACACATATCTTACACTCAGGGATTTCAAAGCAAAAGGCTACAAGAAGGAATCAAATGCTTTCTTGCCAATACCATGGAGGAGAAATGATAGAGATTTGTGACTCTCGGAGTAAACTCTTTAACTTAAAATTCAGCATAAATATGTGACTGGGGTGCATATCTATGCTTAAGAAATCAAAAGCTGTAAATTAGTGAAAACCCTGTAATGATTTTTGTGTCAAAGATTTCTGACTTTCCACCTTGCAATACCACAACCAACCATCCAGTGTAGACATGAGGGATTTCCAATGGCACTGTTTTCTTTGCATATTCATCCACAACAAGAGCAATGAATTGTTTCTACCCTAGAAACTCCGAACATTGCAAGTTTCCTAATTTCTAGTGTTTATAATCAAATTCTTCAGTGGAGACTTTTTTTGGTATGAGTTTCCATCTACAGAAGAAAGAGTCAGGAGAGTATGTGCCCTTTGATTTCATTCTTCATTTTTCCCATGGAAACAAAAACTACTTACAATCTTCATTAAGCTGAATACATAATTTTTAGGAAGTAGTTACCTACTTGCTACAGAAGGCTGATTTGGCAAATATTGGTGGTATGCAGAATCTAAAATTCTAGGAGTCTTTAGATGTTCCTAATAATTGGCTATAAATACCATTTGACAAATTTGTAGACTGGTTGAATTGGGGAAAACTAAACCCCAAACAGCTAATTGTTTCTTCCATCTTATTTAGCTTTAAGTCACAAATCTCAGAGGACTTAGTTGGTAGTTATCTTTATTAAGGTTCAAAAATCAGCCAAAATAGAAGCTAGTTTCACATACCCAGCTACCTTTTAACCTGGGAGGAGAAGGACTAATGTTCTTTAAAAATGCCTTCCATGCTAATTTTTCCCTCTCCTGTCTACAACCTCCTATCTAACTTACGTTGGCTGTAAGGAGAAGCTATTTGAAGGCATGTGTGGAGAGTATCTCATCTACTTGAATTTTTAAAATCTGTAGTGGAATAAATTGCCTCTCTTGGTCATAATGCAAGTTGTTCTTATTACGGTACACTTATAAATTGTAAACCCATGCTTTAAAATAAAAGCACTTTAAGCAGTTAGTCACACAGCACTTTATTGATCTACAACATTCAGCCAGGATTGTGGGGAGTGATGGGATCTCTAATCTATCAAGATTCATGTAACAGGATTACTCTCATGGTAGAGGAGAATTTGTTTAAAATAAATCATGGGTGCTCTATTATTTCAATATTACTACATTGAAACTATGACGTTATTCATATTTAACTTCTTATTTGATGAGATTTCTATTTCTTAGCAGCCTCTGGATTTTCTTTAATCAGCAGACTTGCTCAGCATATTTCAAAGAAGTCTAGCCCAAGACGGAAGGGTGATATGGGAACACAGGACCCTTTTGAATGAATCCCACATTCAGAGTGATAAGTTAATATTATTGAGTGGGTCTTTGTGCTGAATACCTCTTTACTTCTACAAAAGTGTCCTGATACAAATCAAAATTAGTGAAGACTTTCAACATCACTCACTTCCAGTTGTCTTGCAAAGAATGAGCCTATGTTGGGCTTCAAAGAGGTTATGGAAATGAAGTTCAAGAACCTTAGATTCTTTGAAGATTTTCACCATTTCTTCTTGAAGGTTTATTTATTAAATTCTATCTGAAGAGATCCCTTGGATCATTTTTATTTACCTTATTTTTCTTTAAATTTTGTCATAGAAATTAAACATGTGAAAGAAAGGTCAAAGCTCTCAGCTATGTCTTTTTTCTATAATTTCTGATAATTTCCTACATTCCTATTGTTAACAGGGGAACATTATATTAGACAAAGCATGAACAGAGGTCCCAGAAGGAATAAAGTTAGAACTAAAGAGTTTAGACTGTATTTGGTCTAAATTTAGGCCTACTTTAAGGGATAAAAACTAAGATGGTAAAATATTCTTTTGGAAAATAAGTGAATTACCATAAACTAAGTTTGCTGGATTACCAAAATCTTTTCTTTTTGAGAGCACTTTGGTCTGCCGAATACGGTTTTTAAAATTTCTTGTTGTTGTAGTTTTCCTAAACGGTTCTATGCCAAGGAAAAATTAAGGCAAGTGTCTTAAGGGGCAGAATCTTCAACAGAAACTATTTAGATAAAGGTTGTTCATTTTCAGCTCTACAACCTGGGCAGCTATATCCACAATTTGGAATAAACCACTTCCACTCCTTCACTCACTCCTGCAGAAAACTGGATGAATTTGAGAGATACTTTGAAGAGATACTCTACTGGTAATTTTGGTGGGCTAATTAAAAATGGAAAGGTGATAGGAGAGTCAAGATCAATTTACTATACACCCACTCACTCTATTGATGGAATTGATCTATTGCATATTTTCTCACAAAATATTCCATTGTTTATCTAATATTAAAATTATTGTGATCAAGTAGTGTTCTTCTATAATACACTTCCTAAAGGAAGCTTTCTATAAGACTGCCATGTAGTCTGGAGGCACATACGTGGGACCAAGAGAGAATAAGAATTATTGCAGAAAACACTAAATTCTAAATACTTCATATATTGACTCATCTAATCTTCACAACAGCTCTTGAGAAACAATTTTTATGATCCTCACTTTAGGAATCATCAAGCTGAAACAGAGAGATAAAATAACTTGCTCAGTGTTACACAGCAAGTAAGTGATGAGACCAGGTTTGAACAGATATTCTAGGTCCAGAGTTCTGGATCCTAACACCACACTATGCAGCCTTCCTGGGTATAGTTTATTTAATGGCTACTGTGTTTTTTTTTTTTTTTCTTTCCTTAGTATGAGTTTATGCCTTATCTTTGAAATTAAATCTGATAGGCTTTTCCCCCGACTCAGGCAGAGACAGAGAATAAGAATAAATAAACTTGTTTGTGAAAATATGTTATTTGGTATTAGACACCAAGCCAGTCTCAGCTAATTAATTATTGGGGTGTTCCTACTAGTCTACTACAATTAACCATTTAGTCAACTGTTAGGGAATCACAGTAAAGAAGGCATATAAGAGCAGCTCTTAAAAAAAAGGGTTTTTCAGGGGGAAATAACTTGGCTAACCTTATAAACTGAATTATATAATGGACAAGGCATTCTCAAACGCCACAAAAGAACAGTATATGGAGCCATTTTTCTCCTACTGTTCACTTCTACTACAATAGAAATACTTTTTCAAGGAAATCTCTCCCTTAAAATTTTTATCAATCATTTTTTTTTTTTAGTGGCAGAGAACTATTACAGAATTTGTTCAGAAAAATAGTAGAATTGATGTAAAAGATAAAGTAAGTTTCTGAAAGCCACATTACCCTTTTGATATTTTAGAAAAGGGCAAAATAAAGCTTTATTGCAGAATGACACAGTGATTAGATGCTCAAAGAAAATTAACTGACACAATATAGTATCCTAGCAAAGAGAAATGCTATAAAATGCCATTTAGATATTTGAAAGCATAAAGATGCTGGCACAGCCATAGCAGCTGAACCAGGCCAACTAAGGAATCTGTAGTTCCTATGGCCAGTGATGCCAGTTGCGCAATCTGCAAAAATGGGTTCCTTTTCTCTCATGGGGCCAGGCAGATTTCCAGCAAGTAGACTGAAATCTCCAAATTTTTTGTTCAAAGTACAGCGGCCACCATGCATGAGGTTTTTTTGTTTGTTTGTTTGTTTTTGTTTTGTTTTTAAGATTTTATTTATTTATTTGACAGACAGAGATCACAAGTAGGCAGAGAGGCAGGCAGAGAGAGAGAGGAGGAAGCAGGCTCCCTGCTGAGCAGAGAGCCCGATTCGGTGATGGATCCCAGGACCCTGGAATCATGACCTGAGCTGAAGGCAGAGGCTTTTTTTTTTTTTCTTCTTTTCAGCATAACAGTATTCATTGTTTTTGCACCACACCCAGTGCTCCATGCAATGCGTGCCCTCCATAATACCCACCACCTGGCTCCCCCAACCTCCCACCCCCCACCTCTTCAAAACCCTCAGGTTGTTTTTCAGAGTCCATGGTCTCTCATGGTTCATCTCCCCCTCCAATTTCCCTCAACTCCCTTCCCTCTAAATCTCCCCATGTCTTCCGTGTTATTTGTTGTGCTCCGCAAATAAGTGAAACCATATGATAATTGACTCTCTCTGCTTGACTTATTTCACTCAGCATAATCTCTTCCAGTCCCGTCCATGTTGCTACAAAAGTTGGGTATTCATCCTTTCTGATGGAGGCATAATACTCCATAGTGTATATGGACCACATCTTCCTTATCCATTAGTCCGTTGAAGGGCATCTTGGTTCTTTCCACAGTTTGGTGACCGTGGACATTGCTGCTATAAACATTGGGGTACAGATGGCCCCTCTTTTTACTACATCTGAAGGCAGAGGCTTTAACCCACTGAGCCATCCAGGTGCCCCCATGCATGAGGTTTTACTTAAGGATGTTTGCTGATCAGGAAAACTTAATGCTTATATGAACTGGTTTTTGTTTCTGAAAAAAAGGATACTTATTTAAAAAAATCTCGAGATAATATTATTTAAAAGTTGTGAGAAACTAAATTGTACTTAGCATTTATGATATCCATGTTTGTAGGAATTATTGTGGAAAAATTATGAAGACAAATATAATTGATTTTATCTTTTCTTAAAAAAGATTTTATTTATTTATTTGTCAGAGAAAGAGAGAGAGAGAGGACACAAGCAGGATCCCTGCTGATCAAGGAGCTGGATGTGGGACTCGATTCCAGGACCCTGAAATCATGATTTGGGCTAAAGTTAGATGCTTAACTGACTGAGCCACCCAGGTGCCCCAAATGATTTTTTTTTTTCTTAATCGTCAATATATTTCACGTTTGCTCCTAAAATCTTTTGTAATTTTTGTATTCATCAATAGTGGTCTTGAAGTGATTCTTTTTTTTTTCCTAATTCAACTTGTTTTTTTCACCATTTGTTTTGTTGCCTAAAAAGCCTAGATTTTCAGTGAGCTCAATTCTAGTTGATTTTAAAGAGAGTATACACCCTCAGAATCTAATCTTGCAGGATATTAATATTGTCTACTAACAAATAGTATACAAGTATTAGGATGTAGGACCATATTATTATAAAGGAATAATATGGAATCTGTGACCTATTTTAAAAATAAAAATGTAATCACACTTTCTGTTCTTTTGCCTTTTTCCTAGTAATATATTTTGATAAACCTACCAAAATATTGAATTCTTTGTAGGTATACAGAGTTAGAGGACCAGTGCTTTTAAATAGGTTATGACTTGACTTTTAGGTATGATTACACACTATTATTCCTTAATCTACTGAGAAAGCATCAAGAAAATCATTAAACTTTTCTTCTTTTGCATATATTGCATAAGTTGTAGTCATGCACAACATAATCCTACTTTTTATAATTTAATATAAATATAAATAATTTTTTTAGGGGCACCTGGGTGGCTCAGTGGGCTAAGCATCTGCCTTCAGCTCAGGTCATGATCCCAGAGTTCTAGGATCAAGCCCCGCATTGGGAATCTGCTCAGCAGGGAGCCTGCTTCTTCCTCTCCCTCTGCCTGCAGCTCCCCAACTTGTGTGTGCATTCTCTCTCTCTGTGTCTGTCAAATTAAAAAAATCTTAAAAAAATAAGTAATTTCTTTAACTCATAAGCATTTGGTAAACTCATAGACATTATGGTAAAGTATAGGAGGACATTTTTGGATTGTTACAGGTTTCAGAGCGATTCTTAACTCATTGGAAGTTAAGTTTCTTCCCTTTACTATTTATAAGACTATATATTGACTAAATCTTTGCTTTAGGATAGTTATAGAAATGCATTTTTAAGGAAAAAATATTGTACACTTGAAAAAATACACTGAAACATAGATACTGAAAACTTTACCATAGGAATTACTGATATTTATCCATTTGTATATAAATGTAGGATACACTGTATATGAACCAATATATGTCATAAGTTCAGAGTGATCCAACTAAAATGATGGTAAAGACAGAATGAGCTAAAATTGTTAAGTGTAACAATGGAATAGTGCTCGAGAAAGAAAAAAAGTGATTTGTAATACTCAATAAGGACCATCTGTCAGTGTGCCCTTGACCAAATAGAAAGAATAAGAGGCATGCCTTAGATCAGAGGATCAGCGGAAACTTCTGGAAATAACTTCATATATCTGACTACATCCAACTATGGATACAATCTCAAAAGATAAATCAGCTTTATTTCCCAAATGAGTAAGGAGCACATCTTAACTACTTGTGTCTCTACCAGCACAGCTCTCTGCTTGTCCTCATCCCAGCACCCGTGGAGAAACCATTTCTTCATTCCTGAGCCAGTCCATAATCACTAAGGAATGCAAGCCTGCTCCTTCTGCCTGCCTTCCAACTTTGATTGTCCATGTAAATACAAGTGGGGAGTTCACTCACTCAAACAATATCACTTAAAATGCCCCTAAATTCTTTTCTTTAAGACTTTATTTATTTAAGAGTGAGAAAGAGAGAGAGAGCAATCAGGGTGAGGAGCAGAGGGGGTGGGGAGAGGGACAAGCAGATTCTGCACTGAGCACGGAGCCCTACACAGGCTCAATCTCATGACCCCGAGATCACAACCAGACCCAAAACTAAGAGTCAGACGCTTAACCAGCTGAGCGTCCCAAATATCCCCAAACACTCCTAAATTCTGCTGCTGTTACAGTTCCTCTCCATCAGCGAACAGTTTGGGCAAGACTTCTGTTCGGTAAGAAGATTTAGAACATGTAAATAAACGAACCTGTCACAACTAACTTCTGGAAGATGATCTAGAAACTATCCAGAAGTTTACTGGCTTTGAATTTTAGACAAACTAGGCACAAATCCCAGCTACAGTTTTATCAGAATATAATTCCTACCTTGTGAGGCTGCTGTAATAAATATTTGTGTAAATGATCCATGAGAAGATATATAAACGATGTAAAATGTCACTCCCAAATTCATAATCTTCAGCTTTTTAAAATAAAAATGTCTATGGGATATAACACACACATTTGAAAGCTCATGGGATCAGTTGTGTTGAGATTAAACAGAAGTAGATTTGATAAAGCAATTATGTTGCTCTCTGAGGTAAATTTTCAGAAAAAGTTGTTTTCTTTGTCTGGATTTACTACTACCAGGATGCTATTTTCTGTGTATTATATTAAACTGTGAAAAGGAATGAGGAAGATTCAGTTGTAATATGTGTGCAAACCTGTGATTTGGGTAACTAACTCACCCCTGCAGACCTCAGTTTTCACATTGGTAAAATGGAGATAGTACCTAAATCATAGGGTTGTTTGGCTGATTAAGTAGGATAGAGACCATGACAGAACGTGGTATATTGACAAGCAAGTAAATGAGTAGTTAGTCAAAAAGGATTCCACATTCCATTTAGCATTAACACCAACATGATTACCAAAATCACGTTTATACATACTGTAATATACAATACTACATTTAAGATATTTTAAATACAAATAACAATACATAAGGCTTAACTAGTGAACCTATCACAGTCTACTAAATGTCACGTTAATCATAATGTAAATTGGATGTTTTAAAAATTTTAATACTTTCCCATCAGTTTTAAATATTTCCTTAATAAATCTTTTAGTTTTGTGTTTTAATTTTTCAAGCAATGATTCAAGACCTATTTTTAAAAACTTTGTTTCCTTTTGAGGAAATCTATGAGGTTTTCCAGCAAAATGTGATTTTAAATAAATCTGACTAAAATATTATTATATATTCAATATATTTCAAATAAATTATAAAATGTGAAAAAATAAGAAAATATCTACCTTAGTAACTCGTATGATGATTTTCTGATTATAAAGATAGGTCATAGGTACAGTGATCACATTTTAAAAAAAATGTATTGATAGTGATAAGAAACAAGGCTTTTTGTAGGGATTCTAATGAAGTTGAAAATAACAGGCTTTCGTTTTACTGAATGGGTTATTTGAGACCAGAGCTAAATTGTTCTGTACCAATGGGGGATTTTCGTGGCCAAGAGGGGAAAAAGAGGAGTTGAGGGCCTGAATCAAGAGGAATATGAGACTAAAATGTTTTGGAGAAAGAATAGAAGTGAGTGGTGACAAAGAGATTTACCTTTTGCTTAGAGGTATATTGTTAAGACAACAAAGTTTTCAATGTCCTTGGAACTGGAACTATTGGGGAACTATAACAAAGTCTCGAACCTAGGCTGGTGTTAGCAGTGTGTCACCCAGAAGTTATGGTTACAAATTCTGGTTACACTTGCCAGGGAAGGGTAGCACCAGAGAGAATTGTCTCAGAGAGCTGGTCCTACTTCCTGCCTGTAGCTTTGATCTTAGCCCCCATCACCTCTGCTCAACAGTGCAACATCCAACCTATGACTTTCTTCCCCACCATCATTTTCTCTACCCTCCAAATTTCCATCATCACGCTGTTCACCCCAGAATTTTCAGAGGCTACACAACTCCTGTGAACTCTTGCAGTGATCGCTCATATTTGCACAAAGTAAAATTAAAGCGAGCAAAAAGGTTTGGGGTATCTGAAAACATAGCGAGTAGAGATACCGTGCAAGAGAAGAGGATTGTGGGGAAATCCCCCATTTAACTTTCCCTTTTTTCATTTATTAGCTTTTTATTTTCTCTTTTTAGATCTTTAACAAAAACTATATGGTACAACAGAGTGGGTAATATCATTTCAGTTTTAGGGTCTCACCATTAAAACCAGACCTTCATAAAATGGAGTCAATTCTCTTCTACCTGATACTGACCAAGTTCTTATCTGGCTTTGAGCTGGAACCACTGGAGAGCTAAAGGGGAATATTCCATGAGTTCTGTTCTTCAAAAATCCTATCGGCTTTTGTTTTACACAGAGTAGGCCTCTGTAAATAGCTCTGAATGACCTCGTTAGTAGTTCTCAACTTTCTGTCAGGCTCTGCAGCTCTAATTACCAATAACACACTCCAGTCACTGTATCTCATGATACACAGTGGTCCTCACTGGGTGGAGAGATGGTGCACACCTCCAAAGGGGAGTGTTGGAATCTCCATGAGACGTGTGCAATTGGGAAACATATCCTAAATCTCCTCTTCACTTCCACTCTTATTCCAACACTGCTTTTGGTAGGCCCCTTTTGAATGCATTTTTCTCTTCCCATTTTGAGAATGCAAGTCAGAATGTGATAAATATCCCAACTGGTGTATGAATAAGATAGCTACACTTACATGACTAAGGGATGGGCTTCTTGGAGAGAGTAGTTTAACGGAGTTCTGGATGACAGATAGGATTTTAAGAAGCGAAGTAGAGGAAGGGGCCCGAGAAGTATATTCCATGTGGAAGAAAGAACAAGGATTAAGGCAGAGAAAAAGTCCACTGACTTTCTTAGGAGTAGAAGGCAAATGTTCCAGAGGAGATGTGTGACCCAAACACAGATATTTTAAAGGCTATCGTTACCAAGTTACACGCTGCTGTTTCCTGAGTACAGCTTGCTGGGATGAAGTTGGCTGTGGTTGTAATCTGCAGTTGGTTTGTCTAGACCATAAACTGGTTAATTTCCTGCTCTCCCCCTCCATGTCCTCTACATTCACTTAAATACACAAAAGTGTTCCATTTTTACCTACCTTTGTAAACTGGAGACAAGCTATAGTGAACTTTTAAAAAACAAAATAGCCCAGAGGATGCTAATATGCTGCAAGAGTTGAAAACTATTGAGTTCTGCCTTTACAATGAATGAATGAATGAATGAATGAATTAGCACATACACATGGTTCAAACTGGATGTACATTCTCCTGGGGTTAAGTGACTTTGGTGAATACCACCTCTTAAAACTTCATAATTCTGATCTCCCAAATGTTCCATTCTATCTATCATGCTCTATTGTACTGATAATATAAAATAATATAATATAGAATGTCAGCTAAAGAAAGTAAATTGGAAATAAGAATAAACTAAATGCAGAGTATATAATTTACTAATAATTTGAAATATACAACTTAAAAATTACTTGTAAGATCTCATATAAAATGTTAATCGCATTTTTGAACTATGAGTAGAGAGAAAATAAGTGTTTTTTTTTTTTTTTTTTTTTTTAGGATTTTATTTATTTGGAAGAGAGAGAGAGCACAAGCATGGTAAGGGACAGAGGAGAGGAAGAGGGACAAGCAGGCTTCCCACTGCACATGTGAAGCAGGGCTCATCCTAGAACCCCAAGATCATGACCTGAGGCAAAGGAAGACACTCAATCGACTGAGCCACCCAGCTGCCCCCCAGAGCAAGCTCTAGTTTTATCTGAAAGACTTTGCTTCCCTCTGTTTGATTGTCCCTTCTGAAATCTAAACAGTATGTATATATTTTCTCAAAAAGATGCTTAACATTTAGTCATGGAAGTTTAAAAGTTATAATTTTGATGGCTGAGTAATATTCCATTGTATATATGGGCCACATCTTCTTAATCCATTTTTCTGCTGAAGGGCATCTTG
This sequence comes from Lontra canadensis, assembly GCF_010015895.1. Lineage (NCBI taxonomy): Eukaryota > Metazoa > Chordata > Mammalia > Carnivora > Mustelidae > Lontra > Lontra canadensis. Next base: position 6,850,540 of record NW_022631005.1, read on the forward strand.
GCTTTTTCCATCGTTTGGCTATTGTGGACATTGCTGCTATGAACGCTGGGGTGCATATGGCCCTTCTTTTCACTAGATCTGTATCTTTGGCTGAGGGTTTTAGAAGAGAGGGGGGTGGAGGGATGGGTGAGCCTAGTGCTGGGTATTAAGGGAGGCACGTATTGCATGGAGCACTGGGTGTGGTACATAAGCAATGAATCTTGAAATACTATATCAAAAACTAATGATTTACTGTATGGTGACTAACATAACATAATAAAAAATTTAAAAAAAGGTTACAATTTTGTTGACACGGTGAGTTTTGATTCAGAAAGGGAAATTAGATAATAGATTCCATTTACTATAACACCAAGAACCATAAGATACCTGGGAATAAACCTAACCAAAGAGGTAAAGGAACTGTACTCGAGGAACTACAGAACACTCATGAAAGAGATTGAAGAAGATACAAAAAGATGGAAGACCATTCCATACTCTTGGATTGGAAGAATAAACATTGTTAAAATGTCTATACTGCCTAGAGTAATCTATACTTTTAATGCCATTCTGATCAAAATTCCACCGGTATTTTTCAAAGAGCTGGAGCAAATAATCCAAAAATTTGTATGGAGTCAGAAGAGACCCCAAATCGCTAAGGAAATGTTGAAAAACAAAAATAAAACTGGGGGCATCACGTTACCTGATTTCAAGCTTTACTACAAAGCTGTGATCACCAAGACAGCATGGTACTGGCATCAAAACAGACACATAGACCAGTGGAACAGAGTAGAGAGCCCAGATATGGACCCTCAACTCTATGGTCAAATAATCTTCGACAAAACAGGAAAAAATATACAGTGGAAAAGACAGTCTCTTCAATAAATGGTGCTGGGAAAATTGGACAGCTATATGTAGAAGAATGAAACTCGACCATTCTCTTACACCGTACACAAAGATAAACTCAAAATGGATAAAAGACCTCAACGTGAAACAGGAATCTACCAGAATCCTAGAGGAGAACATAGGCAGTAACCTCTTCGATATCAGCCACAGTAACTTCTTTCAAGATATGTCTCCAAAGGCAAAGGAAACAAAAGCGAAGATGAACTTTTGGGACTTCATTGAGATCAAAAGCTTCTGCACAGCAAAGGAAACAGTCAACAAAACAAAGAGGCAACCCACAGAATGGGAGAAGATATTTGTAAATGACAGTACAGACAAAAGGCTGATATCCAGGATCTATAAATAACTCCTCAAACTCAACACACACAAAACAGACAATCATATTAAAAAAATGGGCAGAAGATATGAACAGACACTTCTCCAATGAAGACATACAAATGGCTATCAGACACATGAAAAAATGTTCATCATCACTAGCCATCAGGGAGATTCAAATTAAAACCACATTGAGATATCACCTTAGACCAGTTAGAATGGCCAAAATTAGCAAGACAGGAAACAACATGTGTTGGAGAGGATGTGGAGAAAGGGGAACCCTCTTACACTGTTGGTGGGAATGCAAGTTGGTGCAGCCACTTTGAAGAACAGTGTGGAGATTCTTCAAGAAATTAAAAATAGAGCTTCCCTATGACCCTGCCATTGCACTACTGGGTATTTACCCCAAAGATACAGATGTAGTGAAAAGAAGGGCCATCTGTACCCCAATGTTTATAGCAGCAACGGCCACGGTCACCAAACTGTGGAAAGAACCAAGATGCCCTTCAACGGACTAATGGATAAGGAAGATGTGGTCCATATACACTATAGAGTATTATGCCTCCATCAGAAAGGATGAATACCCAACTTTTGTAGCAACATGGACGGGACTGGAAGAGATTATGCTGAGTGAAATAAGTCAAGCAGAAAGAGTCAATTATCATATGGTTTCACTTATTTGCGGAGCACCACAAATAACACTGGGGACATGGGGAGATTTAGAGGAGAAGGGAGTTGAGGGAAATTGGAGGGGGAGATGAACCATGAGAGACCATGGACTCTGAAAAACAACCTGAGGGTTTTGAAGGGGTGGGGGGTGGGAGGTTGGGGGAGCCAGGTGGTGGGTATTATGGAGGGCATGCATTGCATGGAGCACTGGGTGTGGTGCAAAAACAATGAATACTGTTATGCTGAAAAGAAAAAAAAGATAATGGAAAGGAATAACAAACATTTTACAAATAAATATTTAAAAACATTGCTTTTCCTCACAACAGTCAGAATGGCTAAAATTAAGTCAGGAAACAACAGATGCTGGCGAGGATGTGGGGAAAGGGGAACCCTCCTACACTGCTGGTGGGAATGCAAGCTGGTGCAGCCACTCTGGAAAACAGCATGGAGGTTCCTCAAAAAGTTGAGAATTGAGCTATCCTATGACCCAGCAATCGCACTACTGGGTATTTACTCTAAAGATACAAATGTAGTGATCCGAAGGGGCATGTGCACCCCAATGTTTATAGCAGCAATGTCCACAATAGCCAAACTTTGGAAAGAACCTAGATGTCCATCAACAGATGAATGGATGAAGAAGATGTGGTATATATATATACATACATACATATATATGTGTGTATATATATATATATACACACACACACACACACATACACAATGGAATACTATGGAATACTATGAAGCCATCAAAAGAAATGAAATCTTGCCATTTGCAATGATGTGGATGGAACTAGTGGGTATTATGCTGAAAGAAATAAGTCAATCAGAAAAAGACAATTATCATATGATCTCTCTGATATGAGGAATTTGAGAGACAGGGTGGGGGGGTTAGGGAGGAAAAAACTGAAACAAGATGGGATCGGGAGGGAGACAAACCATAAGAGATTCTTAATCTCACAAAACAAACTGAGGGTTGCTGGGGGGAGGTGGGGATAGGGAGAGGGTGGTTGGGTGATGGACATTGGAGAGGGTATGTGTTATGGTGAGTGCTGTGAAGTGTGTAAGCCTGATGATTCACAGACTGTACTCCTGGGGCAAATAATACATTATATGTTAATAAAAATAATTAATAAAAAACATTGTCTTTTAAAGTAATTCAATACAAAATAATATGGACATGTTTTTGTTGTCTAAAACCAATTTATTTTTATTTTCTCTAAACAGCAGATGTAGAATTATTAGGAGCATTGTTAGGGACTGATAGGGATTGCTGGCAAATAAAAAAAAAAAGACAATGGGTCCAGAACTCTAATAGAGATCTACAGGATAAAAGTGCAAAGAGAGGGGTGCCTGGGTGGCTCAGTGGGTTAAAGTCTCTGCCTTCGGCTCGGGTCACGATCTCGGGATCCTGGGATGGAGCCCCGTGTCAGACTCTCTGCTCGGCGGGGAGCCTGCTTCCCCCTCTCTCTGTCTCTGTCTGCTTATGATCTCTGTCGGTCAAATAAATAAATAAAATCTTTTAAAAAAAAAAGTGTAAAGAGATACCACATAGTGATGTAGGCATTTGAGAGGGCAAGTCCTGTTACGTAGCTCGTTTGGGTGTGATGCTTAACAATCAGGTCTCAGAAGCATTAGGAGAAAAGGAGAATAAGAGATCAAGCAAAAGGGGGATGGCAAAGGTTTGCTGAAACAGGGAGCCAACTGTCAGAGGCAGGAGTGGGAATAGTGAGAAGCAGATGGGACAGGGTATGTCTAGAGAGACGAGAGAGAAAGAACACAAATCAAGCAAGGTGTTATCCCAAGGTTAACATTACATTAGGAACTTCAGTGGCATCTAAAAAAGAAGAAAAAAGGAGGTCAAGAACCCTAAGTGGAATAGGTTTCCTCTGCTTCAGTTAAAACATGTGAATGACAAGCTTCTGTTTTCTTCAAGCATGCAGCATGGGGCCTTCAGCTAGACACTATGTTTTGTCACAGAAAAATAATAGAAGTTATGTTACTTGAGTACCTGATTTATGGGTTAAGAAATGGATATATATTATAAATATACTATTTAAAAGACCTAACTGCTTAATATTAAAAAAAATCCGTACAGTATTTGGATACATTTTTCTGTCTTATGTTTTCTATCAAGATCCAAAAATTCCCTGCTGAGACAGATAATAGCGATTTGCCTCATCATGGATAAAGCTCAGAAAACATGGCATTGAGTAGAAAGATATTCATTAAAGAATGTGTCCTGCGTAGTAGCATTTACACCAAAGCATGCAAAACTAAACTGTATTGTGTACAGTTACACAAATAGGAGTAACAGCTAAGAAACAAAAAAAAGAAAGAGAAATAATTATGAAATTGTTAAATCTAGTCATTCTTAAAAATAAAATTATAGAAACCTGCCATTAAAAATTTTACTTAAAACAAAGGTGATAAATATTTAAAAATCATTTCCTAATTATTTTCAGTCCTTATTCATTATCTAGGTCTTGAGGTTAATAATATATACAAAATCTGTTTGATGCAAATATCTTATATACACATCTCTTCCCAGCTCCCATGGGCAGAGACTTCATACTGATAGACTGAAACAAGCCCTGGTGGGAATATTTGCACCATGGAAGTCAATAAACTTTATGAATCAGGGCTTCATTTATTGTTTCACTGTTGTGGAGTGGTGGAGATAATGATAAAGAAAATAGAGATTAAATTAAAAGTGTGTCAAGTCTATAACTGCTACATTGTAAATAGCACAGAAATTTGAGGAAAAATTTTCCCCAGTATTTAAAAACCATTATCCAATCAAATGACTAAAAAGTCATTTGCACTTTTGATAAACAAGTAGAGTTCACATATGCCTCCTATGTTTTCTAAGTTATGACCTATGTTTTTTATATTTTCATCTTACTCCTTGATGTAAATGAAAATATCAATATTCATATGTGCACAACTTACATTTGTCAGTTGCAATCATAAGTGGACCAAAGACACAGGGTTCGGCAAAAATCAGTGAAAGCATTCTGTGAGGACCAATTACCTATATATAAGCCACAATGAAGGCTACTATATATTTTATTACTTTTAAATTACGTACTACACACCCTTTCCACCAGTAAAAAGCACGAGAATCCTGTGTATATGTGTGGATATACAGTTTTTTTTGAGCCAGTTGTTACCTTGCCAGCATGTTATTGCTTGTAGGTCACTGCAAGGATTGTCCATTATGAATACTGTATTATTTACCTACAAATAGTATATATATGTTTTTGGATGTTCTTTTGTGGTATATTTCACAACATTTTTTTAAAAAGATTTTTATTTATTTATTTGACAGACAGATCATAAGTAGGCAGAGAGGCAGGCAGAGAGAGAGAGAGGAGGAAGCAGGCTTCCCACTGAGCATAGGCAGAGAGGCAGGCAGAGAGAGAGAGAGGAGGAAGCAGGCTTCCCACTGAGCAGAGCCCGATTCGGGGCTTGATCCCAGCACCCTGGGATCATGACCGGAGCCGAAGGCAGAGGCTTTAACCCACTGAGCCACCCAGGTGCCCCCTCACAACATATTTTTAAAAAAAACCTAAAAGGTAAACAACTTAATCAGTCCTCTGTACCTATTAAAAAACTTGAATCACAGATGAAAATTATCCCACAGAGAAAACAGTAGGCTCACATGGTTTTTAAAAGTAAATTCTGCCAAACATTCAATGCCAATTTAAGGCTCACAAACTCTCAAGGATTCAAAAACTCTGGGGCACCCGAGTGGCTCAGATGGTTAAGTGTCTGCATTCAGCTCAGGTCAGGATTCCAGGGTCCTGGGATCAAGCCCCACATCAGGCTCCCTGCTCAGCGAGGAGTCTGCTTCTCCCTCTCCCTCTGTCTGCTGTTCCCCACTGCTTATGCTCTCTCTCTCTCTCAAATGAATTTTTTAAAAATCTTAAAAAAAACAACTTAAAAACTCCAACTCATTTTCTGAAGCTAGTGTAACCTTAACACCAGAACTACAAGTAAGAGAAAGGAAAACTGCAGGCTAATCTCGTGCATTAATATAGATTTTTTTAAGCCAGCAAAAGTAACACATAAATTTTAAAAACTTAATATATCACAATTAGTTGGGTCTAATAAAGGAATATAATGTTGTTCAACATTAGATAAGCTATTAATATAATTCATTATATGAACCAATCAAAAAAATTATCTGAATTATTTTAAAAGCCACAGAAAAGACATCTAATAAAACTAAATGTTCCATGTAAAATACATTTTCTCTGAAACCAATACTACACTACATGTTAACTAACTTGAAATTAAAAACATAAAAAATACATTTTCTTAACAAAGTATTGGTGGAAATGTAACCTCATAAAGAGCAGATCAAACAAAATTAAGAAATATCATACTTAATGAGAAAACATGAAACACCTTCCTTTTAAATTTAGAGACAAGCCAAATGCTCTCACCACTTCCATTCAGACAAATCTGGATGAACTTGCTAATGCAGTTGATTCAAGAAGAACAATCATTAAAGGCATACATTTGGGAAAATAAAAAAACTATCATTATTTACAGATCAGTATTCAAAAGAAAATTGTATTTCTATACACCAGCGAAAGACAGCCGTTTGCAAAAATAACAAAAAAATATAAAACAGTGATGGAAAATCCAACAAGATATATTCAACATTTTGAAATAAATTATTATTAAGGATATTGTTTACATGGTATGTAACATGCTTAACGTGATGCCAGGCATCTAATAACACTAACAAGTATTTTCCATCACCATTATAGTACTATGTAGTAAAAGTAAACTTTCTGAGAAACATGAAAGAAGATATATAAGATATACAAGAATAGGAAGACTCGAAATCCTAAAGATAATTCTCTCCAAATTGATATCAAAGTAGTTCTAACCAAACCCCTAATTTGTTTCCCTTTTTGCTGGGCCTTATGAGCTACTAAAGACAAAGCAGGTCTTAAAAAGTTCAAATGAGAGATATCATACTGCATGTATCCTATGATTCTAGACCAATTATGTAGGAGATAAGCCCCCCAAAAGACTAGAAAACACTTATGTGTTTGACAATTTTAATGCATATTTTAAAATGTCAAGCTTGCCTTAAGCTAGCACTAGGTTTCCTTCTGGTTCTACACAGCTGTTACTGGTGCACAATGGGCAAATCTGATGGTGCCTTGGATCCCGCGCTGCCTTCTTTCCTCACTTGTTACTTGCCTTTGAGCCCTAGTATTTTGGGGTTTGAATCAATGTCAAACAAATCAGAAAGATACCCAGTACAATGAGAAATATACTGCATTCCATTTCAGTCTGACCACCCATCCCCAACACCTGGATTCTATTTTGGGACATAACTTGTTTTTCTCAAATACACGTCTTCTTTGAGAAGATGGGAAAGAAAGCAAATCTGGGATTGATTTGTGGTTTTGTTCTGATCAAGGTGGACTATGTGGATCTGGTTCAGTTTGTAATATTTGTGTCTAAACACAAACCAAACCATCAAGTGGTTACCAAAGTAACTCTTTTGCCTTGCAGGAAGAACAATATTGGTATTTGCCATTTGGGGGCTCGCTCTAAAGAGACATGCTTCTTTAACAGTTCTACGTATGAAGCTAAGTATATTCTAAAACCTATTGGTTAGCTTATAGGTTTTTAAAAAACGTCTTTATAAATGGCATCTTGCTATACTGAAGCAGCTTGTATATTTTGCTCAATATTATTTGTGTCTTCCCTTCCTGTTGGGACTCACACCTAAAGTTCATTTATCTTAACAGTTGTATGCTTTTCCATAATATAAATACACTATAGTTGTGCATCCATTTTTACTCTTGTTTTCAGTATTTTTTGTTCTCAAGAACAGTGCTAGAGTGAATGTTTTGCTCATGTCTTCTGATTAATATGAGCAAAAGGTAACAACAGCAGGAATCTGTGATTCTTTTTTTTTTTTTTTTTTTTTTTTTTTAAGAAATCTATTTATTTTAAAGAGAGAGAAAGTGTACAAGCAGGGGGTGGGTTGAGGAGAGGGAGAATCCTGAAGCAGGCTCCCTGCTGAACTGAGCTTGGAGCTTGATATGGGGCTCAATGCCTGCACCCTGAGATAATGACCTGAGCAGAAACCGAGAGCTGGGTGCTCAACCAACTGAGCCACCCAGGTGCCCCAGGAAGCTGTGACCTTTTTGACCAGAGCTACTCCCAACCTCCCTGACAACCCCAACCTGAGAAGGGCAGCAGAAACCAGTTTGGCTGCCAGAGGCGGTAGGCTCAGAGTGCTATAGCAGCAGAGGGCAATACGCCCTGGTTTCTACAATATAAAGCGGTGGGTTTAATTTAGAAAAAATGGGGGGAAAACTCACAGCTTTGCAAACCTGAGCCTGCAGTCCAAGTTTGGGTAACTGGTAGATGAGCAGCATTTCACAGAAAAATCCTAGCAACTGGAGAGCTGTGGAAGGTCTGAGATACCTTTCCACTTATCTCTGGCTGACTAGGAGCTATGCATGCCTGGAGGAGACCTTGGTAAAGTCTTCCTGCACTAGCTTGATTTTTGAAAGTGATGTTAAAAAGCAGTTGTCCTTGAGGCATCTGGGTGGCTCAGTCATTAAGCGACTGCCTTCAGCTCAGGTGAACCCAGGGTCCTGGTATCAGGTCCCGCACTGGGCTCCTTGCTCAGCAGGGAGTCTGCTTCTCCTCCTCCTTTCCCCCCTGCCCATGTTTGCTCTCTCTTTGTCAAATAAATAAAGAAAATCTTAAAAAAAAAAAAGCAGTTATCCTCATATTCTTGGATTTCAAGGATATATTTTAAATTTTAATTATTAACGATAAAGTCTGTATTTTAGAAGATTTTTAAAATATCAGACACAAAGTTTTTAAAGGTTTTGTATTATTTCGTGGAAGGGTGAAATTCACTATTATCTACTATTGATTATGTATATAAAATTTTCTAATTAATCATAAAAATGAAAGGAGTAAAGAGTAAATATTTCAAACCATCAAGGAAATGAATTGCAATGGAAAAAAGAAACATCTCAAGCAGTAAAAATGAAGGCAAGAAAAGTAGGAAAATGGAAATAGTAGATTAAGAAGGTTCCTTTAATTTTAATAATTTTTTTCATGAATAGATACTGAATTTTCTTGAATATTCTTTTTGTATCTTTTGCGAGCTTAGGTTTTTATCCTTTGATCCTTAATATGGTAAGTTGCATTAACATAATTTTTAAATGTAGGATCAAATTTGCATTTCTGCTGTAAACCCAGTGTGGTGGCCAATTTAGTCTGCAAACCCAGGACTCCAGCAAAGGTAAACAGATACCTTCCAGAGAGATTCTAGCTCCAAAGTTTCTTAATCTCTCTGAATTTGTTTGATCTTTATTTGGACATGTTCTGAACAAATCAGCTTTCCTCCCTCCCTCCCCTTCCTTCCTTCTTTCCTTTTTTTATTGAAAGCAATATACTTTTTATCATTTGTTACAAGCAAGGAGAGAGGGAGATAGTTCTAGAAGCATTATCTCTGTCAGTTTCTTATAGGCAATATTTTACCCTGCACTTTTAGTTGTTTTTACCATGAGATATTTCTCTAAGTTTATCTAGTTCACCATTGCATTGGAAATAGAAACCAAACATATAATGTTATAAATAAAATAAATTTGGCAGTAGTTGTTTATTCAAAATGTGTGTACTCTACACAATTACCCCTTGGAAATTATATTATCAAAATGATCTATGGTTTTAATTTGCTAAAGCCAGGCTGCCTGTGTTCAAATCTTGGTTCTACCTTTTCCAATGATAGGACTCAGATATTATTCCTCAATTCTAGAAACGTACATTGAGAAATTTACAGACATCTAAAGTTTATTGTCCCTGTGCAACAAAATCTTCAAAAAAGCACAGTGCCAGAAAGTTCATTAGGAAGGGAGGAATCACAGTCCATAAACCAATTCTGGCAGTTTTCCTTCACTGGTTTATGACAAATAGGTTCTAGGTGAGAGGTTGATGTTCGGGGTTTATTGTTATTTATTTTAGTTAAAATTTTCTTGGAATAGAATGTGTTTTGGTCAGTTGGATTCTTGGGTTCACTGAAGATGAATACTTCCAGTCAGTTTTTTCAGAATTTTTTGAAAGGGTCTAATAGGAAGTGCTAGTGTGCAGTGGGAAAAGCATTGGGTAAAACATCAGAACAGTTTTGACTCTAGCGCTTAGAAGCTGTGCGATTCTTAATTTCCCCGAGTATAAAATGAGAGTAATCATTTCTAGTTAGGAAGGTTGTTGCAGGAGGAGATTTGATAATCCATGTAAATGCCTGGCACAACGGGAGGGATTTCAGAAGTTTTGCTTCCCTCCTCTCTTCCTTCCATCACTGAAAATATAATATCTATTTGTTTTCTTTTCTGAATAGATACATTCAACGTGGAGTTTACGTATTCATTTATTCATTCATTCAAGACTAAATAATTTTAAAGCACCTACACTATGCCAGGGACATGCTCTCTATGAGAAAATGATGACGATAAGATACATAACGTTTCTGTTTTCAAAGAGCTTATATCTTATAGTGCTTCAGGGTCAATATGTTGAGTATAATCTATCCCCAGAGAAGGGTAATTCCAGTCCTTTGAAGTCTCCACTTAGATGGGTTTGACAATATTTCAGTATGGCCATCTGGTCTTGTATTGTGTTATGTTCTTTACCGAGTGACAATAATGTATTACGGAGACCCTCTGGAATGGCCAGGACTAGCTACAGATTCGCAGGACCCCAGGCAAAATAAAAATGAGGCCCCTGGCTCAAAAAATTTAAAGATTTTTGAGATGATGATACTTGAGGATTTAATTAAGCTCAGGGTCATGCTGAGGGTGGGGGGGCCTGTGTGACTACAGGACCTGGCCCTCGTTGTGGTTGTATAGACCCACCAAAACCTGGAAAACTACTTCTCTTCAACTAAGATCAGACTAATGGGAAAATGTGAGTTACAGAGTCAGATGAAGACGTGAGAATGGTATTGCTTTTATTTCTAATAACAGAGAGGGAAGAAATGATGTAACACTATTAAGGAGTTGTTTCATTTTATAAATATTCACCGAGTGCCTCTTATATGCCCAGTACTGTAGTAGGAGCTGAGGATACACTGGAAAACACAATAGACCATGCACTATTGTGGACCATACACTACCCATGTGGAAAACAGATAATAAATTAAAAAAAGGAATAAATAAATATCATTGATTATGGACTACTGATGCCACATTGAAGCCACTAGACTGGGCCCTTATCGGGAAGGAAAGGACAGAGGACGTTACTTGTACTGGTCAAGGAGGGCCTCCTTGTGGTGTTACCTAACATAAGGCTTTTGAGCACTGCATTTGGAGAGAAAGAGCGAATTCTAGCTTCTTCACTTACTAGTTATGGGATTTGGGGCAAAGTCACGTAACTGTCTTCTGCCTCAGTTTCCTTATGTAAAATGAGAATAACAATAGTATAAACCTTATAAGGTCATGTGAAAATTGAATTAAGTGAGTTAATTAGGTGCTGTTTTTCAAGTTAAAGATAAATAATGGACTTTCCAGCCAAGGAGGAATCATTCTTGCAGAGAGCTGTGAGGAGAATCCCTGGCTGAAGAAATAATAATTGGAAATGCTCTGGGGTATTTCAAGAACCAGCCAGAGGCCACTGTACGGGGTGCAGAGCACGGGAGAGACACAGGGCTATGGAAGGGAGCATGGGGGCGGGGGGAAGGGGCCAGATTTGGAATTAGAAAGCTAATTTCCTGCACAAAAGATAATGACTGATACCATTTCACATACCTTGTAAACCAAATAGACTCATTTATTTGAATCAGAAAACATATCAGAAACAGCTAAAGCTAGCTGGCTTCCCATCTGTTTTTCTTTAATGGCTGATTGCAAATGATTTTTTCCAATGCATGAGTGGAACAGTCACCAAAAGAAATAACTTAGTAATACTGAAAAAAACACACCCAAGTCTCTGACACAGAGTGTTACATTCCTAATGCAACACAAAGGTCACCTGCAAAGCCTAAAACAGGCTCCAATGCATTTCTAGGAATGACCATGAAGTTACTCTGCCTTGTAAAGTTTTGTCACCATTTTATTGTCCCCACCTTCACATTCAGGTCACTGCCATCCATGGACACATACTTCTGCAGCCCATGTGACATAAACAGAGCAGAATCTCTTTACCAGATAAACCAACTTTGTTATCAATAATCAAAAGCTAGCCAAATTCCACATACCACTGATGGCTCGCATGTTTTACCAAAGAAGAAATCTAGGGAGAGAAAGAAAAGCCAAAACCCCAGAGGATAAGTTAAGAAAGAAGGAGATGGCATAAGGTCTCATAAACAACTCTACCTTGGGCAGCTAACTCTTTCCACCGTTCTTTGTTCTGCTGGATGATGTCCACCAGGTTGTTTTTGAAGCTCTGTAGGTCTACGCTTGTAAGGGAGTAGTCTGGGGAATAGGTTCCATCGTTCATGGTGCCTTTCATATTTGATCGTCTAAACAAATCAACGCTGTGGACAGAATAAAGGTGCTGAGGCTAATAATTACAACCAGAAAAAAAAAAAAAAAAGCCCAGAAAACACCAAGGTCAAGATATGAAATGAGGGAGCAAAGCCTGAAACACTTTACAAAACCAACTGCAGACTCAGAATGGCAGGTGTTCAGGCCCAGTGTGGAGCATGCATCAGGGATGCTCACGTCCCTCCTTTTTCCTCTCATGGAGAGGCCCGGACTCTGGCTGGAAGTCCCTGGGTGGGTCAAGGACCCCCAGAGCAGCAGGTTGGAGCACTCTTGCATCATGGGGTGGTGAGGCCCTGGTTAGAACAGTGGAAACTTGAGGTGAGCTGACTCAGTGGAGAGTCCACTGGTGAACATTACTAAAGGGGCATCACGATTCTGGAGCCCTGAGGGGGGCTAATCTGAATCTTTCTCAGGTAGAACATTTCCTCAGTGCCCTCACTGGGGCAACATGTAGGGAGCCTGCTGATGTGCCATTAGCAAAAGTTGCATGTTCAGATGGGTAAGAATTTAGCATGATTAGTTTGCAACAGGAAGCTTTAAATAATATGCCTTAACAAATTTATCTATGAAAAATGCTCAGCTTGGAATCCTGTAAGTGATTGTATATATAATGGATGTTACTGTTACATGTTAGACGCAGCTGTTGTACCCACATCAGCTCTAAGCCTTCTTTTGGTATAGGCATCTCCCCAGATGTACAAGTGGGTTGTAACGGATTTGCTTGTAAGCAAACTGACACAACTATATATGTTAATATTCAAGGCATAATACATACATTTGCATGAAAATTGAGATATTTTCATTCTCTTGCGTATTGAATACTCTTATGTTATACTCCTCAGTTAGTAGTTTTATAGATTTTGCAGCGGACATCAAGTAATTTCAAAGGCAGATGCAATATCACATCTAGCCACTAGGTGGCAATACTACCTAACAATTCTTTAAAGATGGCCTGCCCTGCTGTAAGACATAGTAGGATAATCTTAAGTGAAAGGTTATTATTAAACAGCACAAAGATTTAAAAAAAAAAAAAAAAAGATGCAGTAAAGGAGAAAATATCAAACCTGCTTGCCCCATAGGAAGAAGTGTCTGTTTTTGAGGCTTCCTCTATAAGAGGAGTAATAATTTTCTCTGTTGAGTCTGTCAGAAGAGAAAATGTTGGCTCTACTATGAAATCAATGAAACCTACAAAAACAAACAAACAAACAAAAGATAGTTTGAAATACTACATTTCTTGAATTCTAAAATCTGTAATAATGAAGAGTCTGATGCACCTGATAGTAATTATCAGCTACAATTCTGATTCGGTTTACCCCTTGCAATTATTTTTAATCCAAAAACATAATCTTTAGAGATAGTTTAATAGCTCTATAGCTCTAAAAAAATAATCTCCCAATAGTGGAAGTGATACAATTTTAAGCCTGATAACTCGTGTATATTGGCTTTCCTATTTAATACTCAGTTTTATACTCTTGTTAACAATTCAATTCTAACCAGAGTGAATATAATTTCCTCTCAGTGAGAGGGATCATTACTTTTCTTAAAGATCCCACTTGCTTGTTGAATTTATTACTCATTAACAAAAAATAATATCTAAGCTCCAAATAAACGAAATAACTGAAGTTTTTTTCTCAGGCCACAGGAAGGCAACTGCTTTTTCCCCTCTTACTGTATCAGTCGGAGCTTTCTGCCAGTGTGTTAATATTTCAGATTGCTGTTTGTTATTCTCTGGATGAAAAGTATTAGTTCACAGCATGTGGGCGTGTTCTGTCAAATCAGTGAAGAGAACAGTAACATCTCTGGAAGACAGCATTATTCCCACCACCTTGAGTTGTCAGGATGAATAAAGACTTTAAAGTACTCATTGAGATAGAACATGACACACAGAGAGAAGGGGGCACTGTCCTCCAGGGAGCCCTACCCGCCTGGTGTTTAGGTGGAGGAGGAGACAACCTATTGTACACTCTGTATACACATACTTAGTACGCATCCCTGGAGAGGTGGGCCACTGGAAATTGAGCTTGTGGCCTCACACACACTTGCAAGCTATGGACGGTCATCTGAATATAAGAGGAAACTGGAAGGAGGCTTTTTAATTGATACTGTGCCCAGAAATATCTACATTTGAAGATTACCCCCTCCATCAGATACAAATAATTCACATTTCAAGTAATTGGATTAGTAATATTATGTATTAGGGTGCCTTTTTTTTTTTTTTTTTTTAAAGAGGGAGAAACAGAATCCCAAGCAGGCTCCACCGGGCTGGAGTCCACAGGGGCTCAGTCTCACAACCCTGAAATCATGGCCCCAGCCAAAACCAAGAGCCGAACATGTAAATGAGCCCCCCAGGCACCCCTAAGGTGCATTTTTAACTCAAGAAAACTTCAATAGTTTTATATTTTGATTGATGCCTTCGACTCAAAGCAATGTTAATTGGCCACCAGTGTGCTACTTCCAGTTCTTTCTGTGGTTTTAAATGCCTGGGATATGGAGACTTGCAGATGATGTGTCACCTCCACTAACAGGGTAGCAATTTATATTATAGCAACAAGCCTCAGAAACTTCCTTTCTTCCCAGCTTGCCTGAGGAGGGGTTTAGCCTGCCACCCTCACACCTGCTAAACAATGGTAGGCACCTGTGTTAAGGTAGCTAGAAAAATGGCTTTTGGAATTTGGATGGGAAGGGGCAAAGGTCAGAGCAAGAAGGTTTCTGACAGTTGACTGGGGCTTTGTAGGACTTGGTGCTGAAGCAGCTAGAGAGGTTAGGCGGCAATCCTTATGTTTATTAATCTTACAGTTCAGTAATGAAGATGCTGACTCTGGGAATAACTATTACAATATTTGGACCAGGCATCATAGCTACATAGTTTTAATAATGGGCTGAACTTGCTGGGTCATCTACTTATATCAAAAGAATTTTTTTTCTGAAGGAATATAAGCTACTATATGAAATATATATTGCAAACTTAGTGATAACAACACAGATAGACTAATATTTTCATTGAATTTTCCTACACACAAAGGATTAAATTACAGATTACAATCGTCAGGAACAAAACACAAAAAAATGTTGTCTCTTACACAAGAAGAAAGTCCATTATTTGTAAAAAGGTTACAAATCAAGTAACAATTACATTTACTGATACTGCTTGACTGATGCGTTTTGTGAGACCTTTTTCAAAAGTCTTATCATTTAGCACCATACAGATCCGTCTAAAGATCAAATTTATTATGAATAAGAAGTGAGGTTTTCGGGTTGTTGCCCTTTTGACAACATGGTTTATCATTTGAAAACTGGCTTGCACATACCCACCCTCCATAACCATTATTCTTAAGCAGTACCTATTTGTGACTGGGCCACCATCGTTGACTTCCGATCACAAAGTGGGGAAAATGGAAGTCCTAATTCAGCTTCTTTATCTCCCTGTGAAAGGAAAGCTCATTAGTACAAATTTGGGTTGGAGATGCTTAGATAATGAGCAGTCTAGATACAAAGTCTAAAAAAAGCCACAGCTTTATTGTAATTGGCACTGTTTTTATTTAATTTTTATAAAAGCAGAGGGATAGTCCAAGTTGATGTAATTTTACTCAGTCTCCTTTTGAGCACATAATATGTAGGTGAAGGGAAAAAAATGAGCATTTCAGCACGTGGAGACGCTGCTTTGGCATCACAACCCTGTTACTGTGAAGAGACAAACCTTTGCTCTTTGGAAATTTCCACACTTGCCAGAAAATAGTCATCTCTGTGTGTTATTTGGCATTTAATTAACAATCAAGCTCGTGGATTTTCATGCTTTTTTTCTCCCCCCAGGCCAAATACGTCACAGATCTTCAGTATAAAGACTTCATGATTGTACCGCTTTTTGAAATTAAAAGTATATAAACATTTTGAAACATCTTTCCACTTATTAACCAATTTTAATTGAATCTTCCACAGCAAATAGTGAAGAATATCTTCAACATTCTTACATTCCGTGTGCGTCATTTTATTTTATTCTATTCTCAGAAAATTGAAATGTCAATGATTTTTATTATTTGATCTTACCTATGGTAGGCTAATTGAGCACATATATTAAACAATTCCATTTATGTTTGGGTTCAGCATCACAAGAACTAATTCAGTTTTCATCTCCTAAAATAAAGGTGGCTGCTCTGGGCAAAACGTTCTCTTCACACGGTTTATCAAACATCAAACATAGGTTCTTTCCTATGCATTCAAGGGTATGTGCTTACAAAAGAAAGCTACTTCACTTGTTTCTCTTCACTTCAATTTTCTGGTATTTGAAAGAATGCCTCAGACTCTATTTTCTCCTAAGCTATTGGTTGTATATCTTCATGTACTCCACTGGCTTTGTGTAAGATCACAATTTAGGACACACGGTCAGGTTCTGAAATCAGAAGACAAAAGGGAGGGGCCTTCACTTTTGCTTTGCTGTGGAGCCCACATAACAATGGCGTGCCTGTCTGAGGAATTCCGAGTTCCCACTCGCTCTGTGTCCTTGAACAACTTTCCTCATGATCTTTACAACATCACGTCAGTATGTTTTATGGGCTTTACAATTTTTCATTGACAATGTTGTCTGGTGCACCTCTTCTAAACCATGCCTCTGATTGTAAGGAGCAGAAAGTTTGAAATCAGAATTGTTTGGAGGAAAATCTAGATATGGTCAGCAGAGAAGTAGGCAAAGTAGTTGCAAATGGCTATATTTTATTATGGCATGACTTAGAGAAAATAGGGAGTAGAATTTCCATGACCTCCTTCAGCAGCTGTGCTCCTTCCTTAGAGGATAACAACACCCATTCCATTTGGAATTAATATTAACATCCAGCTTAAGGGAAAGAGGACAAGGAATTATTAGTGCCATCAGCATTGGAACTACAAGATACACATTTGAATCCCTGCTGTTCAATGGTTTCTCTCTGTTACTTCAGATGGATCACAACCTTTGCTAAAATGAATTCTCCTCATATGTTACCTCACTTGGTAATTGTGGTTAACTCCTATCAGGAATGAAGATATCCTAGTATCTACCTAGTAGGATTATCGTCTAGTTATCTAAGTTATGTGAAGCCTAATAGTTGGAAAATAGTCATTAAATATTAGCAAATAAGAACCATACTTCGTATAGGTGAAGAGGATTGAGAGTACACTACCTGTGATGAGGAGTGGGTACTGCACAGAATTGTTGAATCACTATATTGTATACCTGAAGATAATATAACATTGTATGTTAAATCTACTGGGACTAAATTTTTAAAAAAGAACCATACTTCATCATAGCAAACATACAGAGCTGTGAGATATTTATGATGTCTAATGGATGGTGTTAAACCACAGGAAAAAGGATTGGTACTTAATCGAGCATGTGGCAGAGAGGCATTTCCTGCCTTCCCTCTATCCTCCGTTTTCTAGCAGGGAATGGACCTGACAGGAGTTCTGCTTTTGAAAGATTGATTTGTCAGCACTGTGGGGGATGATGAGAAGTGAATTGAAGATGACTCTTGGCTTCACACCTGAATGAATAGGAGTCTTTGGTGCCACGAATAGAAGTGAGACAAGATGAATGAGGGCTAGATTTGAAAACTATTATGGATTTGATTTTTAGCATATTGAGAATAAGGTACAAGAATAACATCGCTGTTTATGTTAAAATATAAATATTTTAGTGTTAAAATAGAAATAAATCTCCTCATGGACTTGGTGCGAAATGTGATACTGGAGATACTTATCTGATCTATGTAGGTACAACTGATTGGCTTTATTGATCAGGGGGCTGCTATTTGGTATTTAATAGCTATATTTTTATACTATATGACAGACGTTCTTTGTTCTAAAAATGATAATTTGGGCCTGAAGAAGACATTGTGATGAATTACCTTCCATGAGCTAAATTTTATAGAATGCTAGATGGCAACATTCTCATATAGGACTTAGGCATTTGACAGATATATGTAGGATTCCCCTTCCTATATTTGGAGTGAAAATTTTATATTCTATTTGCTTCTTATATTCCACAATGGAATTGGGGTATTAAATTTCCACTGCTAAAGCAAACTGAATGCTAAAGCACATTAATTATTTAATTTATTTATAAATATTTAAAATGTTATTCTGTAGGGTGAATTAAAGGCCATAAGTGCAGGATTAGAGGGGGCCTTATGGCCAGACTCAGAAGGCACCATAAACAAAATAGGACAAGGAGGGGGCTGAGATATGTAAAGGAGAGGGAAAGATATGTAAAGAGAAAGTTGGATTCCCTAAGTATAAATTTGACAAACTTTGTAATTTTCCTCTTTGTATCCCTGAATAGGGAACATTTACTTTCCATCAAGATGAAATCTGGGGTCAAGGCAATAGGCACTGTAAAAGTCAACTAGTTTTTCCTGGAAGATGTACTTTCATTTGAGGGCACTGCCTTCAGGAGGCCAAAAATGTACTTTCCAAAAAATCAGTAAAATACTGCATATACGTATATTTTGGTACATTGACTTTTACAGTGATTGGAGCAAAAATATAGGGCCCTAAGGCCACCAAACTCAATGAATTAATCAACGCCCCTCAATGCTGTTCCTGGATCCCCGCATCTGTTCTTGGGGATGAGACTGCAGGCAGGGAAGGGGAGAAAGTGACCCCAGCAACATGGAAACCCCAGGCAGCCTGCAGTGCTCGGGCTCCTGCCTGTCTTGGCAGTTCCCTTGGAGGTTGTTAAGGTTTCTTCTCTGAAAGGCCGCAACAAAGACCGATAATTATTTTTATGCTTTCCTAACAGTGTGAAATGCTCTGATCACTGTCAACAGGATGTCAACTCCATGACTTACTAGCACCATTTTTTCTTTTCTGCATTTTATCTGAAGCCAAAGCAATTTCTATAGCTTTCAAGAATTGAAGGAGATAGAAAAGGGTGAAGCATAGAAATCCTGAGAAACCTTTTGCATTGAAAACTAAGTTTTAATCACAGAAGCCATACCACCAATAAATATACAGGAAGCTCCTGACTGTAGACCTGGGGGCTACTCTAAGGTCAAGGGTGAATTCTAGGGGCCACTAATTCTATAGGGGAATTTAACGGAGGAGAGGGGAAGAAGCAATAATTTAGCCCTTTTTGGGACAACTTACTTAAGGGATTTAAGCCACCTACTTATCTTCTTTCCTTCTAAAAATGGTCCTTCTAAATTCTAGAAAGCCACCAAAGCTATCTAAAAATTTAATAATTATTACAGCTAACATATTCACTTTCAACAAAATTTATGATATGGTATAAATGTATTTTGTGAGTTAAATTTTGTAGAACATTAGTACCCCTCGTATAATACTTGCATGTTTCTTAAAACTATGAGATTTGATTTTTACATTTAAAGTTATTATCCTGGCTCATAGCAAGTGTTCTTTATAGTGATGAATTTTTTTTGGTTGTGTCTGAATTTTTGATCCCAAGATCCTTGGCTGAGAATGCACTAAGTACATTTTTATTACTGTGGGAAATACAATCTATTTTGAAATGACACACTTTATACTACTTCTAGCAATGCTGAAGAACATAAGGGGCCTGACGATATACAATTTAAAATAAACAAATAAAATAATTATTTTTCCTTCCCTCTCCAAAAAATTGCATTCCCAATCATTTGTTTGACAAGGTAATACTTATTGGTAAATGGAGATTTTACATAAATGTCATTTTTTAAAATGTGTCACAAAACAACTAGTTGAAAAAGAGAAAATTCACTTAGTTATTGGGTTCATATAATATGACACATGAACAAATGTTAACGGCAGGAAGTAGTTCTTTTAACTTTATTTGTAGTAATTCCTTATTATCTTGCCAAACTAATATGTCTGCTTAAGGAGAGAATAAAAAGCAAAAACCTGTCTTCCTGTACTAATGCTTTTTCCTGGGCCAGTCCCTCCACCTCTGATCTCTGTCACATCAGTCATAGTTAAAATGAAAGGAGCATCTCCCAAATTCACACATTACAGTCAGAGGGCAGAGGCACCTGTGTTGATCTACATCAGCACTCGAGGAGAGGACATTAGCTCTATTGACGAATATCACAATCATGCTGTGAAACATGCTTTGGAGATGAGGACCTGCTTTATCGTCAGTTGCTTACTGAAGATGGAAATAGGTTTCTCAAGGCTGCAAAATCTAGATACAATTCTGATCGTCTCAGGCTACAGTTTCTCATGGATTTAGAAGGTACACTTAAAGTAGCTATGCCAAGAGTTGGGGTGACATTGATGAATTTTAAAGGATGGTACAGATAGTTTGGTCTACATTGGTTTGTCTTCCAGAAATACCTTGTGTTTTAAAAATTCTTAATATTGATTTAAGCCCTTTTGTTAGATAAAATGAACTTAGTGGACAAATTAATAAGAAAGTGACTTAGAAGTCAACACACCGCAAAATTCCTCTGCATTCTTCTGAAACAGTAAATCACACATGTATATATATATATATATGTACATGTACCTACATGTATGTATGTATATGCGTGTATTTACATGTGTACACACACATACACACACCCCCAAAGGGCTACAGTATGGGATATGACAAAGAACAAGAGTCCTGTGAGATTCATTTAGTTAATTGAATGCATCGAAACATTTTAGCTATTGGCATCAATGTCATATGTTAACATAAGTCTCATAAAGATAAGCTTGTTTTGCTTGTGAACATGTTTGTTGGTAGTACAAACTCACTTGTTTTGACCTTCACCTGTTTTGCTATATCTCTTTCTGAAGGGGATTTGAAAGTCACTTACTTTTAGAAGTCCAGAGACTGAGAAATATAAGATTCTATTATTAAAAGCTTAAGTCCTAAATCAACTTATTATGATCTGAAAGGAATTTCAGAGTTGAAGAGAAGAGGGAATGCTAGTAGAGACAATTTGATTTTATAACAGCCCATATTAACATATATGCTTTACTCTCCTTTGAGCTGTATTTTACACTAAGGTCACTCAAGCGAAGACTGTCATTTCTGAACATTCTGGGATGATAAAAATGCCTATCATTGCCCATCAAGAATATTGTAAAAACAAAACAAAACAAAAACCTGACCCTTTCTTATTCTAACACAGTCTGAAAAATGCAGATCATAAAAACATTCCAGGGGCGCCTGGGTGGCTCAGTGGGTTAAAGCCGCTGCCTTCGGCTCAGGTCATGATCCCAGGGTCCTGGGATCGAGCCCCGCATCGGGCTCTCTGCTCAGCGGGGAGCCTGCTTCCCTTCCTCTCTCTGCCTGCCTCTCTGCCTCCTTGTGATCTCTGTCTGTCAAATAAATAAATCCTTAAAAAAAAAAAAACAAAAACACAACATTCCAAATATCATGATGCTATACCTATTCTAAGACTTGACCTTTCGTGTTGTGTGCATCTTAATCTCCCCTTAGATGTCTGAGCCACTGTTTATCAGGTGCTGAGAACGACAGAATTTCTCAATAGCTGTATGAAACAGTTTCCTTCTACTTGCATTTCAGATGTCAAAAATCAGGGCGTGCTGGAAGCTTCATCATTAATATTAGTGACCTTTCTAGCAAAATCAAGGATATATTGAACTTCAAAAACACCTGGACTTGATTTCCTTAAATTCATTATTCTCATGGTTCTGTAAGGTATTTTTGGTCTTGTTTGAAATCAGTAAAAGACAGCGATAATAAAAGTCATGATACTATTTGGATATCAGTAATCTTCAAGAGTCTCTGGAGTTTATTAGAGACTTTTCTTAACTGTTCTTTTTTTAAAGCTCAAGTCATTGATGAAACACCTTTATTCTGACATATTCTTTTTTAAGTCAAGGAAAAACTTATTGCACAAATCTTAAAAGCATAAATTATGAACACATTTGTATAATTAACAATTAGCATATAAAACATTTCCATCACCTCCGGAAGTTCCCTTAACGTTTTCCAGTGACTCTCACCTCCTATAGACACCCATTATTCAAATTTCAATCACCAGAGATTAATTTTGTTAATTTTGAACTTCATATAAATGGAATCATACAGTATTTATTTTTGGAAGTTTATCCTGGTTTGTATCATTAGTCCATTTTTTATTTTTATTTTTTTTTTAAAGGAAGGCTTTGCCTTTTTTTTTTTTTAAGATTTTTATTTATTTATTTGACAGACAGAGATTACAAGTAGACAGAGAGAGAGAGGGAGGGAGGGGGAAGCAGGTTCACTGCTGAGCAGAGATCCCGATGCAGGGCTCGATCCCAGGACCCTGAGATCATGACCTGAGCCGTAGGCAGACGCTTTAACCCCTGAGCCACCCAGGCGCCCCATCATTAGTCCATTTTTTAACTGTTGCATGGTATTCCACTGTATGACTAAACCATTTCTATTTCTGATGCTAAATTGGACTGTTTCTAATATTGTGCCATCATAAGTAATAAGTAATACTATTATGACTACTCCACATCTGGTGGGCATAAGAACCAATTTTTCCGAGTTTTACATCTGTGGGTGGACATGCTGCATCATAGGGAAGATTAAGTTTTACTTTAGTGAATGTTAACCAGTAGTTTTCAGATGAGTTGTAATGATTTATACTTCCACCAGCAATGCCTGGACTTCCAGCTGGGGTCCAGTTGTTCCACATCCTCAATAATGCTTAGTATTTTCAGTCCTTTTAATTCTAGCTATTATGGTGAGGATGTAGAGGTACCTCATTGTGCTTTAATATGCAATTCTTTGATAACCAATGATAATGAGAGTACTTGTATGTGTTTATTACTCATTTGTGTATTTTCTTTTATGTGGTATCTGATCAAATTAGACTAAATTTTTAAAAATTTTACTTATTTTTTATTAAAAAATTTGTAAGATTTGTAGGAGTTCCTTATATAATCTGTGAACAAGCTCTTGGACAGATATTTGTAGTACAAATTTTTTTTCTCACTCTATGGCTTGCCTTAATGGTATTTTTGGAAGAGAAAAAGCTTTAAAATTCACTCTTGTCCACTTTACCAATTTTTTTTTCTTTTTTAGGTAGTACTTTTTGTGTCTTCTCTAAGAAATATTTGGCTACTCCCAAGGTTAGAGATATTCTCCTAAGTTTTCCTCTAGAACCTTTAGAGTCAGATTTTATATAAGGCTGTGGTCAAACTTGAATTAATACTTGTATAAGGGACAATATTCCTTTTCTCCCATATATTTACTAAGTATCATTTCATTGCTATTTACAAACTTTCCTTTCTCCATTTAACTGTTTCGTTGTTTTTGTAGAAAATCAAACAACCATATAAGTATGGGATCACTATTCTGTTTTATTGATCTATTTGCCTGTTTACATGTTAATAACACACTACTTTGATGACTCTAGCTTTCTACTAAGTCATGTGATAAGGAGGTATAAATATTCCAATTTTCTCAGTCTTTTTCAAAATTGTTTTGGCCATTTTTAGATTCCTACATTTCCATGTTGATTTTAGGATCAGCTTTCTTTCAACTGCTACAAAGAAGTCTGTTACAATTTTTTTTTTAATTTTGAATTTTTTATTAACATATAATGTGTTATTAGCCCCAGGGGTACAGCTCTGTGAATCACCAGGTTTACATACTTCACAGCACTCACCATAGCACATACCCTCTGTTATAATTTTTTATAAAAATTATCCTAAGTATATTAATCAATTTTGGAAGAATTGACATCTTAACATGTTAATCCATTAATGTGGTATACCTTCCAATCTACATAGATAGGTCTTTAAAAATCTTCTTTCAACAATCTCCTGTGGTTCTCAGTGTTTAGATTTTATATGTATTTAATTAAATATATTCCCAAGTATATTTTATTTTTATGATATTAGAAATCATATTGTATTGAAATTTTTATTTCCAAGTTGTTTGATGTCAGCATACAGAACTACAATTGATCCTACAAATTTGTTAAAATTACTTATCAGTTCCAGTAGCATTTTAGAGATTCCTTAAAATTTTCTTTGTAGAAGCTTATGTTTCTGCAAATAAAGACAGTTCTTTTTATTTCTATCCAATCTATACTTAATTTTCTTCTATGTATTTTAATGGCTAGAACTTCAAATGCCATGCTGAAAGGATTGGTAAGAGAAGATATCTTGAACTTCGTATGAACGTGTTCAATATTTCACTAGGAAATATTATGAAAGCTATAGACACTTTTTACCATGTTGAAAGAGGTCCCTTATTTCTAGTTTGCAGAAAGTTTTTGTAATTAGTGTCTTTTGAATTTTGTCAAATGCCTTTTCTGCATCTATTGATATGACAATAGGACTCTATTTTCTTTTAGTACAGTAAATTACTTTAAATGATTTTTTAATATTAAATCAACTCAAGTTATAATATGTACTCTTTTGTTATATCGCTGGATTGGATTTGCTAACATTTAAAGGAATTTTCCACCTAGGTTCATGACAGATATGGGTGTGTAATTTTCTTTACTTGCAAAATCTTTGTCAGGTTCTGTCAGGGTTATACTGATAATTTTCCCTCTTTCTCTGTGTTAAAACTGGAATCATTTCTTTCTGGAAAGCTTGAGAGAACTTACCATCTCTCAACTGAATTGAGAACTGAAAGAGAAAAATTGAAACCATCTAAGTCTGAATTTTTCTTCATAGAAAGAGTTTAAATTACAAGTTCAGTGTTTAAAAATAGATACATGGATATACAAATTATAATTTTTGTGTGTGTTTGTTTTGGTAATTTATATATTTCAAAGAATTTGACAATTTCTTCTAAGTTGTCAAATGTATTGGCATAAATTGTGGATAATATTCCTTATGCTTTGCTATATGTAGGGTCTATAATGATAACATCTCTTTTACTTATAACTTATTTTTTTTACTCTTTTTTAAATTTGCTGATAATTTTATTATTTTTTCAAAGTACCAACCATTTTCTTTGTTAATTTTTGTTATTGTCTTTTTTCTATTTAATTGATTTCTGCTTTTATATTTGTTACCTCCTTTGATCAACTAGGTTTAATTTTCCTAATTCTAGCTTATATAGGTGGAAGCACAGATGACTAATACATACTTTTTTTTCTAATATAAGCATTAAAATAGATAAAGCTTCCTCTAAGCATTGCTTTAGCTGCATCTGACAAAATTTCAATTGTGTTTTCATGATCATTTAAAATAATATTTTTAAACCCGAGCAAAGTCATTTATGTCTCTTCATACTTCTGTTTTTTTCATATCTTATATGAGAAAGTCATTCTTAAAGATCTCTAAGTTCTCTTTAGATTTACTATTTTCTGGTTAATATTTGGTTGAGTGCATGAAATTATAATTTTTATTTGGCCATAGCACACAGTTGCCCTGTAGAACTGGATAGGTTTTAACATTTGTGTGTGTGTGTTTTTTTTTTTTTAGCGCAAAATGTATTAAAATATATTTAAACTATTTCTAGTATGAAAATACTTAAATTTGGAAGATGCTACTCAGTAAGTTTCTCTAGGACTATGCAATGCTATTTTAAAGTGAAACCATATATCATAATCATTGACAGTGGGAGACAGAAAGCAGAGTCCTCCAAATATAGTAATATATTCAGTCTTCATGTCTTCAGAATAGGTACAATGTCAGTTGGCTATTCCTTATTGTATTTTTTATAATTAAACTATAACCATAAGAATAGTGCTTTCTTGAATTCTTTGAGTTACTATAACAAATTGTCAAACCTGAAGAGGGTCATGGGTACCCCTGAATTTATAACCAGTGGTCAGAAAGGCTGGTGTCCTAAGGCCCTACCTGAGGTTGGCATCTTGAAGTGAAGCCATTCTTTTTTGTTTTTTCACTTTTTAAAAATTTGATTTTATTTTTTCAAGATTATTGTTCCAAGATTCATTGTTTATGCACCATACCCAGTGTTCCATGCAATATGTGCCCTCCATAATACCCACCACCAGGCTTTCCCAACCCCCCCCCCAAAACCCTCAGTTTATTTCTCAGAGTCCACAGTCTCTCATGGTTCATATCCCCCTCTAATTTCCCCCAACTGAAGTGAAGCCATTCTAATGGAAGACTGAGTCTTTAACTTTGGGAACTGCTGCTAACTCTGGGTAGTTAGCATCTTAATTGTATTGTGGTACCTTAGGTGGGAGTGGAAAAAAACAAGGACACTATTTTTTTAAAAAAGTATCCTTGAGGTAGAAACCACGTCCATTCCCCATGTCCAGCCTTGCTTTTTTCATATAACAATCTAGTTTTAACTTAGGCACATGTCAACCCAACAAAAAACTACATTTCTCAGCCTCTCTTGCAACTGTGCATATATGACTAAATTTTAACCATCAAGATGTATACAGCAGTGCTATACATCCTCCCTTTTCCCATTTTATGATGAAAGATATTTGCTATCCCTACTCTAATATTTTATCTTTTAACAGCAGACAATGATGCTAATTTGTTTCTTTCCTTCCTAGGAGTAGCATCAGAGATCCAAGACTTGCCTATCTTTAGAACATATATTATACTACATAGGATTATGAATTATATTTATCTGAAAGATTAATAAATTCTGCTTGAGGCCCCAAGAATGTGTTGTGGCCAGTTGATAATAGTCACAAGTCCTGGATTCTGCATTTATAAAGGTGCATGTCAATACGCCTAGACACTATTTCCATATTTGCACATATTGTCATAGAAGCACCTGTAGGAAAAACTCCTCCATCAGGGCCATGGTCCAGCGGTGGTGCAGCTGCCAGGATTTGGCTGGGTGGCTGATGTCTGCTGCATGGAGAATCAGGGACATAGTTTTGGCTTTGTCAATCCTGTCAAACCAAGGACATATTCAAATTATCAGAACGAAGTCACCAATTACAGTCCTTTCTGAGTCCAAGCCTATGGAACTTTAACATGATGGAAGAAAATAACCTACCCTTCAGGCTGCTGCAAACTGTTTCTTATATTTTTAATTTGCTGGAAGTGACCTGACATGTCTGTAGACAAAACCATTTCAATCACTAGGTTCCGAAGATCCCTGTGGAGTCATCAAAAGAAGAAAGGTTCATTTGGCCCTTGATGATTCTCAAGTAAAACATTTCCTTAATATTACTGATTAAATTTTATTTTTCTTTATGGATATAAGCACAAAAGATGCTACTTTTTAAACGTAAAAGAGCTCACAAATGTTGACATTATTTCACCCTTTAGCTCTCGCAGCTTTTGGAAGTTGCCGGGAGAGTGCTCTGTGAATGATGCTGTTTAACATCTCCCCTTCAAGAACTGGATGTTCCCCCATGCACAACCACAACTGTCTACTACTCATAATTCCTAATTACTGTTTTTCTATCTGAAAGGAACCTGACCAACTTAAAAAAATAATTTTAAATGCAGTATTTGCTATTATTAAAAGCACCACTATGTATTCAGGATTTATTCAGTCCAAGCAGTGTGGTAGGTTCTTTTATATGAGGAGGTATTATTATTTCACACCAGAGGACACTGAGTTTTGCCCAGTCACACAGGTAGATGGCAGAGATAAGATTCAACCCAAGAGTTTCCACTCTTACAGCGGACACAAGGACCACTTCACTGTGCCAAACTTCTATCATAAGAACCCCAGAGAAAACAAGATGCCAAAGTAGGTGGGGATTCTCATTTCAGCTTTTGGAACCCTGACTCTACAATATATTGTAGAGAGAGCTATTGGTACTATTGAAATATTAATCAAATTTTAATCTGAGCTATTCAGTGACATGCATGAATATTTGCACACTAAGCAGGAAATTACCTCAGCAAAGGCTTGCATGTTCTATAAGTCATCTCTTGCTCAGTACAGATAGAGAAGAAGGTCACTTACACTGGAAATCATATTTTATTTTCATTCTGTGGCATGGCCAATAGAATAAGCTAAATAAAATGTGTGTGGTAAAGTTGAATTATAATCTTGTGTCAAAGATATTTAACCTAAAGTTTGTGTGATTGAATAATTTGTTTTTTAAAACAACCACATATTATTCAACTGGATTTTTAGATGGGCACTGTGAGAAATCCATATTTTAATTACTGTTGATGATATTAGATAGCTTGCTTAGAACACTTTTACCCAAATATTAAAGGAATAGAAACTAAAAATAGTTAATAAAATTGTGTCTTTTTAAAAGATTTCATTTATTTACTTGAGAGAGAAGAGAGAGCACGCATGCAAGAGAGCATGAGCGGGGTGAGGGGCAGAGGGAGAAACAGACTTCCAGAATAGGGGTCTCCACCTATTCCAGAACTCCAGGAACATGACCGGAGTGGCAGCAGACACAGCCAACTGAGCCACCCAGGCACCCCTAAGTTATTCTTAATTACATTTTTTTCTCTGAAATTATGGAGAGACCTATATTACAATAGCAACTGGACCAAGATATTCATTTTAACTAAGGAAAAATGAGACAGAGGTTTTATGAAATCTATAAAATTTAGTATATTGTACTTTGCATATAAGATGCTAGATATTATCAATAATCAACTAATAATGTATTAATAAGCTAGGCAAAATAGTGCATAAGGGAAATTACTTATTTATGAATCTTCCTTACCAAAATTTTTAAGTTATTGCATTTATGGTTACTAAAGTTACTTTAAGAAATAAATAGGTATGCAAACAGAAAGCCTACAAATCTCTAAAAATCTATTCATATTTTAATTTATGGTAACTTGTCATCAACTTTCTGCTAGCAAATGTATCTTTTGTAGCTTTTTAGAAACAATGTGGGATCTGTTAAATTCTACAATCCATATGATACTATAGCATTTGTTAAAACATTTCTATAAAAACATTCAATTAGGATGATTCTGAGAAGTTACTGTACAGAAATTTATAAAATATTAAAAGAATAAATTATTCGAATAATAAAGATGTTAAAGAACAAAATATAGTAAAAAAACCACACCGAAATAGCAACAGAATCAACTTTGAGAAGGAAAAAGTTTAATTCAAAGGAATAACCATAAAAATTAATAATATTAAGTGATATCTCTGGGAATAATGATCACTGACAAAAAATTAAATACTCTAAATGTAAATAATCATCTCTTGGACCACAGGAAATACCTCCAAACTTATCTCCGTACGCCTACCTTTGCTCTTCTATTCTCCACATGACCCAGCAGCGGTAGCTTTAAAATCCTTTTATAATTAGATGCTGGCCTTCTTAGCTGGAAACCCAACTGGGCTCTTGTTTCTTTCTTTCTTTTTTTAAATTTAATTTTATTTTTTCAGTGTTCCAGAATTCATTGTTTATGTACCACACCCAGTGCTCCATGTAATACGTGTCTTCCTTAATACCCACCACCAGGCCCACCCAACCCTCCAACCCCCTTCCCTCCAAAACCCTCAGTTACTGGACTCTGGGCTATTGTTTCTGGCAGAATAAAATGAAAGGCCTGAACCAGTTTCCCAAAACAAAGTGCCTCCCACCACCCACATTAGATCTGCTTCTATAGTTGCAAAAGTGAGCCCGTATTTTTAACCCACTGAGCCACTCAGGTGACCCTGTGAGCCTGTATTTTTTATACAGCTTCAAAATGTCCTTGAAAAACCAGAAAGCTTGAGTATTTGGAAGAGTACCTATCAGAAATTTGGGCTTGTTTTAAATCCTGAATTAACCTTTATTCATTTATTCACTCATTTATTTTGAGGCAGTTTTTTTTTTTTAAGATTGTATTTTTTTTAAGATTGTATTTATTTATTTGAGACCGAGAGAGAGAGAGAACACAAGTAGGCAGAGCAGCAGAGGGAGAGGGAGAAGCCCAGGCTCTCCACTGAGCAGGGAGCCCGATGGGGGCTGGATCCCAGGAGCCTGGGATGATGATCTGAGCCGAAGGCAGCGCTTAACCGACTGAGCCACCCAGGTGCCCCATATTTTGAGGCAGTTCTTGATCCCAAGGCACTTTATTTTTTTAACCTTTATTTATTTATTTATTTATTTATTTATTTTCATTGTGTTATGTTAGTCACCATTTTACCCCTCTGATATCTAAATAGGAAGCTTTTTGGCCCGTTAACTTTCAACAAAATCTTTGTTAAAGCCTTTGTTAAAGGCTTTTTTTTTTTTTTTTAACGTATAAATAGGTCTCATTGACTAGTAGGGATATGCAGACATATTTGCACTAAAAATTTCTATGTTAATCAGAAATTCATACTTAATTGGACATCCCTTATTGTTATTTGTTAAATCTGGCAGCCCTATAGTCAAATGAAAAGGCTGACGATGACCAAAAGATCAAGAAGTAGGAAAAATTATGCTGAGTTGTAGGGGTACATCGTGTTATTTCCCACTGTGTGGCAACAAGTATCACCCATCCAGGATTTTTTTTTTTTTTTAAGCTGATGGATGCTTTGGAGAACAGATAAGATTTCCCTCTGCATCTGGGTCATTTTAGCATATTGTATTTGTAATTTTTTCTTCAAACAGTGACTTTTTAATTTTTTTAAAAAGCTAAATTCCAGGATGCCTGGGTGGCTCAGTGCGGTAAAACCTCTGCCTTCGGCTCAGGTCATGATCCCAGGGTCCTGGGATCCAGCCTCACATTGGGCTCTCTGCTCAGCAGGGAGACTGCTTCCTCCTCTCTCTGCCTGCCTCTCTGCCTGCTTGTGATCTCTGTCTGTCAAATAAATAAATAAAATCTTAAAAAAAATAAAATATAAAGTAAACTCCACATATAGAAAAGTAATACATGAAGAAATTCATATTACACTAAGATTTTGAATTTATTTAGGACCACATATTGGTATAATTAAGTGGAGCTCCATTACAGAGAGTACATCATTATGTGTCCTAAACTATGTGTTGTGGGGTACGCAGTGTTGTGGACTGGCCATGTTGTATACAGATGTGGAATTAGCCTGGAAAATAGCTCAACTCCAACCAGCAGAGCCTGGCTCCTGAACAACATCTTGTAGGTTCTAGTCCTTCTCACAGTCATTCAGTCAAGGGGAACTTTTATAATATGAATTTCTTCATTTTAAATCACATAATTTAAGTTTTTCCTGAAATTAAATTTCATCTGGGCTTCCTTTGAAACTCACCTCCAGTCATCTTTGGACAAATTTATCAAAACATTCATTTCTTCTTCTTGCATAAGTCGATAAGCTGCACTCACATGGTGATTCTCAAGGACAGAGCGATCATTATACAAAAGGGCAACATCTGACCTAAGAATCAAAAACAAAATGTCCGGTAGAGGATTTATTTTAGATTTCATGAGCATTTGCTAAATATACTCAAGTCACAAGATATCTCATCAATAAGAATTCTATAATAAAACCCCTAAATGTATGGAAGTACTTAGTTTCTTTTTTTTTCTTTTAACCATGCGATAGCTTTAAAAAAATAGACTTTTTTTTTTTTTTTTTTTTTTTTTAGAGCAGTTGTAGGTTCACAGCAAAATTGAGCGGAAGGTACAGAGCTTTACCATACACCCCCTCACCCCAGATATATAAAACCACCTCCTCGTTATCAATATCCCACACCAGAGTGGTACATTGGTTATAATTTATAGGTCTACATTGAACGTCATTGTCACCCCAAATCCACAGTTTACATTAGGATTCACTCTTGGTGTTGTACACCCTGGGTCTTTGGACAAATGTACAATGACATGCATCCACCATTATGACATTACTCTGAGTAGTTTCACTGCCATAGAAATCCTCTGTGCTCAGTCTGTTCATCTCTCCCATGCCCATAATCCCTGGTAACCACTGATCTTATTTTTCTCTATAGTTTTGGCTGCTGCAGAATATCATATATTTAAAATCTTATAGTATGTAACCCTTTCAGACTGGCTTCTTATACTTAGTAATATGCATGTAAGACTCTTCCAGGTCTTTTCATGGCTTGATAGCCCAGCTCTTTTGAACACCAAGTAATAGTCCATTGTCTAGATCTATCACAAGTTAACCTTTCATTTACCTAAGGATTTCTCAATTGCTTCCAACTTTTGGCCATTATGAATAAAGCTGCTACAAATATCCATGTTCAGGTTTTTGTATAGACATAATTTTTCAGCTCCTTTCGGTAAATACTAAGGAGTGTGATTGCTGCACTGTATGGTAAGAATATGTTTCATTTTCTGACAAACTGCCAGAAATGGCTTCCTAAATGGCTGTACCATTTTGCTTTCCCACTACAGTGCACGAGAAGTCCAGTGGCCACATATCCTCACCAATAGCTGGTGTCAGTGTTCCAGATTTTAGCCATTATAATAGAGGTATAGTGATATCTCGTTGTTTTAATTTGCATTTCCCTTATGACATATAATGCGGAACACCTTTTCATATGCTAATTTTCCATCTGTATCTCTTCTTTGGTGAGGTGTATGTTGAAGCACAGTTTTAAGTTGGGCCATTTATTATTGTAGAGTTTAAAGAGTTTTTTTGTGTATTTTGCACAACATCCCTTATCAGATATATCTTTTGCAAATATTTCCCCTCACCTTGTGGATGGTCTAATTACTTTGATATTGTCTTTTACAGAGCATAAGTTTCTAAGCTTAATGAAGTCCAGCTTACCAATTAGTTTTTGTGAATTTTGATTTAGTGTTGTATCTAAAAAGGCATTGTCCCATTCAAGATCATCTAGGTTTTTTCTTATGTTGACTTCTAAGAGTTTCACAGTTTTGCATTTTTACATTAGGTCTATCCATTTTGAGTTCGTTTTTGTGAGGAGAATAATGTCTGTGTCTAGATTTATTTTTTTGCATGTTCATTAGTTTCAGATCCATTTGCTGAAGAGACTAGACTGTGTTTGGCCTATTGCATTGCCTTTGGTCCTTCATCAAAGATCAGGTAAAAGGTAAAACTACCTTTTATATGTGTCTATTTCTTGGATCTTTCTTCTGTTCCATTGATCTATTTGTTTATTCTTTTACCAATACCACACCATCTTGACTACTGTAGCTTTATAGCAAGTCTTGAGGTTAGATAGTATCAATTCTCCAACTCTGTTCTTCTCTTTCAGTAATGTGTTGGCTATTCTGGGTCTTTTGCCTTTCCATATAAACTTTAAATTTGCTTGTCAACATCCACAAACTATTTTGCTGGAGTTTCATTGGGATTGCTTTGAATCTATAGACCAAGTTGAGAAGAACTGACATCTTGACAATACTGAGTCTTCCTACCATGAACATGGAATATCCCTCCATTGATTTAGTTCTTTGAATCTGTCATCAGATTTTTGTAGTTTTCCTGATATACATCTTATACATATTTGTTAGATTTATAGCTGAAAATTTTAATTTTTTATGCTATTGTAAGTGATACTGTGATTTTAATTTAAAATTCCACTTGTTCATTACTGGTATGTAGGAAAGTGGCCAAATTTTGCAGGCTAACCTTATATTCTGCAAACTTGCTATAATTGTTTATTAGTTCTAGGAGCTTTTGGGTCAATTCCTTCGAATTTTCTATATAGACTATAATGTAACTTGTGAACAAATACAGTTTTATGCTTTCTTTCCCAATCTTTATGCTTTCTGTCTCCTGTCCTTGCCTTATTGCATTAATTAGGACTTCCACTATGACCATAGTTTAAAAAAGGTAGGGAGAGAAATATCCTTGCCTTGTTCCTGACCTTACTGGGAAAGCTTCAAGTTTCTCACTGTTAAGTGTGAGGTTAGTCATCAGGTTTTTTGTAGATGTCCTTTATCAAGTTGAGAAAGGTCTCTTTTATTCCTAGTTTGCTGAGAATTTTTATCATGAATGGTGTTGGATTTTGTCAAATGCCTTTTCTCCATTTTAATATAATTTCATGTTTTTCTTCTTTAGCATGTTGATATGATGATTTCCTTAGTTCACCAGTTTGGTCATAGTTTCCTTTTAATTATCTTAGTTTCCTTTTAATTATCATAGTTTGAATATACTTGCCTTTTCCTTACAATTTGTAATCCAGACATCTGTAAAATAATCTAGATATGCCAACAAGAGGGAAAAAAAATTACCTGGTATGCTCATTCAATCATTGAATGAATCAAACCCTGTGCTGATGAATCAACCCATTCCAGATAGTTGATTACCAACTATTTTCTATGCCCTTAGACTAAAATTACTTTGGATGGAGGGTAGAGGGAATGATGAAAATCATTTGATCTATTATGATTTTAGTTTTTTTCTCCCTCATAATGTTGTGATTAAACTTGAATATTTAGATCCTGCAGCATTAAATTAACTGAGAAAAACTAAAAAAAAAAAAAAAAAAAAAAAAAACCAAAATGTGAAATGTGTTTTACCACCAATTTATAACAAGCATTATATTTTAGAGTGATGAACTCATCGAGGAAATTTTTTTGCTTTTCACCTGTCCATATTTTCACATCATTTAAGCAAACAAACTACTTCAAGCAGCATTGCTGAACTTAGTGGTCTAGCATAAAGTATGAAATATTGCAAGCATTCTCAGTATAATGGAGCCCTGGCTTCTTCCTCTGTCCTCTTAGATTGCCAGATCATTTTGCAAGTGTGGAATGGAAGTGGGACCACTATGTTTAATGTATTAAAATGGCACATCCACCCATATACGTTGCCAAATTGGAGGCAGCAAAAATAGCAAAAGGGAAGTCAAGTTAAAACCTGTGCAACTCAGTTTCCACTTGCTGCAATGCCCAGACTTCGTTTTTCATTCCTTGTGGTAGACATATAGTTCGTCAGCTCTAAAACTGCCTCATTAAGACTTACTGTTTTAGGCTTCTCAGTCAGTAGTACTGGTTTCAGAACTGATATTACCACTGAATGTTTACCAAAGAATAGGGAAGGATAAATAAAAGAAAGAACTAAAGAAGCCTGGTTTCGGTTGCAAGGAACCTATTTGAGATCTGTATCTAATGATCTACTAAATAAACCAAGCTTTATTATTAATCCAACATAGGGAAAATGACCTATGAGACAGAACAATTACTTCATCTTTTGTTTCTAGAACTATCATAAAAATAGAAAAACATATGCAGTTAGCTAATGGTACATAATTCCACAATAGATTTTCTTTTAATCCCAATGATGGCCTAAAAATTCCCTAACCAATAATCATAACTCAATATACAGAAAAGTACACCTGCAAACCTTGTTCAAGAGAGAACTGAATATATCTTGCCCAAGTATCTCCAGAAGTTCACACAGATCATGGGAAAAACTGACATGTAAATCACATGTCATTTGTATCATATGGCCTCAAATCTAGCCACAGCAGGGTAACTACATGACATGGCTCCAAGTATCACTGTCCTTTACTTTCAGCAGCAAGCAAAGCTATATCTTTGAACCGGATTTAATTGTAGCAAATTACTATGATTTTGTCTCATAAATCCAATAAGATTCTGATAATACAGCACCGTCTTAATGTTTGAGATGGTCTTTGACTGCTAAGAAAAGAACAAAACTCTAAGCAACATTCAGTATCCATGGTAACATGTAGCTCAGTATTTTTAAGAAAAAGAAATTATCTCCATTTATTTACACTTTCAAGGATTTCATGAATTATAATGTCTGTATTGAACTCAAATCTAGCATTGCACTATGTTCTAAATTATTTTTATTTTGCATTATCCAGTATAGAGTTTTCCATATTAGAAAAGCATTCTAAATCCAAGAAACAATGAATGATATAAAATACAATAGAATTATTGATACTTGTAACATAAGATCTTATTTTTTTGGACAAAATGGAAAGGTGACAGAGTTTTAAAAGCACATTATATTGTTGTGTTTGTGGTCACCACAACATTAAATGCATATTATTAGGTGAAAGAAACCAGTCTGAGAAGGCTTTATATCACATGATTTCAACTATAAGACATTTTGGAAAAGGCAAAACCACAAGATATTAACAAGACCAGTGGTTGTCAGGTGTAAAGGCAGAGAGAGGGAGGGAGGGAGGAAGGAAGGGAGGAATAGATGATGCACCGGAGGTTTTAGGTTAGTGAAACTATTGTGTATGATACCATAATGGTGGATACATGGCATTATACATTTGTAAAATCCATACAATGCGTAACACAAAAACTAAACTCTAATATGTATTATGGGCTTTAGTTAATAATAATGTATCAGTAGTGGTTCATTATAACAAATGTACCATACTGATGCAAGATGTTAACCATAGGGGAAACTGTGGGGGTGGGGAAAGAGAGTATATGGGAATTATGTACTTTCTGTTCAGTTTTTCTATAAATCTAAAACCGCTCTAAGAAATAAAATCTATTAATTAAAAAAAGAAAAAATATTAATTTTCCCTTAATAAGACTGGAGGGATCTACAGTAATTCTAGAGCAGTATGTTTCTCAACTTCTATCTCCATCTCAAGCAACTCTGACTAGGGAAAGACTTAGAGAAATGTCAGGGACCTATGTATAGAAAGTTGGATCATGATGGGTCCTAGACACATTTTGCCTCTCAGGCATTGAGATCTCTGCAACCAAAAAGAACACAGAGCACCTTTCTGTTATGAAATGAATTATGTCTCCCTAAAATTCATATGTTGAAGTCCCCTTGTACCTTAGAATGTGACTGTATTTGGAGAAAAGGCTTTTAAAGAGGTAATTAAAGTTAAATAAGGTTATAAGGGTGTGCCTTAATCCAACATGGCTGATGTTCTTATAAGAAGAAGAAAAGATACCAGGAATGTGTACCCACACAGGAAAGGTCATGTGAAGACAGTGAGAAGGTGGCCATCTAAGCCAAGTAGGGAGGCTTCTGCAGAAACCAAACCTTCTGACACTTCTTGCACTTATAGACCTCAGAACTCTGAGAAAAATTCTGTTATTTAAACCACCCAATCTGTGATTTTGTGATAATAGCCCTAGCAGACAGATATATCTCCACTCTGGAATTTTGATTCTAATAACTGTCATTATTAGCACTATTAAAAACCTCATTTTCTAATTATTTTAAATTTAACAATTCACACTAACCTGGAAATAAGGTTTCTTTGATTTTCTTCAAAAGCACAATTTTATTACTTTCACATACATAATGATACTAAACTAATGCCTTAAATAACATGTTGCAAGATTCATGTCAGTCAGATGTCTGAATTGTGTGATACTTCAAAGTATAAATTCTGGGCAGAGAGAAATTATCT
Source organism: Lontra canadensis (assembly GCF_010015895.1). Classification (NCBI taxonomy): domain Eukaryota; kingdom Metazoa; phylum Chordata; class Mammalia; order Carnivora; family Mustelidae; genus Lontra; species Lontra canadensis. Next base: position 6,887,993 of record NW_022631005.1, read on the forward strand.
GACACATTTTCACATTCTTTAAATTGCTAAATATGTCAGTAAATATTTATACAGTTTTTTTGATAAATAATTGAGAAAGTATTTATAACTTAAGGAATTTTGCTAAAATCCATTAAAACTACTTACTAGACATCTTCACTGTTTTTAAAAAATTTTATTAAAAATAAGAGATATGTAGAAAAATAAACTTCAAGTTTTAAGTTAGAAAAGTTAATATTTTATGTAGCTTACCTTGTCTGAATATGAAAGTTGTTTGTGGTTCCTGTATGCTCGTAGTCATGAATGGCAGCAGCAAAGACCATTGCTAAAATTTCCAGTTCAGTGAGCCAGTGCTGATAAATTAAAGAAAGATACTATCATATTTACAAAGCAGAGGCCATGCTGTATTTCTACAAAAGAGATTTTCAGTGCAGCCAGTATAAGTAATCATATAAATACATTAAATTATTTTTATTGATTTCAAATACATTTTTCCTTCCTTTCTCATTTTCGTTGATTATGCATAATGGATGGTTCATGAGGTCAATGATTGTTTCATGGCTTGTAAGTTCAAAATACAGACACTATAATGTTCCTAGCCAATCAGAAAAGGAGTAATTTTCCATCATTTAAAAGGTAAACCCTGTGTGGATTTTTGAATTCACAGATTTATGAATCTGTGCCCTCATGAAATCGGTTACAGTTTAGTAATTTTTTTAGTTTAGTAATTTTTGACATAAGGGCCCATACACCATTAAAATATCTTTAGCTCAACTTTTGTAGAAGACCCTACTATGAGAAAATTTTTCACCTAAGAGTTGAAAATATTCACTTTGCTCACTAGAGAACTGAACTTTGCTTATATAGTTCATATTAAGATTCGTAAGAGTTTCTAAGAATTTACCAAATTTGCTCTTCATAACACATATATTCTGACTGTGAAATTGAACCTAATAATAAAAGATAGAGCAAGTGTTTTCATTTAAAATCCAGACCACCCGCTTCATATACATTGATCTTTCTGTTATCAGGTGGATGGCTTAACAAAATTTCTCTGCTATTATAAGTCTACTAGGTAATTTGGTAGTTTATTCATCACTGACATTTTGCATAACAGTTTTACTACATTCTCTATTATGATAACCATGGGCCACTACTTAAACTGAAAATAAATAAAATTAAGTAAAATTAAGTTCACTTTCCCCGGGGACAGAAGCCACACTTCAACTTCTCAGGAGTCACAGGTGGCAAGTAGTTACCATATGGAACAGTGCCGATGCAAAGTGTTTCCATCATCACAGAAAGTTCTATTAGATAATGGTGCAAGTAGATGGAACTTGATGCTGGGAATGGAGGATCCCAATGACAAGGAGCTTGTTAAATAGTAGTCTCATTCCATACACTTGAAACAATTACATTGTACAAAAAACAGAAAAATAGAAACTACATGCATAATTGATAAATGGTCACAGAAAAAGATACAATCGAAGGGCAGATAGAATATCTATTTGGTGGCAGTGATCTTGGAAGAAGGATGCACAAAGATCTGCACCTAATGCCATGGGAGAAACAGAGAGATTCTAAATAGAAAGAGCAGATGCAGAATGATACTGTGGAGACCGATATGGAAATCGAATTGCCCATAGTACAGTTGTGTTGGAGAGTCAAGTGGAATGAGAATGGAAAGAGAGTGCAGATTATGGGAAGAGTTGATAGACTACTTTGATTAGAGCTGATGAATCTGGATTTTGTATAAGATGCAAGAGGAAGCCACTGTAGGTCCATGAGTCCAAAACGAGATGTGACAACTGTTGGATTTCATAATTGACAGAGGCATGATCTTATAAATTTTTGCTCCTCTTCACATAATCTACCAGTTACCAGTCTGGTAATTGGCACATAGTAGCAACTTAATATTTGTCTGCTGACTTGAATTTCACGAGTTTTGCATTCAGAGGAGGCAGTAAGGAGTTGTGGGAAGAGAATATGGATAATCAGACAATCCTGGTTTTAAATCTTTGTTGACCATGAGACAAATAAGTTATTTACCCTCTCAGCCACAGTTCCCATGAAAATAGAATTAGTGATCATTCCCTGTGGAATTTTAAGAGAAATTTTTAAGTTAATGTGTTCACTGTGTCTTTTGCAAATCTTGTATAATAGTAAAATACAGAAAAAATGTCATTTTGCTGAAATTACTACCTTAAAAGCACTGTAGAAGGCATTGAGTCTGGAAAATAATTGTGAGCTAACATATCTTTAGTGATTGTAATTCAAGAATAAATGTCTCACAGCTGGATGACTGAAGCAGAAATGATTTTCAGACCAATGGGAGTTGATATAACTAATTATTTTGTGTTTATGGGTGCATTTAATTGTGAGTCATTAAAAGGAAGAATGGCCTCTATTATAGCCTGAAGTGGGACTGAGCCTCCAATGTCCCCAGTGAGACTGTGGAATTAAACACCATGAAATGGGAAGCAATTGAAGTTAAACCAGGTTTTGTACCCCCAGAAACTCTTTGTTTTATAAAAAAAAAAATTGATCTGAGAAATGGGTCACCAATTTTCTTAACCATATCTTATTTTTTCCAAAGATCTTATTTATTTATTTGAGAGAGACTGCACATTGGGTAGAGGGGCAGAAGGAGAAGAGAATCTTAAACAGACTCCTCGCTGAGTGTGGAGCCCAATGCAGGGCTTGATTCCAGGACCCTGAGATCACAACCTGAGCCAAAACCACGAGTCGGACATTTAACAGACTGTGCCACCCAGGGGCCCTTTATGTATTTCCTATTGATTGTATTTAAGATCAACAGATTTAACTGCCATTTTAAAAAAGTGATATTTAATACTTACAATAATATAGAAAATGAAGCTGCAATTATAAAAAACATTAAATTAGGGCAGCAGAGATGGATTTTAATTATAGATTATCTCATAAGCATTTAAAATTATCTTCCTAGCTGTTAAAATTGATTATACTTATTTCCTGTTTTTAGTCTCATTATTCTCTGCTTCCCATAAATAGTACTTCCTCCACGAATCCCTCTTATTTATTGCCACACTATGGCCCTAACAATTAAGTTCAAATGATAAAATAGTTTGAAGAGTGAAATATTGAACCCTCTCACTTAATTTAAAAGCACACCTGGGGAGGAGTCAAGATGGCGGAGAAGTAGCAGCTGAGACTACTTCAGGTTGCGGGAGATCAGCTAGATAGCTTACCTAAAGATTGCAAACACCTACAAATCCAACGGGAGATCGAAGAGAAGAAGAACAGCAATTCTAGAAACAGAAAATCAACCACTTTCTGAAAGGTAGGACTGGCGGAGAAGTGAATCCAAAGCGACGGGAAGATAGACCGCGGGGGGAGGGGCCGGCTCCCGGCAAGCGGCGGAGCAACGGAGCACAAAATCAGGACTTTTAAAAGTCTGTTCCGCTGAGGGACATCGCTCCAGAGGCTTCACCGGGGTGAAGCTCACACGGGGTCAGCGTGGCCTCAGGTCCCGCAGGGTCACAGAAGGATCGGGGTGTCTGAGTGTCGCAGAGCTCGCAGGTATTAGAACAGGGAAGCCGGCTACAGAGACGGAGCTGAGGAGTGACTCTCAGCTCGGGGTTACCTTGAACCGGTCGCAGGCTCGGTGAGCTCAGAGCGCAGCCGGAGGCCAGGCAGACGGGAGTAATTGGACGCTGTTCCCTGAGGGCGCACTGAGGAGTGGGACCCCGAGCGCTCGGCTCCTCCGGGCCGGAGACTGGGCGGCCGCCATCTTCATTCCCGTCCTCCGGACTCTACGGAAAGCGCTCAGGGAACAAAAGCTCCCGAAAGCAAACCTGAGCGGATTACTCAGCCTGGCCTCTGGTAAGGGCGGTGCAACTCCGCCTGGGGCAAAGACACTTGAGAATCACTACAACAGGCCCCTCCCCCAGAAGATCAACAAGAAACTCAGCCAGGACCAAGTTCACTTATGAGTAGTGCAGTTTCAATACCAAGGAGAGCAGCAGAATTCCAGAGGAGGAGAAAGCAAAGCACGGAACTCATGGCTTTCTCCCCATGATTCTTTAGCCTGGCAGTTAATTTAATTTTTTTTTTCTTTTTCAATTTTTTTTCTCTTCTTCTGCCAAATTTTTTTAAACTTTTACCCTTTTCTTTTTTAACGTTTTTTAACTAGTTTATCTAATATATATACATTTTTTCCTTTTTTATATTTTTTTCATTATTGGTTTTCTTTTTTTATTTGTTTCTTTTTTCTTTTTTCTTTTCTTTTTTTTTTTTTTTCTTTCTGAACCTCTTTTTATCCCCTTCACCCCCCACCCCTCATGATTTGGGATCTCTTCTGATTTGGCTGAAGCATATTTTCCTGGGGTTGTTGCCACCCTTTTAGTATTTTACTTACTCCTTCATATACTCTTATCTGGACAAAATGACAAGGCGGAAAAATTCACCACAAAAAAAAGAACAAGAGGCAGTACCAAAGGCTAAGGACCTAATCAATACAGACATTGGTAATATGTCAGATTTAGAGTTCAGAATGACTATTCTCAAGGTTCTAGCTGGGCTCGAAAAAGGCATGGAAGATATTAGAGAAACCCTCTCGGGAGATATAAAAGCCCTTTCTGGAGAAATAAAAGAACTAAAATCTAATCAAGTTGAAATAAAAAAAGCTATTAATGAGGTGCAATCAAAAATGGAGGCTCTCACTGCTAGGATAAATGAGGCAGAAGAAAGAATTAGCGATATAGAAGACCAAATGACAGAGAATAAGGAAGCTGAACAAAAGAGGGACAAACAACTACTGGACCACGAGGGCAGAATTCGAGAGATAAGTGACACCATAAGACGAAACAACATTAGAATAATTGGGATTCCAGAAGAAGAAGAAAGAGAGAGGGGAGCAGAAGGTATATTGGAGAGAATTATTGGAGAGAATTTCCCCAATATCGCAAAGGGAACAAGCATCAAAATCCAGGAGGTTCAGAGAACCCCACTCAAAATCAATAAGAATAGGTCCACACCCCGTCACCTAATAGTAAAATTTACAAGTCTTAGTGACAAAGAGAAAATCCTGAAAGCAGCCCGGGAGAAGAAGTCTGTAACATACAATGGTAAAAATATTAGATTGGCAGCAGACTTATCCACAGAGACCTGGCAGGCCAGAAAAAGCTGGCATGATATATTCAGAGTACTAAACGAGAAAAACATGCAGCCAAGAATACTATATCCAGCTAGGCTATCATTGAAAATAGAAGGAGAGATTAAAAGCTTCCAGGACAAACAAAAACTGAAAGAATTTGCAAACACCAAGCCAGCTCTACAGGAAATATTGAAAGGGGTCCTCTAAGCAAAGAGAGAGCCTAAAAGTAGTAGATCAGAAAGGAACAGAAACAATATACAATAGCAGTCACCTTACAGGCAATACAATGGCACTAAATTCATATCTCTCAATAGTTACCCTGAATGTTAATGGGCTAAATGCCCCAATCAAAAGACACAGGGTATCAGAATGGATAAAAAAACAAAACCCATCTATATGTTGCCTACAAGAAACTCATTTTAAACCTGAAGACACTTTCAGATTTAAAGTGAGGGGGTGGAAAAGAATTTACCATGCTAATGGACATCAGAAGAAAGCAGGAGTGGCAATCCTTATATCAGATCACTTAGATTTTAAACCAAAGACTATAATAAGAGATGAAGATGGACACTATATCATACTCAAAGGATCTGTCCAACAAGAAGATCTAACAATTGTAAATATCTATGCCCCTAACGTGGGAGCAGCCAACTATATAAACCAATTAATAACAAAATCAAAGAAACACATTGACAATCATACAATAATAGTAGGGGACTTTAACACTCCCCTCACTGAAATGGACAGATCATCCAAGCAAAAGATCAACAAGGAAATAAAGGCCTTAAATGACACACTGGACCAGATGGACATCACAGATATATTCAGAACATTTCATCCCAAAGCAACAGAATACACATTCTTCTCTAGTGCCCATGGAACATTCTCCAGAATAGATCACATCCTTGGTTCTAAATCAGGTCTTAACTGTTATAAAAAAATTGGGATCATTCCCTGCATATTTTCAGACCACAATGCTCTGAAGCTAGAACTCAATCGCAAGAGGAAATTTGGAAAGAACCCAAATATATGGCGACTAAATAGCATCCTTCTAAAGAATGAATGGGTCAACCAGGAAATTAAAGAAGAATTGAAAAAATTCATGGAAACAAATGATAATGAAAATACAACAGTTCAAAATCTGTGGGACACAACAAAGGCAGTCCTGAGAGGAAAATATATAGCGGTACAAGCCTTTCTCAAGAAACAAGAAAGGTCTCAGGTACACAACCTAACCCTACACCTAAAGGAGCTGGAGAAAGAACAAGAAAGAAACCCTAAACCCAGCAGGAGAAGAGAAATCATAAAGATCAGAGCAGAAATCAATGAAATAGAAACCAAAAAAAACAATAGAACAAATCAACGAAACTAGGAGCTGGTTCTTCGAGAGAATTAATAAGATTGATAAACCCCTGGCCAGACTTATCAAAAAGAAAAGAGAAAGGACCCAAATCAATAAAATCATGAATGAAAGAGGAGAGATCACAACTAACACCAAAGAAATACAGACAATTATAAGAACATATTATGAGCAACTCTATGCCAACAAATTTGACAATCTGGAAGAAATGGATGCATTCCTAGAGACATATAACCTACCACAACTGAACCAGGAAGAAATAGAAAGCCTGAACAGACCCATAACCAGTAAGGAGATTGAAACAGTCATCAAAAATCTCCAAACAAACAAAAGCCCAGGGCCAGATGGCTTCCCAGGGGAATTCTACCAAACTTTTAAAGAAGAACTAATTCCTATTCTCCTGAGACTGTTCCAAAAAATAGAAATGGAAGGAAAACTTCCAAACTCATTTTATGAGGCCAGCATCACCTTGATCCCCAAACCAGACAAGGATCCCATAAAAAAAGAGAACTACAGACCAATATCCTTGATGAACACAGATGCAAAAATTCTCACCAAAATACTAGCCAATAGGATTCAACAGTACATTAAAAGGATTATTCACCACGACCAAGTGGGATTTATTCCAGGGCTGCAAGGTTGGTTCAACATCCGCAAATCAATCAATGTGATACAACACATTAATAAAAGAAAGAACAGGAACCATATGATACTCTCCATAGATGCTGAAAAAGCATTTGACAAAGTACAGCATCCCTTCCTGATCAAAACTCTTCAAAGTGTAGGGATAGAGGGCACATACCTCAATGTAATCAAAGCCATCTATGAAAAACCCATCGCAAATATCATTCTCAATGGAGAAAAACTGAAAGCTTTTCCGCTAAGGTCAGGAACACGGCAGGGATGTCCGTTATCACCACTGCTATTCAACATAGTACTAGAAGTCCTAGCCTCAGCAATCAGACAACAAAAAGAAATTAAAGGCATCCAAATCGGCAAAGAAGAAGTCAAACTATCACTCTTCGCAGATGATATGATACTATATGTGGAAAACCCAAAAGACTCCACTCCAAAACTGCTAGAACTGGTACAGGAATTCAGTAACGTGTCAGGATATAAAATCAATGCACAGAAATCAGTCGCATTTCTCTACACCAACAACAAGACAGAAGAAAGAGAAATTAAGGAGTCCATCCCATTTACAATTGCACCCAAAACTATAAGATACCTAGGAATAAACCTAACCAAAGAGACTAAGAATCTATACACAGAAAACTATAAAGTACTCATGAAAGAAATTGAGGAAGACACAAAGAAATGGAAAAATGTTCCATGCTCCTGGATTGGAAGAATAAATATTGTGAAAATGTCTATGCTACCTAGAGCAATCTACACATTTAATGCAATTCCTATCAAAGTACCATCCATTTTTTTCAAAGAAATGGAACAAATAATCCTAAAATTTATATGGAACCAGAAAAGACCGCGAATAGCCAAAGAAATATTGAAAAAGAAAGCCAGAGTTGGTGGCATCACAATTCCGGACTTCAAGCTCTACTACAAAGCTGTCATCATCAAGACAGCATGGTACTGGCACAAAAACAGACACATAGATCAATGGAACAGAATAGAGAGCCCAGAAATAGACCCTCAACTCTATGGTCAACTAATCTTCGACAAAGCAGGAAAGAATGTCCAATGGAAAAAAGACAGCCTCTTCAATAAATGGTGTTGGGAAAATTGGACAGCCACAGGCAGAAAAATGAAATTGGATCATTTCCTTACACCACACACGAAAATAGACTCAAAATGGATGAAGGACCTCAATGTGAGAAAGGAATCCATCAACATCCTTGAGGAGAACACAGGCAGCAACCTCTTCGACCTCAGCCGCAGCAACATCTTCCTAGGAACATCGCCAAAGGCAAGGGAAGCAAGGGCAAAAATGAACTATTGGGATTTTATCAAGATCAAAAGCTTTTGCACAGCAAAGGAAACAGTTCACAAAACCAAAAGACAACTGACAGAATGGGAGAAGATATTTGCAAACGACATATCAGATAAAGGGCTAGTGTCCAAAATCTATAAAGAACTTAGCAAACTCAACACCCAAAGAACAAATAATCCAATCAAGAAATGGGCAGAGGACATGAACAGACATTTCTGCAAAGAAGACATCCAGATGGCCAACAGACACATGAAAAAGTGCTCCACATCACTCGGCATCAGGGAAATACAAATCAAAACCACAATGAGATACCACCTCACACCAGTCAGAATGGCTAAAATTAACAAGTCCGGAAATGACAGATGCTGGCGAGGATGCGGAGAAAGGGGAACCCTCCTACACTGTTGGTGGGAATGCAAGCTGGTGCAACCACTCTGGAAAACAGCATGGAGGTTCCTCAAAATGTTGAAAATAGAACTACCCTATGACCCAGCAATTGCACTACTGGGTATTTACCCTAAAGATACAAACGTAGTGATCCGAAGGGGCACGTGCACCCGAATATTTATAGCAGCAATGTCTACAATAGCCAAACTATGGAAAGAACCTAGATGTCCATCAACAGACGAATGGATAAAGAAGATGTGGTATATATATACAATGGAATACTATGCAGCCATCAAAAGAAATGAAATCTTGCCATTTGTAACAACGTGGATGGAACTAGAGGGTATCATGCTTAGCGAAATAAGTCAATCGGAGAAAGACAACTATCATATGATCTCCCTGATATGAGGGAGAGGAGATGCAACATGGGGGGTTAATGTGGTAGGAGAAGAGTAAATGAAACAAGTTGGGATTGGGAGGGAGACAAACCATAAGCGACTCTTAATCTCACAAAACAAACTGAGGGTTGCTGGGGGGAGGGGTGTTGGGGGGGGGTTATGGACATTGGGTAGGGTATGTGCTATGGTGAGTGCTGTGAAATTTGTAAACGTAGAGATTCACAGACCTGTACCCCTGGGGGGGGAAAAATATATATATATATATGTTTATAAAAAAATAAAATTATAAAAAAAAAAAAAATAAAAAAAATAAAAGCACACCTATTTTGTATTAGTGAAAGTAGAATTTTGGGCTGATTTTTAGTTCCTTAGTTGTTCATTCATTTTACATTGGTGCCAAATGAGAATTCCAACTCAGAAAATGAATGCTTATATTCATGGATTTTGTAAGTGATTCATGAGAATATTCCAGAGAGAATGAGTCTGAGTCCTGTCACTCTTCCCAACTAGCACAGTGGTCAGTGCATAACCTACATGTTTCTGGTTTCTCATGAGCAGATATAAAGCGTTAAAATGATGGGTCGTGAGCAGTGTAGACACTGTGTTTCATCTAAACTACAGTTTGCATTTTGCCTAGAGAAATGCCCAGGTAGACTAATTCTAAAATGAGCAGTCCTCTAATTATATCATAGGGAGATACTGACTGCCATCAATAGTTATTATAATGATATCAGAAAGAAAGGAAAAAGAACTAACATTGACTGGACATTTTAGCTAGATGGTCTCTTTTGTATAACCATCCTACTTTCCACTTAAGAGGTAAATATTTTTATCTTTACTTGGCATGTAACAAAGCTGGATCTTAAAGAATTGAGTCAACCTGACAAAGGTTACATAGCTATCAAATGGCAGAGCAGGAATTCAACCCAAAATCTGATTCCAAGGTTTCTGTTCCTTCCAGAGATCACAATATTCCTTTTATGGATGACTACAGCATTCATTACTTGATGGAGGCAATATGCAGAATACATTTTTCCAAGGTTTTAGAAGCAGAATTTCTAAAGAGTTTAACTGAGTATATTGATGGGTAGAAGCTCTAAATAGAGCTTTAATACTTAAGATGTAAGTTTTCATATCTGAATTATTCAGTGTGTGTATGTTTATGTGTGAGAGACAGAAAGTGAAAGTGTATGTGTATATTAAGGCTGGGAGAATTTCGGGTCAGAAAATCACATTGACCTATTGGTTCCTGTTGTGTCTAAAAGACCATAATTAACAACTTTCTTAGCTAAATTATAGGGTTGGACACTTTTTTCTCTAACTTTGAATAGGATGACACAGTTTGCTATAACTTATCCAGTAGTAAAAAGTGTCATAATAATATCAATACATAATACACATAAAATAATACAATATATAATAAAATAAATTGATGTTATTGATATTAGGATGTGTGTTAGTACCTATTATGTTTCAGGAACTAGGTTAGGTGCTTTACATATATGGTATCTGTGCCTCTTCACTGTCATCCTACATAGTGGTATTATTAGCCACATATTGACAAGAAAACCAAGATAGTGAGTGAGTGATCTAGGTCATGGTAGAGCAGGGTTTCAAACCTATGTCTGATTGCCTTGAAAGCCTACACACTTTCTACTCTTCCAAACATTGTTGTCTGGGAAGCCATTTGCAAGAATAGTATTTCCACATAGTTGGTAGAATAGAGACATAGTGGCATATTTTTTGTAGATAGACTGGAGAAAAACTGAGTCAATCCACAGTATGGGAAGATATTTCTGGGTGTGGTCAGGGGACTACAACTTCCAAAGCAAATAGATCTCATAGCATTGTTCCTTCTTCTACTCTTAATATTAGAACACAGGGTCAGGAGCCCTTAGACATAAGTGTTCCCTTACAAAGGCCCTTGGAAGGTTTCAAATTCAGAGAGACACTTGGAGGTGGCTTGACAGCATTTGGTGAAGCAATTTTCTCTTCAGCCAATGGATTGAGCTACCACACACCACCGTTGCCTTGGCACAGGGCTACAAGTTAACTGTCAAAGGACAGAGAGGGACAGACAGAGGGTGTACTAGCATCAGCTCTCCTCTGCAGTGTCTCCTTCCAGGCTGAGGGTATCCTGTATGACAGTAACAAACTGAAGGACAATAGCTTCATCACAGTCCCCTTCAGTAACTAGTCCTCAGACCATTTTGCAGGTGGCAGGCTACACTAGTCACCTGAGAGTTTGGGGCTGCCCAGAGTGCTCCAGAAATGTCACACAGATAAGACCATCCTGAAATGGCAGGGCATCAACTAAAACTAAAGCCAGTGACCCAGTCTTCCCCACATCAAATTGAGGAGTTTCAGCTAAATCAATATTTCTATAATACATTTTTGTTGTTTCAAAGAACCAACATATTCATCTGTGTGAAAATTAATACTCCCCTACCACTACTTTTTTCATCTGAAGAAAAGCTTGTTAAAATAACTTCCCTAAAGCTATCAAGCTGGCTGTGAAACCTAGTTTTCACAACATAGGCAATAAATCCGTAATTCATTTTGCCTTTCCTCTTACTGTCTATTATAAAGTTTCTCATTACTTCCTGTAGTTGAAATGTATTTTCCGGATCTCAGAAAACAATGACAGTCTTCCACTAGACTATTTTTGTAATGGCCAAACTAATGGATGAGTAAAGAGCCCACTGACACATTGTTGCTGAAGGATGAATTAATCAGAAACAATTTCTCCAATGAAACCTGCTAGAGTAGATCGAAGTTCTGTTTATGATTGGTAAGTTAAGGACTACGTGATCTTTACTAATGTCAAATTTCTAGGAGTCATGTCAGGCTGGGCCAGATTTCCCATCTTCCAAAAAAGTTGGAATGGCTTGTTATATCTGGGAACAGGTCCTCCTCACAAGCCTGAGGGAAAAGTCACACCGTGGATTTGAATTTCTGTATTTACGTCATCCTTCATCTCTTCAATGTCACCTTCAGAAGAGAGGTTCTAAAGCTGAAATCAGAGACTTTTATTTGGCTCCCTTTATAATGATAGCAAAAAAAAAAAAGATGTACTTAAGCAGAAATATATTTTTAAATGATGAAATTTTGGTTACTTCCCAGCATAATATGGTATACATCTTCTCATTGAATTTCATAATTAAAGTAGATATTTGATTATACTGAAGTAGGCATTACTTTTCCATTCCATCTTGTTCTGAAGAAACTTAATCACTTCAGTTTCCATTTCACAGAATCATTTAAATATTTCATTTTTCAGCTAACTTTCTTTCAAATCCACAGAACTCAGGAAAGAGGACATGCCACACTTAAAATGAAAACCATCTCACTATCAGATTCAAGACCAAGGCCTTAGAGAGGAAACAGCAAGCAGCTCCAACCAGGAAGATGCTGAAGTGACTTTTTCAAGGATAACAGCATTTGCTGCTGTCAGGAGGCAAAGAGCTCAAGAAACAGCTGTGACAGTGAAGTCTTATTAAAGCAAAGGAACTTTAAAAGAATTTCTGTGTGCGCGTGTGTGTGTGTGTGTGTGCGCACATGCTAGAAACAATTACAAGGAAGGTTACATATACTACTTCCTAAAAGCTTATATTATCTTAAAGCTATGTCTTTGCATGCTTGATTTTCTACTGATTATTGTTACCTTCTACTTCCTCTTTCTACATGTCAAAGAAGAGGAAAGAAGAGTGAGTAAGCTTCAACCTAGTAAGCTTCAACCTAGGACCAAGAAGTTTAGTCATGACTGCATTTGATCTCGGCCAATGGGTACATTTATATCATAAGTCTGTGATGTCCACATATATAACTTACTACAGGAAAACACAAGGTCTGATGTTGACAACACATACAGTTCAGCCTTCTACAAGGTCACAAGGAGGTCATGCTACTGCCTCAATTAAAGTTTTTGAGATTTCTGCCTCCCCCAAATAGGACTTAACTCCAAAGCAGGTTATGTTACTTTGTAATTTTGTGGTAGAATGCAGATTTCTGTTGAATTGGCAGTGAGAGTCCAAGAAAATTCTTTATTAAATAAAAGCCTTTATTAGAAGTTGAGCTCCCAGCCATTAGCCATTACCAACTGCCAGCTATGTGAGTGAACCACCATGGGTATCTTGTTCAATGATGCCCTCAGCTATGGTTGCTAGCTGATTTTAAGCCCATCAATCATCTCAACTGAGAACCTGCTAGTTGGGACGCTCCTAACTAAAGACCTTGGAGAGCTACTGATAAGTTGTTGTTTTAAGCCAGTAAATTTTGGAGCAGTTTGTTTTAGAGCAACAGATAATCAAAACATGGGTTAGGAGTGGGATCTGAGCCCAAGGCATTGATGGATGTGCAACATTTTGGAGGCAAAGAAAGATGAAGAAGAGGAGCAAACAATTTCTTCAATCATCATATGAGACACTATTGGATGAACCATAGCGAATAGATTGTATGTGTAGTGAACAACACACTACAGTTTCTTGGGGAAAAATAAAATTAATGTGAAAAATTTCTATATATAACAAAGTTGAAGAATCACGTACTGTTCTAAGTTTTCAGGATCTTCGGGACAACACTGTGGCTCTAGGGACTTCGCGTGGGACCAGATTAGGAATAATCTCTGGTGTGGACTGATGAGATATTGAGGATCTCTGGGCCCCAAAGAGTATTAGTTACATAGATCTGAGTGTCAATGACCCAATAGAATGGGTATGTGACTTCTGAAGTCAAAATAGATAGGCAGTGTATATTATGGGATTTGATGGAACATTCTACTTAAATGCAATTTATGGCATTGCTTCAGCAGAGGCTGACACATCAGGAATCAAGAAGGTACCAAGATTTGGACATCTTCTATGGTCTGTATCCCTTTGAACCCACCTCAGTATGGAATTTTTAGAAGAAAGAGTTGCTTCTTCCTTTTCACTTTCTGGGAGTCACTCTAAACTCTGAGACCTTACAGAAATTCCAGGCAGAGTCAGCATTCTTAACATCTACTCGTTGTTGTCCTGGATTGCATTGCTGAATCATTTATTTATTTATTTATTCATTGATTCATTTAGATGCAAAGAAGAGGAAGGAGAATTTGGAAAAATTCCTATAAATCATTTCCAAAGTCCCTATTAGGATTTGATTGTGATTATTAGTGCAAGTAAAAGAGAAAAATCCACAGAAGTCAGCTTGGGATAACATGAGGGAAGAGCACTGTAATTAACTTTTATCCCAAGACTTTGTGTAGGTCACTTTTTTTTTGTTTTGTTTTGTTTCGTTTTTTGGCTGATTCCTATAGGGAAAAAATTATAAACAAAAATGTCCAGGAGTACAAATTTCGGAAAATTTGCAATATATTTACATTTGCCTCTGGGTATCTTTTTTCATGGAGTTAAAATATTTTTTGGAAAATGTATATTATGAGTAATTCATTAACCCTCAAAAATCCGAAAGATTATCACTTATAATATTCCTGTGGGTATTGAAGGGACAATGGCAATGTGAGACAATGGCAATGTAGGAGAAAGGAATTTGATGTTCCAAATTAACAAACTTCAGTTATAAAAACTTTCTTACCATGATACCTGTATGAAGCATTATGTAATGCACAGTTTGAGTGACATCAGCTGCATGAATCAAATTGTGATAAGGATTTTTGTATTTGCTGTAACCAACTTCTAAACCTTCTGCAAAGGAAATTAGGCAAGAAACAGGAATCTGCAAAAAGTAATAATCATGATTATATTTTGGCCAAAAGAGTAGCACTAAATCAACACGAACACAACAATGTTTGGGATGGGACACAACTGTGAGTCAGATGTGGGCAGTAGTTTTTTGAGGTTACACGGAGGCTGTTCTGAAAAACTATTTCATTAACCTGCTAGCTTTCAATCCTAAGAAAGATTGTAACCCCCAGGTATTTAACTAAGGTAGATGAAATAACAATCTTACCCATACTGTTGCCTTTAAATGTTTATATCTTCCAGAGTCAAGACAGAAGGCTAGTTCTTAAAAGAGTAAAATTGTCAATTACAATGGGTGATGTCTAGTTTTTCTATCTGTAATACAAGGGATTAAAACAAATGACCTCCCAGTACCTTCTATCTAAAATTCCATGATTCCATTGGTAATGATGAAGGGTATAGGTTGCAGAGTGCTCAGAAATCTGGATCAAATCTGCTGCTTAAATGGCTCTAAAATGAAATTAATTAGAAGCCCTTTCATCTCGGTTTAAGAAAAGCAGCCAGGAAAGGTTCATTCTGTGTTTTAGGAACACAGAAGACGATATTTTTTAAAAACATAGCTCCTAATCATGACATGATTGGTCTATGGGTAATTCGGGGGGATGCTGGTATCTTGTTGGGATGAGGCTACAATGGCCTCACAATGCCCGTATGGATACATGTCAGTGAGTCGTGGATAATGGCTGCATCATGCGATGAACTCGTTCCACTAGTTTTGTGACCTGCCAACTAGAAATGTTATAAAATGCATTGATTAATGACTCGATGTTCTGCATTTTCATTCTTATTCAGATAACGAATTCTAAGAGCATTTCATTTTTGTTCCATGTTTCTGACCTTGAAACGATTGATAAGATCATATCTGGTAAACAGTTCATAAATCATAAACTTCAGACTGTGTTCTCCACTTGCTTCATTTAAGGCAAATACATCAAAAGACCATTTATCAACATCCTGTAAAAAATGAAAAAAGGAGTAAGTGCTTTAGATGGCAATATCATTTAGTTTCTTTCTGTGGAACATTCTTGGAGAGATCAGGCATTGTAGATTTAGTAGGTTACATTTCTATTTAGAACATCAGACTATATTTTTTTCCAGGGTCTGGTATGACAGAGCCACTTAGTATCCATGGGTTCACAAAAATGAGGCCATAATGCGTAATATGTGTTAAAATCTTCCCCTTAATCCCAAAGTTATCAAGCTTGATGTAATAAACCTGATAACACTATACTAACGAACTTATTCTCAGTCTCTCTTCAAATGCATGCTATAAATCACTTGTCCAGAGGAGGCTTCATTTTAAGGTAGTATTACAGGTTATGTGGGTGGTATCAATGGAGGAATAGGGGAAAATAGCCCCAATTTCTCTTTCCCACCCACTTCATTCTACCTGGCTTGAAATTCCACCATAAGAGTCAATGCTTTCATTTAAAGCTTTGATATTTTATGTCTTCTTTTAAGTTTCAAATAACCTAGAAAGATAGAGTATATACTACCTTATTACTCACTTTAACCTTGGCTGATTCATTTACACTTTCCACCAGGGACAGATGGGAAGGAAAAGGAAGTGAGTCTTTTGATAGAGGAGAAGGAAGAGGAAAGTAATTATAGCATTTCAGGCGATTCCCAAGGGAAGTGGTCAGGCCTATAGGGAGATACATATATACCCATGGAAAAAATCCACTAACAGTGGGAGAGAAGGTAACGAGAGCTATGCCAAACCATTCCAGCTACCTCATGATTTTGCTTTAAGTAACTGCAGGTTGAAAACTTGCAGAAGTGTTCACAAAAAGGGACTTGTAACAAGTGATATCAGTCCTATACACTAAGGAGGTTTTCATGTGGAGTGGGAACTCCAATGCTAAATATATCAATGAAATTTTAAAAATTTAAAGAAATACAACAGTCAGTTCTAACGATTATTAGAACTTCTTAGCAAAGTGTGTGCTTACATACACACAGCAAGTTTAGTATTGAATAGGGCAACCTTAAAACTGTGCCTTAATTTTGAATTTGAGCTGGGATTATTTACTTCATTTAATACATTTTTAGAGAGGCCAACAATCTGTACTATAACATGCTGAAACTAAACTGAGAATCTGATAAATAGTATTCAGACAGTCTCTTTTAAAAATACTGCTTTTGTGTAAGCCTGATGACTCACAGACCTGTACCCCCTGGGGCAAATAATACATTATATGTTAATAAAAATAATTAATAAAAAATAAATAAAAATACTGCATTTGAAAATAGTAATAACAGCTTCAAATGGTATTTCTAATCACTTGAAAACATCAGTGAGATGGTTTTTGATTTGCTTGTACACCTTTGTTAAATTCCTTGTATTTGGTCGTGATTTCATCCCCAAACACTTGCTTTACAAACACTTTGTAAATTTAAAATCTCTGAAGGCTGTGTAAGCAGGCATTTTAACATCAATAAAGCTCAAATGAGGCCAACAAATCTTTTATCAAATTCCAAAGCTAACACAAGAATTAGTTCAGATTGTTAGGAGGCTGCTATTTATAGTTCCTGCTCAGGGTTTCACACTGAGTAAAAGGTTAGTTCTCCACTTTGGGGGATTTTTGTCAACAATGATGATTTACACTTATAAACTACTGCAGATGCTCCATTGAGGATAAATAAGACAAGAAGGTATCTCAGGAAGTAAGAACTATTTAACTAAAAATATTCTTTACTAGTGATATTTCCTCCCTCAACCTTTTAGTTGATACATTTTTCTCTACTACATTTTAGAAGAGTGTTAACTTTCTCTCATACTAAAATATTGTGTTGGTTTCTAAGTAAAGGTTATTAAAATAAAAAAAATAAAAATAAGTAATATTCTTGCTCACAGTTGATGAAACAAAAACCTCACAAGATCCAAGGAGTAATTAATATCCTATAATGTGACATTTCACTTATATACCTGTCTTTTTTATAGCTTTAGAAACATAAATATAAAAAAGTGTCCAAGAAAAACCATCTCTTTAAATTAATAAGATTAAAGTCTACTATGCAGCAAAGGAAAAAATGCAAAGGGGATGTGGAAGAGAAAATTAACAAAAGATATAATATAAATAGCAATATAAATGTAAACTAGAAAGGAGTTTAAAATATCAGAAATAAAGCAACTCAGGATATTCTGTTGCCCATGGCTTTTAAATTCTTGGTGATACAGGAAAAGCACCATGAAATTGTTAGAGGAGACAAAGTTGAATTTTTCCACTGAAATGAAATGATAGAAAGAAATAAGAGATGTTAAATGATGAGCTTAGAATAGGAACAGAAATAGGAACAGTGCTTTTGTATACACACACAGTAGAAACAAGTAAACCAAAAACTTTCATTACTTCAGAATTTTGGCTCCAATTATTTCTAATGTATTTAATATTGCATTTGGGCGTCAGCTATAGGAAAGGCAGAGATAAGAGAGTTGATTTTTTTTGTTATTTTCTTTCTTAATTTTATCTTTTTATGTGTTCTCAGACCTAAAATTCTAAACAAATTTCTTTCATGTAAGTTTTGTCCTGGAACACCTTTTTTGAATGCATGAAAATTTCCCACAATATATACATAAAAAAATACATATATTCTGATAAGTCCTGGTGCCATCTCAAAATTGAATTCAAGATCCACATAAAAAAAGCATGAAGAAGGAAAAAAATCACATTTATGTGTGAACACACATGCACTGACTTAATGTAAATCAATCCTCATTTAAGTCAATGATGAGCCATGATTTGGAACATATGACATGTGAATGGCTATAGTATTTTTCATGTACCAATTCATAAGATGTAGCAAAGACCTATTCTCATTTTCTCCCAGTCATTGTAAGAAAATTTGAAAAAATGACTATTTGAAAATTTAAAATAATTGAAATTATTTTACCTTTAATGTTACTATGACAGCTTCTGGATATACCAAACCAACCATGTGATAAGACTTTCTGTACATCCTGAAAAAGAAAAACAAGTGTGTATGTAAGACTCATTTACTCAAAGATTTCAACTATTTTTTTAAAATGTAAGGGAAAAGATTACTTTTTTTTTTTTTTATAATTTTATTTTTTATAAACATATATATATATATATTTTTTCCCCCAGGGGTACAGGTCTGTGAATCTCCACGTTTACAAACTTCACAGCACTCACCATAGCACATACCCTACCCAATGTCCATAACCCCCCCCCAACCCCCCTCTGCCCAGCAACCCTCAGTTTGTTTTGTGAGATTAAGAGTCACTTATGGTTTGTCTCCCTCCCAATCCCAACTTGTTTCATTTACTCTTCTCCTACCACATTAACCCCCCATGTTGCATCTCCTCTCCCTCATATCAGGGAGATCATATGATAGTTGTCGAAAAGATTACTTTTGACATGTTCACCTTTTATCATTAGTTACAGGCTCTCTTTGTGGTAATAACGATTACTATGATCACCACTTATTGAGAATCTACAATGTGACATGGGTTAATACGAATTTGTCTACACACAAACACCCTATTAAGTCAAGATGACTGACATCTTTTTCTTTGCTTCATCTTATTAAAAGAGACTGTCCCTTGTACGTGCAACAAAGTTTCTGGCACTCCCATACCAATGAGAGAAGAATATTCTTGTTTTGCATCCATTTATGTGCCAAAATTTTAGATCAGGAAGCTGAATGTCACTAAAATATTCCCTTTATGGATTTCTTTCTCTCTTCTTTTTTTCTGATAAAATGGAAATTACAAGACAGAAAATGTAGTATCATCAGAATTTACACAGCTTCCTTTTTTTAAAGTTAGAAATTTTGGGCCAGAGCATATTGACAAAAATTGTTGAAGCTTGTTCAAATTGTCATGTAATAAAAATTAAGAAACATTATGTAGAACAAAGTTATTTCCATTTTTATAAATAGCACCAATAAAAATATTTTTATCCATCAGTAATTTGCTGGATCTTCTGATAGGTAACCAAAATGACATAAACCAAATCCATGAAACTCTTCCATTAGTTCATGTGACAAGAAAATCAATGTGATACCCAATGTGTAGGAATAGCATAGACTTCTATTCAGAACTGGCAGGTACAAGGTTCATCCCCAACATCCTGGGAAGAAACAATTAACTATGAATCATGTCCCTTCATTTTCATATTGTCAGTCCATTGGCAAGCTACATTCCTAGACTATACTGTTGTAATTTCTCCCAAAATGCCTGAACAAAGTAAAAATTTAATGATTACATCATTAATTTATATGAGGGAGGTTAATATAAGAAATAGCCACTTGGAAAATATTTTATTTCATAAAACTACTACAGAAGACACTAATTTTTTTTTTAAGATTTTTAAAATTTATTTATTTTAGGGAGAGAGAGAGTACAAGCATGAAGGCAGAAGGAGAGGGAGAGAGAAGCTTAAGCTGACTCCACACGGAGTGCTGAGCCTGGTGCAGGACTCACTCTCACAACACTTAGATCATGGCCTGAGCCAACGCCAAGAGTCAGACAGTTATCTGACTGAGCCCCCCAGGTGCCCCTAGATACTAACCTTTTTGATTCAAGGTACCTTATGGATTTAAAAGCCACAAGATATATTACTTAGTTTCTATGTAAAATCTCTCTTTTAAAGATAATAAATGCCAATAATTCATGTCTCTCTCTCTCTCTTTTTAAAAGATTTGTTTATTTGAAAAAGAGAGAATGCCAGCAAGGGTAGGGGTGGAGGGAGAAGGAGACAAGCAGGCTCCCCAATGAACAGGAAGCCTGAAGTGGGGCTCCATCCCAGGACCCTGAGATCATGACCTGAACTGAGGCTAAGAAACGGTCACTTAAACAACTGAGCCATCCAGGTGCCTCTCATGTTCCTCTTTTGAATCTTGACTTCTTAAAAGCTCAGAATTAAAATATTGCATTTATGTATACCTCTAGCCTACCTTCCTTGATAAAGTATTTCCCCATTTTATCACAGAGACCTTATTACTTTATTTCACTATTTCCATTCAATATTTATTTTAAATGACTCAATAATTTTTGAATGTGGGTAATCGGTTATAATAAAAAATTATCCTTATTCTCTATCTCTCTTGGAAGATTTCAGAGCATTTTATAAATAAAAATACTTATATTAATTACTACATTGAGATAGGTATAATTATTGTAGTTTTGCAGGCAAGGAAAATAGTAATTGTATTATAACAGATCCAGAAAATAATTATTGTCAATAATGATATTTAGTTGTTTTGTGTGTTTTTTTTGGGAGACAACAGTCTTTTCTATCTATTCTTCTAGTCATTACTACTAAAAAATAGAGGGATGGGAAATGAAAGGATGATGGATTAGGAAAATAAGGTCAATATAATAGTATATATAATATATATAATAAGAAGAAGTAAGAAATTTAAAAAAATTAAGTAACTTTCAATCCTTGTGACTTCACGTCACTGAAAGGCAGTAGGATACAGCAAAGAGAAGACATGCTTTAAATAACAGACTAGCCTCTCACTAGCTATGTGACCTTTGGAAAGCTATATAATGTCACTCATCTGTAAAATGAGGATAATTATAAGTTTTTTGTGATGGGTAAATGATATAAATGTCCAGCATAATATAATAAGTGCTCAATACAAGAAAGCCATTAGTATCATTGATGTTACTGTTCTCACTACTCTGCAGCCCATGCTGTTGCCTACAATTCTTGGGTTCTTAGGGGCTCCCAGGGCTCTGTCTTAACTCTGGTGCTGATCTCTTAGAACTGGAATAGGCTTAAGGAGTGAATGTCAGGGTGCATTCTCATTACATGGAATATAAAGCAAGACCTTGAAGATTATCTTTCTGAGGAAATGGAGGAACTTCCCCATTATCTTTTCTAATCCTATAATTGGAAATAAAGTATTAGGACAAAAAAATAAGGAGGACTGGAATCAGAATCTGTTTGTGGCAGACCGTAATATGGCTGCCTCACTCTTGAGTAAATAGCTGACATATTACAAGTTGCTGAAAAAGAACAATGAATTTCCTGGACTCCTGCAGGTGTTGAAAGTCCAGCTGGAAATACGGTAGATTATTTTTGGAAGCTTTTACTACAGCTGCGATGTGTAATTCAAGAACTCAAAAAAACTCCACAAATACTAAAAACTATCTTATGTCAGACGTCGTGTTAGGTAAGAGCCCAGAGAGAACAAGAAAAAGACAGGTACTGCTTTTGTGAGGCTTACTGAGCAGTGAAGAGGGGCAATAAATAAAAAACCCATGATTACAAGCAGCACTCAGTGCTGTGAGGTAAACCACTGGTCAGGGCAGACAAAGTGTTGAACAGTGTGCACAGAGATCAGGGAAGGCGTCTGGAGAGACAGGAAGGGCCAGCCAGGAGCAGGGGCAGGGAAAATCATTTTTGCTAGAGGGAATAACAGGATTATGGTTCCAAGGGAAGAACTGGGTTAGGGATGTGCGTTGAAATCAGAGCAATACAGAAATTCAGTCAAAAATGAAGGTAGCACTTGATGAGGCAAGAAAGTAAAAAAGTGCTGAACCCTGCAAAACCATGATAATGAAATCACCCTTAATACCAAGTGAAATGGAAAATCATCAAGAGATTTTAAGCTTAGGAGCGACAGGGACTAATTTATATTTTAAAAAGTCCCTGTAGAATGACTTGTTTGGAGAGGGCAGTTGAGGAAGTGAGGACCCAACTGGAAAGCTACTGTCCTGTTTCTGATGGCAGATGACAGAGCTGGGGACTGGGTTTCAGGAGGGGAGACGGGGAAGTGAGCAGATGGGAAAGTGCACCTGGGTAATGGAAGTGCGAGGACCTGTGGAGGCATGGAGTCTTGGGAGGGGTGACTTGAGAAAATACTCAGGAAGGTTTTCTAATTTTCAAGATGGAAGACAATTGTCTTTGAAAATTCAAGATAAACATAGGTTCCTATTTTATGCACCAACTAATGGGGATTTCATTTCCATATGTTTGTAACATGCTGATTTCTTCAAGACTGTTTGCCAGTTAAGTATATTTGATATTTCTATAGGTCATTAAGTAAAATATTTTATGTAGCATATGAAAAAAATGAACATTTAGCATACCAATAAATTTTTATGGAAATCTTAATCTTTTACTGGATGGAAATAGAAATTTACTCCCACAGTTTGCTTTCTTTTTAGTTTGCCAAGTTCTACAAAATTTTCTTGAAAAAGACAAAATATACATTCTTTCAGCAAATCACACATATTCTCTTTTATCTGTGATTCACTGACTTTCTGAACTATTATTGAGGTATTTTTGATTTGGTGTTAATGAAAATCAGTAAATGTCATACACTTTCCTAAGTTGTTTAAAAAAAAAAAATGGTAATATCATTATAGATAATCTTTCTCTCAAGCCCTGCTTCCCTGTTGCAGATTTCTGGGCCCACCGGGCAGAGTTGGGACCATTTTATATACCTTATAAGGGGGTGTGGTTATCACTTTACCACACTAAAAAAATTGCTTCTTATGAGGATTTTTTTATCAAAGCCAATTAAATAGGACTAATAAAATACTCAAAATAATTTAAATAATCACCAAGTGGTGGTTATTATGGATAGTAGAGGCACAAAGCAAGAACTTCAAGCTTTATGTGTTGTAGTTATATTTTTAAATGGCATTAAATACTTCTTGTTATACATTCTCATTTACATTTTGGGAACCCAAATGTGTTTCCTATTTTTCTTTTAACAGGAAAATTAAAGTGTATAATGTTCATTAGAAATAATAACTAGAGATGTCAGAAGATGAAAAATGATGTGGTCTCTCTCAAATTTAAGTATATTGACAAAAAAAATTCTCTCTTCAATTTTATTAGTTTAAAAATGTTTCATCTTTTTATATATAACTTAACAAAAAGTAATTGTTTTTTTAATCTAAGGGATTTCTAATAACTAGTTTTCAGAATTGTCAGATGTAGCATGTTTATTTCAAGTAATTTCTTTAGCTTTAATTCTGGAACATCTTGTTTCCTAGACAGAAAAATAGACTGTATTCTTAAGGGCTAGACAAATATAAAATTAGGCCACATTAGCATGTATTTCACATGAGAAACTACGGCAATTTGATTTGGTGCTTCTAGGGGCCATCAAGTATTCCTTGCTTTAGTGACAGAAATGTCAAAGAACTCTACAAAAGCTACATAAGGAGCTTTTCTCCCATGATGCAAAGAGGATGGTCTTTTTGACTCAATGCAGAGAAAGTCTTATTTGATTTTAGTATGTAGTATAGAATTTGTTTTATGAAAAGTTACATTTTATTCCAGTAAAATTAGTTGTGTAATATATGAATGTGATGTATGAATGTGGTATAATTTAATAAATAATAAGTGTGGTATAATTTATATAAATATATACAAATAATGTATGAATGTCATATAATTTAATAAATTAATAAATTACAAAGCTACATTTGAGGTACACTAGGCATTCAAAAGTCTGCTTTTAATCTTCTCTTTCTAAAAAAATATTTAATTTATTTATTTGTAAGAGAGAGAGAGCACACAAGCAGGGGGAAGAGCAGAGGGACAGGGAGAAGCAAACTGCCTACTGAGAAGGGAGCCCAACAGGGGGCTCGATCGCAGGACCCCAGGATCATGACCTGAGCTGAAAGCAGACACTTAACTGATTGAACCACCCAGGCGCCCCAGTCTTTATGTCAATTTAAAAGAAATCAAAGTAATAAACCCAGGACAAAACATTTTTGTTAAGGCAAATTTATAACGATGTTCTAAATTTCCTCATTCTGGGTATATTACGATTGCAGTGTTCCTCAATAAGTAAAATGTTTGGCTCATATAACTTTGAGATGGTAAGTATATCTCCTACCTTCCAAATTTTATTATCTTGAAATACTAACAATTTCACTTACCTCTCCACAAAAATTCCAGCTTGAACAGCATGCACAATGCTTCGAAATTTTGGCTTTTCCTCAGATTTCTTTTTCATCATCCCCATTTTCCGTGTGAAGGTGGACGCCAGCCAGTCCCGTACTTCCGATGGGACGGAGTCTGTCTGAATGTCACTGAGTTCATCTTCAGTATCCAGCAGTCTTCTACAAAAATTTATACCGATTAAACTTTAGGAAAAAGTGAAGAAAAACCCGATAATAAACAAACATTGCAATGGGATTGAAAATATGGCAAATCACTCTCTGATCATCCCTTAGTATGAGCTACTTAAAAAAAAAATAATTGGATTAACATTTGAAAAGCTCTGAATTTCTTAAATTGATCATCTTCTGAAGGCCAGCACTAATGGAGTTGAGCATTTGCAGCTTTCTAAATGAGATACTGTCATACCTGTCTGGAGATACCAATTCATATACTATTCTAGTCATGAAGAGAACTAAAATAGAGAAGAAAGTTCATAAACAGATGTCTGTTATTTTATTTATTTATTTTTTTAAAGATTTTATTTATTTATTTGACAGACAGAGATCACAGGTAGGCAGAGAGGCAGGCAGAGAGAGGAAGGGAAGCAGGCTACCTGCTGAGCAGAGAGCCCGATGCGGGGCTCAATCCCAGGACCCTGGGATCATGACCTGAGCCGAAGGCAGAGGCTTTAACCCCCTGAGCCACCCAGGTGCCCCCAGATGTCTGTTATTAAAGGAGGCAACTGGACTGGAAAGAAAACAAGGAGTAGAAGTTATCAAAGTCGTCTTATATTTGCTAGTCATGCATATATACAATGCAGCTAGCACAGGCTGCTTGCATAAGGCCTTAGAGTATACAGGTCATTCACACGTTATTTCATTTGAATGCTATCTCTAAATTGTAGGAAAATAGGACATCAAGTACGCTAACATTCATTATGAGATCAACATCACAAATTAAAAAGTGAAGAAAAAAAGATGAACAGATTGTTTTGAAAACTCATTTTAGATGACAGGGCCAGTGGAAGTGGAAGAGAAACACTCCGAGTTAAGGGCAGATGCTGTCTTGAGGGTGGACATCAACTGGCCAAGGAAATCAAATACATCAGTGGGGAAGTGAACAGGAAGTGAAATGACTGCACCATTCTATCTTCTAGAAGCTCCAGATAGACCACACTGCCCGGACCAGTGGGTGTAGTTGAGGCTGGTCAGCTCCAGTGATCCAGAACTTCCTAAAGGTCTGAACTGGGAAGACCATGTGACCTCCCCACAAACGATAAAAACATTCCACAGAGCAATTGAGCTTTGCCTCCAGGAAGAACACAGGCCACCTCTGTCACTTGACTTTGTTAATTCCGTATCAGTGCACCAGTTTAGTAATTCAGAGCTAATTTTAGAGCACTTTGGTTTTGGCTTTGGGGTTCCATTCGCCCCAAGTAAATCTCTTTGTACAGGGTGAATCCCCAGGATCATAAGCTGATGGAAAGGAAGACAGAATGATACTGCGTGCTAAAGCCTCCAAAACAAGTCACACCATCTTGAGTGGGCAGGGACCAAGAAAAGGGCAAAAAAGGTAGAAAGCCCATCCACAGCACCCAATACTACCAAGAACAGTCTCAAAAGGTTATATGATGACTTCTATGTGCTGCTCTTTTCTAGAAAGATTTAGAGCACAGACAATTGCCAATATTTACAAATGCGGTTATGAAATGCCTTATGACACAATATATACAACTTCAGTGCTGGAGTTACAAAACTACATGTATACATATGAAGATATAAGAGCCTTGCATCATTGGAAGTTAATACTGATTAATACTTACTTTGTATCTTTTTTAACTTTCTTTCGGAACTTACGTTTGGGTGGTTTTGATTTACGCTTAATACACTGACATTGGAACGCAAAGCAAAATAAATTTTTTAGCATTTTGTCCATATTAAATTGGATCGTTTAGCCCATTGCATCAAGACACTACACTACATGGTCTGAAAATTCAGGGCTTATGCCCTTTCTATTACTTCTTATCTAGTGATCAAATAAAAACACAAAACAGGACAGGTGGAATGGGAACCATTGTGGTATAATCCTGGGATGTCATGGAGCTCCAAGAATTCTCCTGCTGCCTTGTTTTATCAGCTACTCCAAGTAGAATGATAGACACACATTGTGTTGGTGGTCAATTAATGTTGATATCTTTAAGGCTGTATGTTCTAAACTCATAAGTCATCTAAGACATATCATCAACAATGGAAATGTTGGAAATGATCTGTCAAATACAGATATGAGACTTAGGAGTCTGATAATATGGTAGCTCTTAATCATGATGCATGATGTCATTCATTAAGAAGGATAAAGATATAATCTTGGAGAAAGAGTAATGTGAATTCATTTGTGGTGATAAGAGTATAGGAGGAGTATGTAAAGAGTAAAGCACGAGATAAGCTATTCTATAACTAAAAGCAAATTTTGAAAAAGCAACCAATACCTCTTCAACGGTTAATTTTATATTGTAATCATGGCTAGGGTATGGTGCCAGTTATTTTGTTAAACATCAGTCCAAGTGTTGCTGTCAAGGTGTTTTTTAGATGCAATTGTCATGTAAATCAGTAGACTTTGAGTAAAGCACATTACCTTCCATAAGGTGAGTGGGCCTCATCCAATTAATTAAAGGCCTTATGAGATAAAACAGAGATTCCCTTAAGAGGAAGGAATTCTGCCTTCAGACTGCTTTCAGACTAAAGATTGTTAATATTTACTCCTGCCAGAATTTCCAGCCAGAGGCAGCCTGTTCTGAAGATTTCCATCTTCCTAGCCCCCATAATCACATGAATGAATTCCTTGAAATTAATTTCAATCTCTCTCTCTCTCTCTCTCTCCCTCTCTCATCCTCTCTTTCTAATAATATAAAGGCTAAGGATATATAGATATAGATATATAGAAATAGATATATATATATAGATATATAAATATAGATATATAGAGATATATGCTATATATATAATATATATATAAAGACTGAGGAAGAATATTTCTATCATTCATGAACACTATGTGGTAACTGTCAGCTTGGATTATAAATCTGATAGACGACAAAGGCACAACTCTGCATTATATTAATATTCACTTAATAGAGCACATCACTTATCCTTCTGGTTGTGAAATATAAAAATCATTTGCAGGGCACTAAAATGCCTTATTAGCTATTATGGATATAATACCAAACTGTCTTTTCATGTATTAATAGCTCTTTTTTTAATTGCTGAATCATAATTTATTGTGTGGATATCCAGTTTGCTTATACACTCAGCCATGGTCATCTTATTTGCTTCCAAGTTCTGACAATTACAAAAAAGCTGTTACAAATAGTTGTATGCAGACTTTTCCAGACTTTCATTTGTGTAAATGCCAAGGACCACAATGGTTGGATTGCATAGTAAGAGTATGTTTTGTTTTTTAAAGAAATTTCCAAACTGTCTCCCAAGGTGGCTGTACCATTTTGCATTCCTACCACCAATGAATGAGAGAGAGGCCAAGCCACCATCATCTCTCTCCTGGCCTACTGCAGTACCCTCCTTCTGGTCTCCCAGTTCTTGTCCTGAACCCCTTCAGTCTCTTCCTTCTGCAGCCAAATTGCCTCTTTTAAAGTATGAGTCAGACCTTATCAATGCCTAATTCATTAAGTCCTATGTAGCTCATCACAAGCCCTGTCTCTACCTTCATCTCTTAACTGGTTTCCCCTTACATATTTTGTTCCAGCAGTACTGACCTCCTTGCTGTGCTCAACCCTCCCAGGCTTGCTTCTGCTCCAGGGTCTCTGCACTTGCTGTGTTGGCTTTGCTTAGACTTTCTTACCCTATTGGGGGTGGGGGAGATTATTTTCTCACTGTATTCAGGGAAAGAAGGCTTCCCTGATCCCTCACACCAACTCAACTAGTGAACACCTCTATTCTGTCTTTTTGTCCTACTATCGACTTCTTAGCACCTACCATTACTTGATATCATGTTGTATGTTTACTGGTTTGTTTATTCATTCTATGTTTCATCCACTAAACCATAAAGACTTTGGGAGCAGAGAGTTGGTCTCTTTTTGAGTATTGTTGTATCACTGGCACCCACAACAGTGCATGGCACAGAGCAGGAGATGAACATGTATCTACTGAATGTCTGAATGTCTAGGAAACATCTAAAGGTATTTACACTAAACTTGCAAGTGATTACTTTAGAGGAGGAGAGTTAGGATGGGGATGGTAGAAGAGATTTTGGAGTCCTGTATTATTTGACTGATAATCAGCAGCAGCATCCTGGGAGTGAATTCACTATTGTCAATCATCCCCTTCATTGCCTTTAGGATAATTTGCCTTTGAATAACCCCTTTACAATTCTTTGAAGTAAATTACAGGGCAACATGAACACTTGGTGTGGAAAAGACATTAAACATTTTTTATGGCATTTTGAATTATAGGCACAGTAAAAAGAAATTTTAAAAATTGTACACACCGTTTGCATGCCTTTAGCCCAGGAAGTCAGTATTTCTGTTAAATACTAACTCTTTTAGACTAATTTCTCTAGTAGAGTTAGTAAGACATTCCTAAGAAAGCTATAAATAGTTGTAGCAGATTTACTAAGATAATTATTTTCCAGTTTGGAGAAAAGAAACTTGAAAGACATGTGAGTAAAAACCTAAATATAAACAAATTTTTAAAAAACCAACACACCTAATGGCACGTATTTCTCCCCACTCCTCTATGTCTCCCTCTTCTCCCTTTTATTCTCCCTTTCCCTGGCACCTGCCTTATACTCTCTGGCTTCCTGCCTCTGAGTACTACAAGGACTCTTTGGGTTTCATTGGATCGTGCTACATAGGGCAGAAGCAGAACTATAGTATAAGATGGAATAATAATCCTGACTTTTGCTAGAGAACTATAAACAGTTTTCCTATACATCTATTTGAGACATGTGAAAATATCTGAATATTTACAAAAGATTATGTCACAGGGAAAACATGTAAGACTATGTTGTCCTCTCATTTCATTTTTGAAATAAATTTGTGCAAGCAGGTTTGATAAAATAGTATCTCAAATACTGTAATTAATTTTACTTTCAAAATATCCAAGAGCTCAATTACTCTTCACACTAATGTTAGATGGCAGAGTAAGCATAATTGCTTATATCATGAGTGCTCTTAAAAAATAAAAACTTTGTCTTTAAGAATCTTAGAACATGAAACATAGTCACCGGTGCATCTTCCTTAGGAATTCTTAAAATGCACTGTATAGAAAGTAAATGATAAGGAGTATATGTGTAAAATGTTATCACTGTTGACCTCTGAGAAATCCTTCCTCTGATATAACATTTTCTCTCTTTCTTTCTTTCTTTCTTTCTTTCTTTCTTTCTTTCTTTCTTTCTTTCTTTCTTTCTTCCTAGTCCTAAGAGGGTCAATAAAGCAGAAAGTTAAGTGTCTCTAAACATGAGCTAAGGGTAGATGGGGGGCCAGGGAGCTGTGAAAACTGACCCTCCGTCCACTCAGTGCTCAACTGATTCTTGGAAGCTATTTATACCCCAAATTTTCTCTTGAAATGAGATGACACAACTCCCAAAGGGCTTATATTTTGAACTAGAAAATTTTTAGGGGAAGGGAATAAAGAAGGAGGCGGCCACGGAAGGAGAGGTCATGAGATTTTGACTTTTACAATTATAACAGTGAAAATATTTCTGTCCACAGTAGACTCTTAGAAAATGGTTATACCAGTGTACCCACCACAGTTATTTCCAGGCAACTGGTGCCCACATTTACACCTACTGAGTGTTAAGATTCAAGTGCCGGTTGCAATTAGAAACTGGCTTCTTAGGTTTGAAATTTTCTTTTTCCTGCTTTACTCTTCCTATAAAGGATACATTTCAATAAGCCACTAAGTCATTCACTCTACCCCTAATATTTGCTGGGCCCAGGAAGGGGCACATTTTTCCCAAATACCATATAATTAAATATTTTAAAGTTATATATCAAATGAATGAATTATTAAATGTGTTCTGCCCTCCTACCTTTTAATAAGTTTTATAAAAGCCTGGCAAATTGAGTTTGACTTGAGAGTTCTCAGCTCCTTGCATGACAAGGCTGGGCCAGCTGGCTGTGGCCGTCCCTCTGCACCCACCTAACCTCCTGCCCAGGCCTTATTCTGTAAGTAGTGGACCCCTGCATCCTCCCTCATCACTCTCATCAACCTGCCCAGCTTTGAAAGCGGCTGCTTCTTGGCCATTTTTTAGAGTTGACGGGGTACACATATCAGTAGTGTTCCGGCCCCCACAGGGAGAAAGACTTGGGGAAGAAACCTGTTAAGATTCAGGAGACAGACTAGGGGATCTTTAGGAAGAGAATTCTAAGATCTCAGTGTCCAGGATATGGGAGAGGAGCACAAAGGGGAGGGTGGGGAATTCCATAGTCCATAGAGGGAGTGGGGCATGGGTTTCAAGTTGTTCTTGGCTTGAAGACTTATCACCCCATGGGGAGGGTCACAACAAAAATGAGCCATCGTTGAGTACTCTAAAATGAGGGACGGTGTCCAGGGAAGCAGTTATACTGGGCCTGGGCTAGGGATGGTACTGAACTCAGACATAGTAAATATCTTCCAAGTGAGCCCTCCAGGGATGGCTGGGGAAATTAAGAGAAGTTGCTCATTTTGCAGTGTGGATATTTTTGGGGGCAAGTGGTTCCCACATAGGCAAATCCATTCGTGTTATTTCTTAGGATGAGCACATATCTGTGATCTGAGCCAACTGCGGTCCTCCACCAAAAAACAAACAAAACAAACAAAGAAACAAACAAAAACAACTAAAATCAAACCAAATCAAACCACACCAAAACCCTAAGAGCAATACTAAAACTTCACTCAGACCTCAGTTATCTTAGGATAGACAGAGATGTGAATGCTGCTAACTTCTTTACCTACTATGAATCAGGCCAGAGCTTTATCTCTTTTAATCCTCACAATACCACCATGAGGAAAATCCAGTTATTATCTGTACCCTTATTCTACTGATACAGACACTTTCGGGATTTGCTCCAAGTCATACAACCAGGAGGGACCACGCCATGTTTGAACTCAAGTCTGATCTCAGAGTTTGAGTTTTTAGCTGCTCACCTATCCTTTACCTCAAATGCATGTTTTCTTACTAGCAACCCAGAGTACTTTCATATTCAGGAGATACTAATATGAGTAATCATTATTTTCTCTCCTATTTCTACCATGAAATTTAGGGTTAAAAATAATTGATCTTAAAAAAAAAAACAAAAAACAAAAAACTTAAGGGAATTTGGCCCACCAGGGAATATTTGGTTGGAGGAAGCTCAAATTTATTTTTCAGGACTGGTATGTTGAATCATTCTCTGATAGAGAAACATATCTGGATGTTAGTAGAATTTCAGGGTACTTTGAATTACAATAAATTAAATAAATGTCAGAATGAGAAAAGGTGATACATTCAAAATGCTATTGTGACTTGTCAGTAACCTGCTTCCTGAGTGTGAAATACACTTGAATTAATTCTTCCAGGCTACCACCCAAGCACATTCATTCATTCATTCATTCATTTGTTCCTTTATATTTATTCCTTATCTTGTTCCAAAAAGGATTTAAGATGGCAGGCTCATAAATTTATTTCAATAATTTTTGTTGTTACTATTGTTGTTTTGGCAGCTTTCTTTCCTTTTTCTCTCTATGTGATAACTTTGTTCATTTGTTTTTATTAGCCCATTT
Organism: Lontra canadensis; assembly: GCF_010015895.1. Lineage (NCBI taxonomy): Eukaryota > Metazoa > Chordata > Mammalia > Carnivora > Mustelidae > Lontra > Lontra canadensis. The sequence goes on from NW_022631005.1 coordinate 6,920,572, forward strand.
TTCCTTGTTTTGTGAACTGTGAAAAGAGGACTATTACATTCGAGTGACTATTAAGACTGCACATTTGCTGGGGACAAGTTTGGGGAGACAAGGTAGTTATGCTGACCTTAGCTTAAGTCTCAATAGGCAAATCTTGGCTAAAACAAGATTAGTTAAGTAAAATGTTAGAGTTTGATGTCATTTTTTTTTTCAAGTTAAGGCCTAAGAAGGGCTCTATGACTCCTCTGTACCCACCCAGAAGCAGAGGCCTAGGCAGAGGAGGTTCCGTGCTCTAGGACAGGCAGAAGGGGTAGGAGAATGTTGCAGGAGGAGTCTGAGGAGTCAAGTTCCTTGGACAGGTGGGATTCAGCTTGTCCTTTTGGAGTCAGTTGGGAGATGGAAATGGAGGTAATGGGTGAAGCAAAAAACTACTCTAGGTCTGCCTGACGACCCTTGGCTTCCCACCAGAAAGTGCTCTTCGCTCAAAAATATCTTTGAAAACATGCCATTAGTCACAAAGCTTCATATTCCATTAATTACTAAATTTTTTGATTAATAAGCATCTTCTGTGGTTAGGAAAACTGCCTCTGGAGTCAAACTCCTGGCTTCATCGCCTGTTTGCTATGTGGTCTTGGGAAATGGGCTTCATCCTACCCGAGTCTCGGTTTCTTTGTCAGTAAAAGAGAAATGATAATAATGTATCCCTAGGGGTGGAGTTGTGAGGAGAGAATGGCTAAATGCACAGAAAGCAGTTAGAAAAATGTCTGTCACAAAGAAAGTCCTCAAAGAACCCCAGTTACTTACACATCTGCATGAGTTAGTCTCAGCAGATTTCTATGTCTGACATGAAGGGAAAAAGAGAGTGTCCTTCCATGGGGATGGAAGTGTTTAAGATATTTTATGGGAAGAAGTTGGTTAAAGTGACTTTGGGGAGCCAAGAACAATGTAAAGATTCTATGGATCATAAAGAAATAGTGGGAAGAATCTCCAAAAATAACATTTTACTTACTTCAAAAATTTACCTAGTAAAATAAGCAAATTTGTAGAGACAAAAAATAGAACAGAGTTTTCCAGTGGCTGAGAGGAGGAGGAGAATGGCAGTTATTGTTTGATGGGTATAGAGTTTATTTTGGGATGATGAAAAAGTTCTGGAAGTAGAGAATGGAAATGGTAGCACAACATTGCAAACGTACTTAATTCCACTGAATTGTACCTTTAAAACGGTTAAAATGGTAGCTTTTATGTTATGTACATTTTATCACAACACAACAGTATCTACCTAGTATTGGTCTCCCTGCCCTGTTTTCCAGGGAGTAGATATGTTATCTTTTCCAATCAGAGAAGTGAGACATAAGAGAAGGGCATTCTGTTCTTCATCTAACTGTGCATCATTCCGAAGATTGCTAAGAGAGCTAGGGTGGAGGAAAGGGTGACTGGCAGGCTACAGATGAAGCCTAAGGGCCTTTAGTTTCACAGATCTGGGAGAAGTGATCAAAGGATGGGCCTGTCTCCCCTGTGCCCAAGACCTGCTGCTCTGAGGCACAGCTCATCTCTGTTTCAGCACCTCTTACTGCTCCTGTCTGATGATGGAATTTCCTGGTTGAAGGAGGCATTTTGGCCCAAGACCAGCTCATATGCCACATGGGATAATATTTATAATGGTTAGAATTCTAATCATTACATTTCTAACATTTGTGTCTCTTTTTTGTAGCCTCATTTTGATATCTTCCAGCGCAGGGGTTCTCAAAGTGTGGTTCGTGGACCAGCAGGATCAGCAACACTTGGGAACTTCAAGACTCTGCTCCAACCAATTAAAGGAGAAACTTGGGGAAGTGGAGCCCGTCACTCTGCACAAGCCCTCCAGGTGACTCTCAGGAGTGCTAAAGTTTGAGAAATGCTCTCATCCATTCACAGCTTGCCAATTACCCAAATATCTCTGCCAAGAAAATGAGATTCAGCTGTATTCTGTTACATGGCGTTAGCAGCACTGCTTATTTCCATAGGCCCATTATTTCACTCTCTGAGATGAAGAGTGTTGGGAAACTATCGAGAAAAGTACCGGCAGGAGAATCTCCATAAAGGTATCTTCATTAATGAATATCTTATATTGATGTTATGAATGAGAATATCTGTATGTTACTTAATTGCAAAATAGAAAAGTTGGTTTCTCAGCTGAGTTGGGGGTGGAACATGGTACTTAGAAGAACTGCAGTGAATCTGGAAGACAGGAGTGTAAGAGAAGACAAGGAATATATTTCTTTCTAAACCTAGGAGGCCAAAAATACAACCAGAATGACAAGAAGGAGCAAACAATACCCAAACAGAATAGAAAAATAATTATCATTGTATATATAGATTGTCCTTCATAAATATTTGTTGAACAAGTGATGTATAAAAACATAGGCAGAGAATCTCTAGTCTTAATGGTTGTTCAACAAAGTCATGTTTTGTTTGTTTTGATGCATGTTATATATGTTAACATTTTCAATCAGGCCCTGCTCCATGTGTGAAAAGATGATATCCTGTTTTTAAAAAATATTTGCTGTTACCCTGTGGCCCTTTGTCCATATAGTCAACCAAGATTTCATTCACTGACTCAAGTTCTATGTGAAACACAATTACTTAAAGGGAGAAAACTCCTGTTCCTGGACTTAACTTTTCCAATTCCAGTTCCCATGGAAGGCAGAAAGGCCCAGGTAAGGACAACGGAAGAATGCACAAGTCAGAGCAGAGTTTCCATTCCCAGGACTGTGCACAGATGCCCTCGGTTAAACAAGAGGAGTCGGGAAGGAAGACAGAAGTGATCTTGAGAAGGAACACTGAATCCTGCCTGACTTCTCCAAACTAAGGAAAACCCTGAGGGGAGTGTCAACATGCCCCAGATAAACTCCCAGGATCCTGGAATAGAAGACAGCCAGATGCCCCACCCTACCTTGGGCCCCTGATTCTGAGTGGAATGGGAGGACAGCAAGATCCCAGGGCAGAGCTGGTGGGTGTGTGTCAGGAAAGACAACCTCAAAGATGATGGTGACTCAGGGCAGACTTGGTGGAGATGGAGGTGAGAGAAAAGTGAGGGACAGTAGATGAGGCAATCTACACTTTGGAGGTAGGCTTGCTGATAAAATATGGTAAAGAATGAGGAAATCTTGTCTTTAATGAGAAAAATCTTAAGTATCTGACTTTCTAGTACTTGGTACTTTCCCAAGGATCATCTGTTGTTGTTAGGCTGTCTCATGGAATCAATAGGTTTTGTGGGCTACCTCGGAAATGGAAGCAACCTATTACCTTGTTTTACAGGAAAACAGAATGTGAATTCTAAGTAGCTAACTCAGAAAGCAAACTTTTGTGTTAGGACTTCTTCTTAGGGTAAAACCACTCCTTGGATGTATTAGAGATTAAGAATTTGATCTTTGAAACAAGGCAGACCTATGTGGCTGTTAGGATGCTCTCAACAGCACATGACATCAACCCCAACCTCCAGCAGCTTAAATAATAGGGAGATTTACTGTTTTCCTTAAGAAGAAAACTAAAGGTATGTTGACTCCATGAAGGGCTTTTTAAAAATCAGCAGGTGGATAAAATCAAGGACTTAAGTTCTTCCATCTCTATACTATCACCTTTAGTGTTACATTTAGCTTTGTGCTTATGGCAAGATGGTTGTATCAGTTTTAAGCATCACACTCAGATACAGCAAAACCCAGATGCACAGGACTCCCATTTTATGGAGAGGAAAGAGGAAAGAGGAAAGCAGTCTTCATTTTATATTCCGTTAGCCAGAACTGCATCATGTATTCATACCTAAACTCTTTGGTTAGGGAATCAGAGGCTAATTAGTGGTTTAAATCAATCAGGATTTCACTTATTGTGACCCTGGGCCTGGGACTGATCTTCCCTGAATCACTTGTCTTTGCAGAGGAAAGTGAATAATTGGAAAAAAAAAAGGGGGGAGGGGGTTTTGTTGGCAAGGAAGAATAGAAGAGTCAGGGTTGGATTTAAGTTTGGACTTGTCTCTGACACTTAATAATCATATGACCCTGAGCAAGTCCATTTACTTTCTTCATGCCTCAAGTTTCTTAACTTTATAGTGGAAATAATATAAACATCTAATTCATACGATTTTTTGAGAATTATGTACAATCAAAAATGGAAGATGCATAATATGTTGCCTTGGCTATAGTTAGTTGTCAAACAATCTTAGTTGTTATTAATATCATTGTTAGGAGAGAATAATATTTAAATTTATATTTTTCTTTTTAAAATGATACCATTTACTTATGTGAGAGAGGGTACGAGCACAAGTTGGGGTAGAGGGGCAGAGGGAGAGGGAGAAGCAGAGTCTTCACTGAGCAGGGAGCCCATGTGGGGCTGGATCCCAGGACCCTCACAATATAACCTGAGCTGAAGGCAGACATTTAACCAACTGAGCCACCCTTAGGTGCTCCTAAATTTATATCTCTTTCAAATCTAGTAAATATTCATTTATATTTTTCTAACGCCAAATTTCACAAACAGTAAGATCTTATATAATACCTGGAGCTTTTTCTTGTTAGTCATCTCTCCAAAGATCTGGTCAGATTTTTTTTTTTCCCTTTTCACTAGTGAGGCTGTTTTTGAAAGTTTGTAGAAAGTAACATACCACAGATGGACGGAAAATATGAAAATCAACCGAAATGTACTGCCACTTTTTCTAAGCCTGGTTTTCACACTCCATGCACAGGGTGAGAACAGCCTACAAACACAGCACTCCAAACAACCACCCCTCCCTACAACTCACACCATAAAAATGGAGTTCATAAAAATCAGAATTTGCTTTTTAGTGATTCACTGAACTCCAGCAGTGTCTTAGCACATCCCTTTTAAACTGATTTCCTCCGGGACTCCTCCAAAGAAAAGCGACCTAAAATATACAAGAGCCCATATCTATAAATGATCCCTCATTAGCCAATGATAAGCAGCTCCCTCCTGTCACCCTGCTGGTGACCAGAGTAGGTTAGGCATGAGTAGGTCTTTACAACCTTTACAACAACATGAGTAGGTCTTTACAACAAAGGGACTTTGCAACCATGGATAAACCACAAAATTCCAGGACAGAAATGGGCTGGAGACTTCATCTTCCATGTTAAAAAACCAATGACTAGGGAAAAAGGAAATCAAAGACTCTTATCTGGAGGCTTATTATTAGTAGGAGCAAAGCCTGGATAGGAGTTTTCAACATTCCACACAAATCCTGATCCAGGTCCCCCGCATGTGGTACTAACATAAAAATGTTTATTTTTACTCCAGGGAGGACAAAGTTGTTGTTGTTTAGCAAAGTACTATCCTCCATTCCCAATTCTTTGGCATGTGATTTAAATAAAATTGATCTCTTACCTGCCTCATGAGATGCCACTTAAATATCCAACTCCCCTGGACATATTGTTTGAGGGATACATATATTACCTGACTAGAATCAATGAAACATAAAGGTTATGTTTGTTGGAGCCTCTGGGTAAGAAATCCTTTCTCATTCCTACTGGATTTGAGGGTGTGAGGCTATAAAGCTTGAAAATACATCGTCCTCTTGCTACCACTCAAAGGATCAAAAGGAGACCATTACAGAACGAATGAAACACAGAGGTCGGTCCCTTGACATCATTTTTCCCCAGAGTCACCTATGCTTATAGTCAGCACTAGCCATCCATGTTTTGGCAGTTAGAGTTTCTTGAAGGTGGTTTGTTTGGGCTTCCTGTCACTTATAATTAAAATAGTCATGAAAAGTGTTCATTAGTCCTTCTCTTCCTGTTCCCTTCTTGCCTGTGCTGGAGCACACATGAGTCAGTGCCATCATCTTGCGCAGGTCTTAGTGACTGACCACAAAGGGATTGCTCTCCATTGTCGCGTTAAACCCACTGTTTTATAGCCCATGGTCTATAGTTTGACCATAATTGTCACAGTACTCTTAACCATGCTGAACAACTGAGTTTAAAATAAATAGTAACTGGGGGCCTCAGTGGCTCAGTCAGCTAAGCGTCTGCCTTCAGCTGGGGTTGTCATCCCAGGGTCCTGGGACCAAGCCCCATATCAGGTTCCCTGCTCAGCAGACAGCCTGCTTCTCCCTCTCCCTCTGTTGCTCCCCTGCTTGTGCACATGTGCTCTCGCTCTCTGTCTTTCAAATAAATAAATAAATAAATAAATAAATAAATAAATATCTTTAAAAAAAATAAATAGTAACTAATCTTTCTGATTTTGCAGTGCTACTTATATTTTGCTTATTTGAAGGGTTTAGCTGTGCATTATTTTCTCCCTCTTTATCTATATATTCCAGTTATGCTTGGCTATTTTTCTTTTTTCCTAGGTAACTTCCTAAGGATAACTTCTCACCTAATCTTTATATAAATATTATTTTTCTTTAACCCACGTATCTCTTCCGCTCTTTGTCTCCAGGGTAATGGAAGCCTTCCATTCTATAAAAAATATGAAACAAACAGGTAAATGTCCCTACTAATAGATTGTTCTATTTTGGCTTTTTCCTACAGTAGCAAATTCTTAAAAAAATAATCTAATTTCTTCTTGAGCTGTTCTACATTAGTTCTTCATACTACCATAATCTGGCCAGCTTTTCTACTGAAACTCCACTCAATGGTTCTCCCTGTGGGATTTGATTTACCATTTTCAGTAACCCAGCTCTCCACTGGCTTTTGGTGCTTCCTATCTTCAGATATGCCTCCTGCTTCTATATCTTCCTATGTCTCCTCTCTGGTAGCTCCATCCCCAACTTTCAATGCTTGCCTTTCTCATATCTGTCCTTGTCTACCCTTCCACTCCACACCTCTATCCGACATTTCACCTTGCCCCTGACTTTGGTTAAGAGAGTTACTTGGTGATCCATACTGAGATGGAACTCCAAGAGAGTTTGAAAGCTTAGTGGTTAGAAGAGAGAAAAATGCACATTTGAAAAGTCAAAAAAATAATTTGCTTTTTTTTCTACTGAGGCTTTATTTTACCTTCAGAAAAAGACTGCTCTTTTGTTCTAGGAAAAATATTTTGAATAGATCCATTAACTACACAAAAGTAAGGTGAAGGCCCTACTCTGGCACATAGAAGACTGAGACAGCATGCCTGCAAGAGGCGATCCATCTCTGAACAGTAAGGTACATAGTTGTCCTCGTTGGGAGAAGAGCGCGGCTGCAAATTCAGTGTCTAAATATAAATTTAGACTGCATAGTCTTTGAACTTTGTTGATCCTTGAGATGAATGCACAACTTGACATTAATTTTGATAGCCTCCTTCCTTTCTCTTGGTCTTGCAGCTTGAGGTCCTGAACTCAGGGTAGGAAAATATCTTGAAAGGCCCTCCCATAGGTGATGATCAGCTGGCCTCTGGAAGATGGGCTTAGACTTTAGAGGATGCAGATAAATGCCTGGGAGGTGACCTCTATGGAAGGGGTTACATTGTGGGTTCTGAGAGCATGCATCAGGAAGGTCTTATAGCACTTACAGCTGAGTCTGGGGAACTGGACAAAGGCACTGAGCTCATGCTTGGGAGTAGTACCCACCTTTGGATTGCTGGATTTGAGGAAACTAGGTGAACTACAGAGGAATAATTCAACAGAGAAGCCAGAGAGCTGGCTGGAGAAGAAAGTGTCAGCCAGGAAGGATGGATAAAATAAGTAAACACTCACTGTGCCTTCTCAAAAACTTTAGGTTGGGTAACATGTTGAAACAGCAAAGGAATTCCAATTATTGAAATAAAAATAAAGCATAAAAAAGTCTGAGACCCCTGTGTTACAATCCCCAAATTCACATCTCAGACACTGTATTTCTGAACTCCAATGCTCATATATCTAGCATGTTCCAGACATTAAAAAAAAAAATTAAGTCCTTTTGTTAGAAGCCATCCATTTAAGGGGTGCCTGGGTGGCTCATTCCTTAAGCAATCTGCCTTCAGCTCAGGTCATGATCCCAGGGTCCTGGGATCCAAGTCCTGCATCAGGCCCCCTGCTTGTGCTTCCTATCTCTCTCTCTCTCTCTCTCTCTGTCAAATAAATAAATATTTTAAAAAATCTGTAAAAAAGAAAAGAAGAAGCCATTCATTTAAGAATGAGCATGGGGAGCTTTGCCAGAGAGTAAAACTCATTAACCTTAAGGAATACCTGTCAGTCCAATCCTACCTAGTTTGGAATCTTAACTCTGTACAGTTCTTATTCCCTGTTACTCCCGCTATAATGACTGAGGGGAGCTCTTCAGTGTTTCCTCCTGTGATCTGCCAGTGTGCTTTGGTTTTTCTCTCTAACTCAGAACCTCCTGGCTTTTTGTTTGTAACAAGAACATTTGTTTTCATGCCTAGGTTTGTCTTCCTAGCTCTAGAGTCAGTTCTAAACACCAGCTGTGGGCAAAACTGTACTGATTCTGCTGACCAGTGTGTGTCATTGGTATGCACTTCAGGTGCTCAGTAACGATTTGTTTCATGTAAATTCCTGTACTTGATGATTTCAAGGGGCTTAGACTCTAAGGTGTTCCAAACTTCACTCAATTTCCACAAGAATAACTTCTGAAAGTCCTGATTGACATAACCACATTCTTACTGAAATTAACCTATCATAAAATGAAGGACCTTTAGACTTATTAAAACACAGAAGTCAACTGAGAATGTTTTTATTCAGATGTGTATCCTATTAAGATTCCTTTCCATCAGTTTGGACTTTGCTTTCATTTCCGGGTAACTATAGCCCACCTGCCTTCATTTATTTTTTCAGGATCAAAAACTACTTTCAGGAAATTATTTTATTAACTTGGGGGTATAAATTTTATATTTTAATATGATATGCATCCTAGAGGTATCTGCATTTTTATTAGTAAGATAAAAATAGTGGTTATTATTCAACTTTTACTCTGTCATTTAATCCTCAGATCAGCCTTATGAGGCAGGCATTGTCATTATTCTTATTTTACAGAAAATAAAGCTAGGAAATAGAGAAGTTAAGTAATTTGCTTAAAGAAAGGAAGTATTGAGAGGAGGATCCAGGCTTTGAACAACACATTCTTTCTGAATCAAGTCTGTGCTCTAACTATGGTAATCCCAAGACTTGGATTGGTTCACATTAACAAGATGAAAATATAAATTGTGTCATTAGGTAGTATTAGTAAACATAATATCCATCTCTGAAAGTATACTTCCCAGTCAGCTGCCTCCCTTCATGCATAGCAACACATGAGGTTGAGGATGCTACTTTGCCTGGCAATTTCCTAATCTAAATAAGGACAGCTGGACAGGTTTTTTGTTTTGTTTCATTTTTGTTTTTGTTTTCCCTTAAGGCCACATGTTTCTGACTTACAACTGTGCAGCTTTGGAAAACAATAGCCTCTAGGGGCACTTTCAAAAGCAGGACTCATAAAATATTGGCATTTATATTTGAAAATGTCTTGTTGAAAACCACCAAAGAGTTGTATTCATTAGGAAATTTTGCTATAATCCTTCAAGGAAGGTTAGAATTCAAATTCTGTCAGAAACTTTGTTTTGATTTTTCTCACTTAAATCATCCATCAAGAGAGATTTCTTAAAAATTTGTTTTCTTAACTAAAAACCCTGCAGTCACTAAAGCTTAGCAGGAAAGGGGTGTGTATGTGTGTGTGTGTGTGTGTTTTAAACCAATTAATAATTTGTTTTATCCTGCTTTATTATGTGTTGACCTTTTTTTGAAGTCCAGCCCAAATTAAAAAAAAAAAAAAAGCCTCGCTGGAATACTCACTGAAACATTTTTTTCTAGAAAGAGAATTTTCCATTAAAAAAATCTCAAAAGTCAGTAGGTTTTTTATATTAAGTTTAAAAGCAACTAAATGCTTCTCCACCTCTCTTCCTAAATCATCTGTTTTACTAATATTCCAAAGGCAAACCAAAGCAAACTCTAATAATTATATATGCATCTCAACAAAAACATTCTCAGTTGACTGCTGTGTCTTACTAAGTCCACTGGAAATCATATCACATCAAGGATTATTGCTCAAAAATTTCTAGCTGGTATTTTGAAGATAAATCACAGCCTTAGGAAGATACATGAGATAATCTTAGGTCTAACCAGTGGCATGATGGTAAATGTTTAACCACAGGCTCTCCAGAAAAAAACAAATCCCAATTTGTTGCATTTCCCAGTTTCCATGGTGTAAATAAATACTCCCACTGTAGCCAATTTCAAGCTACCAATGTGGCATCACTGAAGGCAGAGTTGGAAGTGATGCAAACACAATCCACACACCACTGGGTCTGACAACCCTGACAGCACATGAGCTTTCATCAAAACTTCCAGGAAGTCTCCAAAGTCGCCAAAATCAGATGTTACCAAAGGGATGCAGAAGAGATGCTCGGGTAAGTTATGTAACCTTTTTGTCGATGTATTTCCTCGTATGTATGAGGTATGTAAAATGATAATAATAAAGTAACTAGCTCATGGGATTACTATGATGGTTAAATGAAATAGTGTGTTAAAATGCTTAAAAGAGTACTTGGCACATAGCAGGCTATAATAAGAGGATTTTAGTAATAAATGTTAAGTATTGTTTTTCTAGGATCTACAATTCCAACTGTCAGAATGCTTTACACATTGTCATCTTTTGGAGGTCATTAAAAACCATCCCGAGAGGATACCAGTTATAGAGAGAAGAGCACTAAGAGAGAGACGAGAAGCCATGCCTTAGTTTCTGTTCCTAGCTTTGCCAAAGCCTACTTCTAAGACCTTTGGTTTTCTTATTAGTAAAGTGAAGAAAGTAATGGTCACTCTGCCAGCTGCATAGGATTGTGGGGAGACTAATATGAGCCCTTGGATGGTCCAAATGTGGGGTAGTATCATTAATCCAATTTAAGAATCAAGATGCCATGGAGGCATGGAAGCATGAAAATAAAATAGTGAAAAGGTGTGTGTCATTTGAGTAAAAATTGGAAATGACGTAGTGTTAAGAGCTGGGATTTTTTTTTTCTTAAAGAGTACACACACACACACACACACACACTCCAGTTCTACCATGAAGCAGTTAAGCATTTTTGTTTCTTTCTGCAAAAAGCAATTTTCTAAAAAAGTAATTTTCAAATGAAAAGGAACTATACTTAGAAATGTAACATATGTGTAAACGAGTTAGAGATCATGGAGAACTAAGTTAACAAAATATCCATAGAATCGTAATTTCTTGGGAAACCTAATAAATATATCATGTAATAATCTACCAATTGAAAGACAAGATATACTTAAGGGAACCAGATAGGTAGCATTATGCCATCATAGGATGAATAATGTAAATCTCCAAATAATTCTTTAAGATAAAATTGCTTTCATTTTATAAATAAATACAAAAAATAAAATGTCAGGGACAGATTAAAGAATTCTTAAACATATTACATTCACTCAATTTGTAACCAATGAAGAGCATATATAAAAATGAAGGAGCAAATTACAGGAACATCAGATTTTTTTTCTATTTACACTTTGAGTCTCTGTTCGCATAGAAGAATAATATACATTATATACCTTCAGTGAAAGTTAACCAGGAAAACGATTATGCATAAAGCTTATAATCTAAAAAGGTGGCTATGATTCCCCCTACCACTAATTTATGACTCTAAATCATGTTTTAACAGAAGAATTCTGTTCTGGGGACAAAGAAAAAAATCACCTGTGCAACATAGCCTGCGCCATGCCCTTTCCTGTCTGTTATTAGTGAAAATCCTCATGGTCTCATATTAAAAAGGTCAGTACCTGATATAGGAAGATCTCCAAGTTTCCTTAGTAAGGGGAAAGAAAGCAACATGAAACACTATGTACATAGTGTGCCACCTTCCATAAAAGGAGAACAGAAAAATATGAAATAAAAATTTGTAATACACCATTAGAATTATACATAAGAAATTTATGAGTAGATTGGGATGGGTGGAGGCAAGACTTCCATGAGGTACCTTTTTACATTATCTTGTTTTTTAAATCATGTGAATTTTTACCTGTGAAACAACAGTGTGGGGTGTGTGTGTGTGTGTGTGTTGTGTGTGTGTTTAAGCCCAGGACACATGGATATGTAAGAACATCAATCTCGTATCTGGTTTAACAGTTCTATCCTCCACCAAGCTCATGCCTGACTCATGTGTGGATACTTGCAGAAATGAAGGGCGTGATGGATGTCCCTGTCCCATCATCTGTCCCACTCACTCTACTCTTTCTTATTGTTCAATGATGTGGTGGGTATAACAGGAAATTATAGGAGTCAAAGGTTGTTACGAGATGGGTGTGTTTGTTGTCATGTATGGGACAGATGCCCAAATCCTGGTTATTTTTCTCTTCTGGGAGCTTTTGTGTATCCTTCAGAGAACTTGCTACACCCTCTGGGGTGTTATGTGTTCTCTGATATTTAGGCTGCATCTTTATGATTTCTCCCTGGTTCATTCAACAGTCACCTCATGTAGCCAGCCTCTTGTTCATCTTCTGAAGTCGGTTTTCTTTCAGTACTGGTCAATCCCTTCTAAAGACTTTACTCCACTTGCCTTATGACTTTGAAAAACTTAGTGCATTTTCTGTGCTAAACTCTGGAGGGACATGTCTCTTCCTCCACAGTGTCCCTTTTACCTGTGAATTCAAGGTAGTCTGAATCAGCCTGCCGCCTTTATCTCTGTTGAGATGAGAATCAGGAACCAGTCTCGGTACCCTCCAAACTCTAAGAGATAGCGGTCAAATCTCTTACAAACCATCATATCATACTCCAGAGTCTTCTATTAGCATTAGGACCCTCAGGATTGCCTTTTAAGGTTCTGGGGTAAGCATCCTCTTAGGGGAAAAAAGGAAAAAAAGAACAGTTCTCTCTTAAGGCCAAGGTTTCTTAATCTCCATAGAAATGACACTTAGGGGTGGTAACTCTTTGTTGTGTGGGAATTTCCTGTGCATTGTAGGATTTGTAACAGCACCTCCAGCCTCTACCCATCACATAGCAGTAACACACTCCCATTAACCAGATCAGAAATGTCTCCAAATATTGCCAAATGGCCCCTGGAAGGCAAATCACCTGGTCAAAGCCACAACACCAGGCTAAGAACGCTCTTCAAATAAATCCCCATTTCTTAATCTCCTTACCACTCTGCTTAAGTATGAAGTTAAGTGATTAAGGTCTGGGTGATGACTGAATATGCTTTGGGGACTATCCCTTAGAAAACCCCCGCACAGAGAGTCTGATAGGTACATCTTATGAGAATGTGTGGACATGTGACACCCATTTTCTCAGCAGGAACTCTGGAATCTTGAGGTAATAGGAAAATCCTTATATTGGTGACAATCGAAATAAGCCTACATATATCTCTGAGTTTATAAATCTTCGCCTAAAGGCAATGAGGGTGGGGAAGAGGACACTTCAGTTTGTTCATTTTGTGACTTAATTGTTTGACTATTTCTTTATATTCACTATTTGGATTAAAATGTGTATTTTTAAAGAATGGATCGTAGTCCAGTTAAATAGCTACATGAAGAAAAACCTTTTAAATTTTAATAAGATTTTAATTTCAGTTTCATGATTAAGATAAGCTAAATTCATGTTTGAGATAAATGAAGACCAAGAGGAAAAAGGGAAGAGAGGCAAAGAAGATAGAAGGGAAGACAGGCTAAAACATACCTTGTTTCATCAATGTAAACAGCTTCCAACACAGATGCTGCATATTCAATATTCTTCTTTAAGTCTACGATGTTAACATCACCTTTTTCCAGCTGCTTGACTAAGCATCTTAGTCTGTTTCATAAAAGTAGTCAAGAAAGAGAGAAATAAGAAGAGATTTATTATAATTATGTTGAAAATAGTCCACTATTAAATACACAAATCAAGTTGAACTAATAATGTATCTTTCTAGACCATCAAATAGAAATATTTTCAGGAATTTTTTTGATATAATTAAGTTTAGTTTTTGTCACTTAAACAACTCTTGAAAATTATATTCACCTCCCAGTAATATTAGGGTGGTAGACTATTATTTTAGATACTGTATTTCAAGGACAGTCTTTCTGGAAATTCAAAACAACAGAAATATTTCCATAAAAATATATTCCAAGGGCGCCTGGGTGGCTCAGTGGGCTAAAGCCTCTGCCTTCAGCTCAGGTCATGATCCCCGCATCTTGGGGTTGAGCCCCACATCGGGATCTCTGCTCAGCAGGGAGCCTGCTGCCTTCCTCTCTCTCTGCCTGCCTCTCTGCCTACCTGTGATCTGTCTGTCAAATAAATAAATCTTAAAAAAAAAACATTTTATAAAAAAAAAGTATATTCCTAACACTAGAATTTATTCTATGCCTGTTCTTCTTCAGATTTGGTACTAAAAATTATTCAAAGGGTACTATTTATAGCACTACAGTAACAATTATTCACTGTATATAGCAATAAAAACAAAAAGAAAGGCAAAAGATCTGAAAAAATACAATTGTGATGAGAAAAAATATATGTATGTATGTTTAGTGTTTTTACTGAAAGGATTTTTCACCTGAGGCAAATCTATACAATATTTTCTCTTGCTTTTGCATATACAAAGTGTCCCAATTTCCTGAGGAATTTTAAAGCATAGGGATCAACGAAGCCATGTCTGGATTCCTGACTTACAGAAACTGTGAGATAATTAATGTTATTGTTTGAAGACATTAAATTTGAGGATTAATTTTTTATGTAGTAATAGATAGCTCATGTAGTGGGATAATATGAATATGAATACTTCTATAAGTTCTTAACATTTTCAGAAACTTAGGTGCATTAATTATAAACCAAGTGTTTCTGAAGATATTAGACTATACTAGGCAGAAAAGGAAAACATATTCTTTACCAAATATAGATAAACAATGTGAGGGCAATTTGTATCCATTTTCCTAAGTCAGCAGATGGAATTTCATCCCATTCCTGAGAAAAGGTATTTTAGAGAGAATGGAGTACATCTACTTTCAGGCACCATTTTAGAGATAGTGTAGCAGATTTTCTGAAAATTTATTTTGGATGATTTTTAATACCAAGGCTAAGGGTATAAAGATAAGTTAAAGATTTCAGCAAGAGCTTTGACAAGTACTTTATTTCTCCATGGGAAAAAAGCCATAACCTAAACTAAAACTTCTTATTCAGGAATCTACAATTATTTTTTGTGCCATACATTTTTGTATGATAAAATATTAACAGATAACAACCTTGCAAAATAAAATCTATGCTTAATAAAAAAAGTCTTATTCATACAGTCAGCAAAATAAAACAAAACAAAGATAACTAAAACAGGTTACTGAGATAGGAATAACTAATCTTGTCTAAATAGGAAGATAATGGAGTAAACACGTAGAGTGTTCTGAGATTTTTGTAATGCTTATGACCCAAGCATATTATACTTAGTGAAACTGCCTTTTGTGTGTCAGAGCAAAAGAGTAACAGCTCTGCAATGACTTAAACATATACCATTCATGTATCCTTCTTGTGAAAATTACTTGGTACAATGTGGTTGTATTTGGTGGTTGTATGATGTACTTTTAAAAGCACTAAATGCTTCAGATGATTGTCTTCTCTTCTTTGGAATAAATAAAATCTTTTTATTTGAGTTAGCAATTTCCTCCACTAAAAAACCTACATTTTTCAGGCTCTTTTCAATCTAGGTAGAGTCATTCAACTGCTTTCTGGCCAAGGAGAGTAATAGAAGGTTGTTGAGTAAGACTTTCAGAACAATGATTTTGAAGAGGGTAACTCAGCTAGAAGGATTCTCTCTTATCCTTGCTAGTTCCTTGCTGCCCAAATGTAGTGGAATCGTCCAGCAGCCTTTTAAGATCATGAGTCAACCTGGCAATAGGAAGTTAACCATTAAGAATGGCAGAGAAGGAAGATGCCAGTGGCCTGAGTCCCATACTGTGAATCTACCCAAATGAAGTCACCCACCTCTGAAGTTATTTCATATGAGAAAAAAAAAATGTCGTATTTAAGCTACTATTCTTTTGGGACTTTTATGTCAGTCCTAACCGATAAGTCAAATAGGAAATGACTCAAAATAAAGAACTCAAGAATGGCAAAATCATCATAGAAAATGAAAAAGGGATGTACCTGAGAATCTAACCACAGGTGCATTTCCTAAATGATGGGGTATCATCCCATCAGCAGATCAGATCTGATGAAATCTGTGACAAGGAACATGTTGTTTCAAAGAGACATCTTTATGTGGTTTAAAAACAACAAAGGTTATGAATTTTTATATTTTACTAGGGGTATAAGCCTATAATCTAGCACAAGAAATTGCTCTGAAAAAATACTCCAAAAAGGTTTTACCACCTCATCAGAAAATCGAGTTAGATAAGGTTATAACTATAAAATCATAACCACCCCTATATCCTATAAACACACAAACACACTCCAAAACTCACTATGCCAACCCAAAAAGACTGGAAGGAAATATAGATTTGGGGGTTACTAGGACTTCTTTCTCTTTTATCTCCTTTGCCTATATGCACCAAATTTCCTCTAGCAAGTACAAAATTCTATTTACAGAAAAGGAAAACTGTTGTATTGTAAAGAGATTATTTATAATTGGAAGAGCAGGTTGATGGGATAATTTATATCATCATGATTCCAATTGTGAACTTGCTTTTGTAGTCAATTTATGCATACAATAATCCTCAACAATCTTATTTAGACTATGATTTCACTCCATTTATAGATAATACAAGGTCAAATATCTTTCTGAATCATTTTCAAATGATCATAATTTCTAAATTAGTGGGTTCTAAAGTACTAAGGCTTTACTTTATGTATGTATACAAATTTTTAATTTTTTAAAAAAGATAACTATATTTATCTAATTCCTAAGCCATCCTATGGGCCAATTCTCAGAACTAAAAAAGAAATCACAGTCATTTGCATAAAAAAAACAGATTCTCCTAATCTAGTAAAACATCTTTTTAATAATGATTTATTTATTTATTTATTTTGAGGAGGGGAGGGACTGGGGATGAAGGAGAGAATCTTTTTTTTTTTAAATTTTGTCTTTAATCTTTAGTATAAATGAACTTAACACTAGCTTGAGATACATTATAAAGCTTGAGGTAGTCGTCAGAGCCACAAATTTCTAAAATCAAGGGGAGGAAACCTCAAGAATAACGATCTTGGTCCCAGATCAGCTAAAGGATACTGTATTACAGAATCATTCACAATAGGCAGAGAAGAAAGAACACAATTAAGATCTATGAAATTCTGAATAATGGGAATACGATGAAATAATTCATCTGATGTTGATTGAATAGCTTCAGAAGACCACAAAGTTATCTGCATATTCCCCCTTCAATCTCTGAACAAAAATTATTTGTCATACATTCTTTTTTTTATTTATTTCTTTTCAGCGTAACAATATTCATTGTTTTTGCACAACACCCAGTGCTCCATGCAATACGTGCCCTCCTTAATACCTCCCACCTGGCTCCCCCAACCTCCCACCCCCTGCCCCTTCAAAACCCTCAGGTTGTTTTTCAGAGTCCATAGTCTCTCATGGTTCACCAGAAGGAGAGAATCTTAAACAGGCTCCATGCCAGCATGGAGACTGATGTGGAGATCAATCTTATGACCATGAGATCATGACCTGAACTGAAGTCAAGAGTTGGTCACTCAACTGACTCAGTCACTAAGGCGCCCTGTGATTTGGTTTCTTTCATCAGAGTAGGGAAGCATAGTGAAAAACAGTGTTCTTAATGCAAGGTCTAGGTATGTTCTTCTTGTCTCTGAAACTTAGGTTAAGTAGATGTGTTAGATGTTCCAATCTGTGCAGGTTCCACAGATTGCTGGGTTGGAGAGTCCACTAGGTACTCTGCTGGCTAGCAGAACAATTTAAAAACTGTTGTACCAAACCTATTGTACCAAAAAGACCACCTATTTATAAGCAGATGATGGTGCCAAAAAAAGTCTTAAAAATCCAAGTCAGTGGGGCGCCTGGGTGGCTCAGTGGTTAAAGCCTCTGCCTTCGGCTCAGGTCATGATCCCAGGGTCCTGGGATCGAGCCTCACATCGGGCTCTCTGCTCAGCAGGGAGCCTGCCTCCTCCTCCTCCTCCTCCTCTTTCTCTGCCTGCCTCTCTGCCTACTTGTGATCTGTCTGTCAAATAAATAAAAATCTTAAAAAAAAAAATCCAAATCAGTTAAATAAATATTTAGCATTTATTACTATACATGGGGCTGTGAGAGATATAAATAGATAGATATAGATATATATTTATATATATGAATACATGTAAGAATATATGTGAATGCAATATGTAAGGATACACACACATACACACACACATATAATGCATGGGCACCTGTGTGTACACCACAGTACCTATCTTCAAAGTATTTGCAATCTCTGGGGATGACCTGACATATGCACATAATATGGTCAAATGTTGAAATGCATACATTCCTCATTACTTTTTTCACACAACCCTAATTTCCAAGAAAACTCATTTAGTCATTGTTCCTCAAACATTCTCTCATCATCCTAGGTTGAAGTTCTTATCTTTTACTGAAATATCTATCTCCATATCCCATCTTTAACTGTCTGAATCATGTTTTGTAACTGGGCATATCTGGGCTACTGCCTATAGCATGAGCCCTTTGAAGATTGCCATCCCTTGTGCTCTCTCCCAACTTAGAAAAAAAAAACATACTTCATTTACTCCTCACTAACAAAATTGAAATTTCTCTGGCTTCCTTATAATTTCAATTTTGGGTACATGATGTTTTCCCAATCAGTTTTTTTATCCAATCAAAAAATTATGAGGTATGCAAAGAAGCAAGAAAATTGATCCATAATGAGGACAAAAATCATCCAGCCAAACTTGACCCAAATACGGCAAAGATGATAGAAAGCGAGGATGTTAAAAGTCATTATTAAAACACAGTAATATATATAACATTATGCCAATAAATTCAACAACTCATAGAATGAGCAATTTCCTTAAAAGACAAAAGCTACCCAATCTCAGAAAGAAATGGTAAACTAAATTTGAAGTTAAAAATGTTAACATAAAGAAAGCTTCAGGCCCAGAGGACTTCATTGGTGAATTATGTCAAAAATTTAAGAAAGTAATAACACATATTCTCTACAAACATTCCCAGAAAAATCCCATGTCCTAATCCTAATCCTATGTCATTCTGAGAGGTCAAAATTACTCAAACCAGATGAAAACATTAGAAGAAGAAGAAGGAAGAAGAGGAGGAGGAAGAGAAGCAACATATCAATAAATATGCCTCATGAACTTAAATGTAAATAATCCTGAATATTTCAGGAAATCAAACCCACCAATATATAAAAGAATAGTATATCATACAAGAGATTTATCCCAGGAATGCAAGGTTGTAATAAAATTGAAAAGTTAATCAATACAGCATTATATTAAGATACTAAATAAGAAAAGCCATATGATCATCTCACTAAATACTCAAAAAGCATTTAACAAAATCCAACATCAATTGCTCATGAAAATCTTAGCATATTAGAAGCAGAGAGGAGCTTCCTCACTTGATGATGGTTATAAATAAATCTACAGTTAATGTCATCAGTAAAGTTAAATAACAATGCTTTCCTCCAAACATCAGAAATAAGGAAGGGTCTACTCTTACCCCAGCTATTCATCACTGTACTGGATCTTACAGCCAATGCAATAAGGCAAGAATAAAAGGCATCCCAATTGGAAAAGAAGCAATGAAACTATCTTTGTTCAGAGGCAACATGATTCTCTAAGCAGAAAATCTGATAGAATATATCAAAAAGCTACTAAAAGAAATAAACGATTTTAAAGAGTTTGCAATACAGACAAACAGATAAGGAAAAGTCAATATCCTTTCTATATGATAGTAATGGACAATTTGAAATTAAAATGACAAGCAGTATCATTTAAAATCATACCCAAAAGACATACATCTAACAAAATAATATGGAAACCCTATACACGAAAACTACAGAACATTGCTGAGAGGATCAAAGTAGACCTACATAAAGGAGATGTACTGTGTTCATGGATTGAAAGACTCAATATTGTTAACACATAATTTCCCCCAGGCTTTTGTTATTGTTATATATACTGACATGCTGATTCAAAACAAATGTAACAAAAAGAACAAGTTGGAGACTTACACTATTTCAATACTTGTAAGACTTTAAGATTACTCTATTTTTTAAATTTAATTTATTTATTTGAGAGACAGCACACAAGCAAGGGGGAGGGGCAGAGAGAGAGGGAGAAGCAGACTCCCCACTGAGTAGGGATATTGACAAGGGACCCAGGATCCCAGGATCTTAAGATTATGACCTGAGCTGAAGGCAGCTGCTTAACTGACAGCCACCCAGGTGCTCCTACGAGACTTATTTTAGAGCTACAAGACAGCATAGTATTGGCACAAAAACAAACACATAGACCAGTGGAACACAGTAGAGAGCCCAGCTATAGACCTGCAACTCTATGGTCAAATAATCTTTGACAAAGCAGGAAAAAATATACAGTGGAAAAAAGTCTCTTCAATAAATGGTGCTAGGAAAATTGGACAGCTATGTATAGAAGAATGAAACTCGACCATTCTCTTACACCATACACAAAGATAAACTCAAAATGGATAAAAGACCTCAATGTGAGGCAGGAATCTGTCAAAATCCTAGACGAGAACATAGGCAGTAACCTCTTCGACATTGGATACAGCAACTTCTTTCAAGACATGTATCCAAAGGCAAAGGAAACAAAAGTGAAAATTAACTTTTGGGACTTCATCAAGATCAAAAGCTTCTGCACAGCAAAGGAAACAGTCAACAAAACAAAGAGGCAACCCACGGAATGGGAGAAGATATTCACAAATGACACTAGAGACAAAGGGCTGATATCCAAGATCTATAAAGAACTACTCAAACTCGACACACACAAAACATAATCACATCAAAAAATGGGCAGAAGACATGAATGGACACTTCTCCAATGAAGATATACAAATGGCTAACAGACACATAAAAAAATATTCATCATCATTAGCCATCAGGGAGATTCAAATCAAAACCACATTGGGATACCACCTTACATGAGTTAGAGTGGCCAAAATCAACAAGACAGTAAACAACTGTTGGTGAGCATGCAAGTTGGTGCAGCCATTTTGGAAAACAGTGTGGAGATTCCTTAAGAAATAAAAAGTAGAGCTTCCCTATGACCCTGCAATTGCACTACTGGGTATTTACCCCAAAGATACAGATGTAGTGAAAAGAAGGGCCATCTGTATCCCAATGTTCATAGCAGCAATGGCCACAGTTATCAAACTGTGGGAAGAGCCAAGATGCCCTTCAACAGATGAATGGATAAAGAAGATATGGTCCAAAAAAAAAAAAAAAAAGAAGATATGGTCCATATATACAATGGAATATTATGCCTTCATCAGAAAGGATGAATACCCAACTTTTGTATCAATATGGACGGGCCTGGAAGAGATTATGCTGAGTGAAATAAGTCAAAGCAGAGAGTCAATTATCATATGGTTTCACTTACTTGTGCAGCATACAGAATAACACAGAGGACATTGGGAGGTGGAGAGGAGAAGTAAGTGGGGGGAAATCGGAGGGGAGACAAACCATGAGAGACTGTGGACTCTGAGAAACAAACAGGGTTCTGGAGGGGAAAAGGGTGGGGTTGGGTGAGCCTCGTGGTGGGTATTAAGGAGGGCACATATTTCATGGAGCACTGGGTGTGGTGCATAAACAATGAATCTTAGTACAATGGAAAAAAATTAAATTAAATTAAAAGAAAGGAAGCTACAGTAATAGTATGGTAAAAATAACATAATATGGTACATTACTAGCAGCAGCATAGGTTGATAGATCAATGGAACAGAATATAGTCTAGAAAGATATCTATCAATATATAGAATAGATTTTGGAAAATGGTGCAAAAATAATTTAGTGGAAAAAGGATAGCCTTCACAATAAATGGTGCTGGATAAATAGAATTATCTATGTGTGAAAGGAACTTTGATCCATACATGTATCACAGATCTAAATGTATATCCTAGAACTATAAACCTAGAAGAAAACATAGGAAAAATTTTGTCATCTTGACTCGGCCAAAGATGTCTTATATAGAGCACTTAAAGCACTACCTATGAAAAAATAATGTTGAACTTCATCAATATTAAGAGCTTCTGTTCTTCAGAGACATTTCAAAGAATGAAAAGAAAAGCCATAGACTGGAAGAAAATATTTGCAAATCATATATATATATTTTAAAGATTTTATTTATTTATTTGAGAGAGAGAGCACACAAGAGCACAAGCAAGGGGAGCAGCAGAAGGAAAGGGAGAGGCAGTTTCCCCGCCGAACAAGGAGCCTGATGTGGGACTAGATCCCAGGATTCCAGGATCACGACCTGAGCCGAAGGCAGATGCCCAACTGACTGAGCCACCCAGGCGCCCCTGCAAATCATATATCTGATAAAGGATTCCCATCCAAAACATAAAGATCTTGCAAAACTCAGTCATAACAAGACAAGCAACCTAATACAAAATTTGCAAATGATTTGAACATACTCTTCACTAAAAAAGATATATTCACAGCAAATAATTTGAGCATCTTTGAGAAGATGCTCAAAATTACTAATCATTAGAAAAAAATCAAATTAAAACAATAATAATGAGATGCAACCAACCACCTATTAGAATAGTCAAAAGTAAAGTAACTGGTCATATGAAATATTGGCAAAGATGTTAAGTAACTAAAATTACCATATGTTATTGTTGGGAATGTAAATAGATACAATCACTTTGAAAACAGTTTCTTAAAAAGTTAAACATGCATGTACCATATGAATCAGCCATTCTATTCTTTGGTGAAGAGAAAAAGAAATATATGTCCTTTCAAAGACTTGTACACAAATGTTCATAGAAGCTTTATTTGTAATAGCCCCAAACTGGAAACAATCCAAATATTCATCAAGAGTAAAGAGACAAACAAACTAGGACATATCCAACCAAAGAAATTCTATGCAGCAAAAAAGGAATGAACTACTGACATGAGTAAATGCCAAATAATTATGCTGAGTGAAATAAGATATGTGCATACTGCGAGATTCCATTTATATAAAATTGTAGAAAATGCAAAGGATTCTTATAGTGACAGGAAGCAGATCAGTGGTTGCCTGGGAATGGAGGAGGTGGGGATTAAGGAAAGGGAGGAAAGTATTACAAAGGAGCTCAAGGAAGCTTTTGAAATTAAGAGAAATGTTAATTTTCTTAATTGTGGTCGTGGTTTCATGAGTTTCATACACTATTTCATCAGTGTTTGCACAAGTCAATTTTTACCAATTATAACTTAAAAATAAAATATGTAATCAGTAATTTGAGATAGAAAAAGGGCATATACAAAATAGATGCTTCTTACATATCTTCATTTTTCATCAATTTAATTAAATACTAAAATTCTAACATACACATTGGAGACATGAAAAAAATATGAACCAGCATTACACTCCTAATCTTCTCCCAATGGGAATGACACCAGTCTTTGATAATTTTTGAGACTTTTAATATCAGGTTGAATATTATGAACAGATTATGATCTTAGCTTTTTGGAGGGACTTCCTTACCTTTGAATGATCAGAATACTTAAAGGAAGACAGAAATGAAAATAGAAACACTATTTTTGAAAATTACTGACTGGCTCTGTGATTCAATAAATAGTTACAGACTAGAACCAATTTCTATCTTTAAACAATGAATATTTAGCTGTGGAAATGACTGATTTTTTTTTTATCCAAATATAGAGCTTCAACTTTCGAAGTGAAAAAATACTCAGCATAAACTGGTGTCGTTTTCTTAATCATGTACTTCAAATACTGTTAAGTTAATGCTACATGACCCCATCTTGCAGAGGGACCACCTGCATAACTAAGATATTGAAAAATCTTCCCTATCTATGCAAGTCGTTATTAATTCTAGGATATAAACTATCCAGGACATCCTTAATTCTATAGAGCCTGCTTAATAAATAAATTAATAAATACAATTTAAAAGAGAATTGATAATTGTTAAATCCCTATTAACATCCCCATTGGTGACCTTATTGAAATACAAAAGTGAGAAAGATGTAGTTCTAGTAACACCATACTGAGAAGCATAAAAGATAAAGTACAAGAGTATCTATAGCAGGTATTAACATTAACACTAAAAGATGGCCTTACACAGGAGTGCAACAAAACCCCACAAATATGGACTGTCAACAAAGAAGCTACTATGTAGTTTTCAGTAAGTTCTGTTGCCTCTGATTCCAATATTATAAAAAATGATAGTAAGAAGCCATTAAATTTTGAAATTCTCTTATCTACTCTGCAGCTAAGTGCTTAGGAAACTAAATCCTAACCTCAGTCTAAGAAGCAAGGCATCAGATTTAAAGTATTTTAAAGACATTTTTCTTTCACTTATGTAAATACTATAATTGTAAAGCTCCTGTTACCTTTATTTTATGAGATAAATGACTCTGAAAACAATTGGTATCATTAAAAACAATGGGAACAATTGTGTGACAAATATTATTAACCTTTAAGATAAGTTTACATTCTACATTTAAAGGAACAAAATATCCAAATGAGGTGGAGAATATATGAAGGACAAGTATTCTTTTTTGGAAAAGTATTTTTTTTTAAGTACAAAGGAACATATAATTATTCTCTCTCGTCTCCCAAAATCACAATTTAGGTAAACTGTTTATCACTTTACTTCAAGTAAACTTTTTTTTTTTTAAAGATTTTATTCATTTCTCTGAGACAAAGAGAGAGCATGAGCAGGGGGAGGAGCAGAAACACAGAGAGAAACAGACTTCCTGCTCAGCAGGGAGCCTAACACGGGGCTCAATCCCAGAACCCTGAGATCACAACCAAGCCAAAGTCAGATGCTCAACCAACCGAGCCACCCAGGCCCCCCTCAAGTAAACTTTTTATTATAGAAATGGGCATGCATAATTCCCAGCATGTAGAAGAATTCCTTCTAAGTACAGAGATACAAACACTCAAATAGTTCGAAATGCTTTCAAGATCAATTTTTTCCTATTTGTAGGCAAAAGAGCAGTAATATCATATTGACTCTACAGAGGGAACCAATCATTTGTCCTAGATACTTTACTTCTCTGGAATACTATGAACTGTGTGGATTTTCCAGGATTTTCTTTAAAGGTTATATATTTGAGTAAATATATATATTAAATATATATATAAATACAAATAAATTTAAACACACATTTAAATCTATAAATATATTACAGATTTAAATATATATATATAGGTGTTGATAAAAACACAAATATGCTATATATATGTGTATATATATATACACATATATATATAAATTTTGGAAACAAACAGTTCACAGCTTGCTCACCCTTCAGTGATGCTAAGCAGGTGACAAGCACTACCTATGCACAGAGAGATTTTAATCATTTTTCAGAGCCACACTCTTAATATTAATGGCCTGTCAACAGTGAGCAAGCATAGAGGGGAAAACCTCCAACATGAAAGACATAGACAAATATAAATAAAATTTTAAAAAACGTGGGGAAAACAGAAACAATACAAATACCAAAGAAAAACTTTTAAAAAATGAGAAAGTAAGAGATTCCTTTGGGCAAAATAAGAGATTCATCCAGGAAACAAGAATATAATGCTACTTTTTAAAAATGGAAAAAATGGTATTGAAGAAACTCTTAGAAGTAAATCCTAAAGATTTACATAGAAATGTCAAAAAAGGAGTAGAGAACGAAGTCTAATATCCTACAGAGGACAAAAAGACAGCAAGAGGTTATCTTATCTTACAAAGTTAAGAAAATTAGAGGGCCAGTTCAGGAGATCTAATATCCAGTGTACTAACTTTCTAGACATCAGGGTTAGAGGAAATGATCAAAGAAAAAGTCAATTACCCAGAACTAAGATTCTCCATTTTGAAAGGGCCCACCAGGGTCAGTTTTGTGGGCATGTGACCTGGTAGTCATATAGGACCTTGTGCTTAGAAGCACTCATTGTATAGTGCGCTGCTGTCACTACCCTGAAATTCTTAATAATTTTTGAACAAGAAGCCCACAACTTCATTTTGCACCAGGCCCTGTATGTTATGTAGCTGGTATGAGGTCAACCTAGAATTCTATATGCAGCCAAACTTTCAAATTTGAAGAAAGAATAAAGGCTTTTTCAGATATTCAATGACTCCAAGAAGAATTTGACTTTCCATGCACTCTTTTTCAGGAAGCCACTGAGATGCATTTGACCAAAACAAGGACATAACATGAGTCTAGTGCAGATAGGTGAAGAAGGGAAGTCTCTGAATAAGAGATATGTGACCATCCTAAAAATTAACTAGTCTAGATGAAGTAGGAGTGCAGAGGAAAAGAAGTCTAGGGAAAGCAATGGAACTGACGAACAATGGAACCGACAGGGTATTTGGAAGTTTGTTTTGACAGATCAGTTGAACATTCATAAAATTATAAAATATATATGAAAAATATAATAATCATGAAATGAAGGAGAAAGAAGAAAGTTATATGAGATAGGAAAGACATTTGATTGACATTTTGATTGGCAAGTGAATAATATTTAAAAATCACACTGCTTACAAACACAAGTGACTTAAAAACGAAATAAGGTACAATATGACTCTTGAAAAGATGAGAGTAAAGAAGTTGGCTAAATGAATGTATGAGACCTATTTCCTCTGTTATTAACATGGCTATCCATTGATAAATCTGAAGTTGATATGACTTGGAAATATGCTGAAGTAGGAAGAAATAAAAAGAGCTAAACCACTGAAATTTTTACTTCTGGAAAATTCACTGCTGATTTTGATAATAATAAAAATAATTTTAGTGACATAATCCCCTATTAAAGTAGAATATTCAATATCCTGCCAACAACACAAGTGACTTAACCTAAGTCAGGCCCTTTACTTGGTAGTTTTGGAATCACTGACCATGAAAAATTTAAATGACAGAAAAATAACAAGATGTCAAAATTCATCTTGAATTAAAAACAAAAAGACTGAAAGGGTACAAAGTATCCCAAACATGAGTTGATGGTTAATGATGAATTCTAGTTGTTCTAGGCTTTAAGACACATAGTGAAGCCAAGGGAGACAGAATTACACATGATGAATATACACCCATTCATCGCATGTTCCATGCTCATGAATTAAACTAACAGAAAAAAGGCACTAATGTTTTAGAAATGAGGTAGACACCCAAAGATAAATATACATATATTATGTGAAAAAGAGATAGAGAGCTATGAGGAAATAGCATAAAGATTGAGAGCAGTTTGAACTATGACAGATGAATTTATTACATATTTTATTGCATTATTTATGTAATAAGTATGCAATTTATTACATATTACATAGTTTTTGAAAAATCAGAGAAAGATAAGTTGAGTAGTGCTACAGAAGTCTAATAATTAGAATGTGGTTGAGAGAGAACAAAGAGGTTGCACATGCCACGAGCACCATGAAACTGAGGTGTTCCTGAAGAAATGAGCAACTGAAAAACAGCCAAGTCATGTATTCTAACAGCTGAGCAAAACAACTTCAGCACCATTTCCACAAAAAATAACAAAGGCACGTTTAAAAGTGGGCTTAGGACATTTACTTTTAGTAGAGTACCATGTAACAACAGACTTCAAAAATATACTAGCGGAGAAGGAAAATTGATCATATTAAAACATACTTTTAAAGAGCGGTGCATTAAAAAAAAAAAACGATGAAAAGAAAGTACAGGTCTGCTACACAAGCATCTGGAACCACAGATACAGCTGACATGGAAGCCTTCCTAGGAAAAAAGAGGGAGAAGGACCTATCCTGGCTTTTCTCATCCTCCTCACCTATGATGCAACCTCCTGACAGTGTCTGCCACTGGCCAAATCTAGCCAGGTGCCAGTTTACAAAGGCACCTGGAAAATTCAGCTGGGATGATATGGAGTAGAGCAGGAATAAGGCAAGGAATAGATCTAAGGGCAAACAGGTCCTAAAACACAAGACATGGTCCCAGAAAGTGTCAGAATTTTTTTCTGAGAGTTGGAAATAAGGCAGAAAGGTGGGTGGCATGACTTTTCTGTCATGTTAGGGCAAAGCTAACCAAGAATTATCTGGAGGCATGTATTTAGTTCTCTTCACTTTTTACTATTGATTAAAGAATTCAGATTTCTTGAAGGTACTTGTTCAGTGTACTTGGAGATTTTTGTCTGGTACAAATGAAAAAAAAATTACCTGGTAGAAGAGACAACCTGACATGTTTAAGACCTTGTTAGACATTAGCTAGTTGTGCATCTAACCCTGCAATCTTTTTTTTTTTTTTTTTTAGATTTTATTTATTTATTTGACAGAGAGAGATCACAAGTAGGCAGAGAGGCAGGCAGAGAGAGAGGGGGAAGCAGGCTCCCCGCCGAGCAGAGAGCCCGATGCGGGACTCGATCCCAGGACCCTGAGATCATGACCTGAGCCGAAGGCAGCGGCTTAACCCACTGAGCCACCCAGGCACCCCTAACCCTGCAATCTTATTGTGCATTGTGTATGCACACCTACTTTCTTAAATGCATTTTTAACTAGTTATAACTTCCTTTTTAAAAATATTTTTTTATTTATTTGACACAGAGAGAGAGATCACAAGCAGGCAGAGAGGCAGGCAGAGAGAGAGGGGGAAGAAGGCTCCCTGCTGAGCAGAGAGCCTGATGTGGGTTCAATCCCAGGACCCTGAGATCATGACCTGAGCCGAAGGCAGAGGCTCAACCCACTGGGCCACCCAGGTGCCCCAACTAGTTATAACTTCTTATTTACTCCTTCATTATTAGCGACTGAAAGAAAAACTTGGTACATGTTCAGTTTGTATTTGCATGTCATGATTTTACCTTTTTTAAAGTATATTTTAAGAAAAGTACAACAAATGTCTGTACAATTTATCCCAACTCAGCAAGCATAATAAGTAATGCCATTAACTCCAGAGAAGAAGAATGTAACAGATACAAAAATAATGACCAGAAAATACTTCCTCACTTCTTTTCTTCCTTCCCTTCCTCTCTATTTCTTATTTCCCTTTCTTTCAGAACTAATAAAGACATGGCTCTCATGAGTTCCTAGAATGTAGATATAAAAATCAACGAAAACTGGCCCTAAAAATAGCAGCTTGTTTGGGAAAGAGCTCTTTCCTTCCAGATCCACACAGCAGTAGTGCTATGCTCACTCACTTGATTTTTCTTTATCTTTTTCAACACACAGTGTCATATTAGTTTTAGTGCACAATATAGTGATTCTCATTTTTTTTAATGATCAAAAATACAGATCAAGCACTGAGTCTGTCCCAGAAGCGCATCTCAGTATCACTGCACAATCACAGAAAAGTTTTTGACCTATTTTTGCTTCTCTTATAAGTCCTTATCTACTCCTAATTGAGCCAAACAAGGTAAGTAATTCAGAAAGATGGATTTCTGATTTTTAAACATGAAATGACATGCTACACATAAGAAAACTGCCCTCAGCCAATTTTTCTCATGACTTGTTTTCAGGGAATCCTCAGTGGTCTGGGTTTTCTTCCTACAGAGTTGTTGATGCTAAAATGAAACCTCATATAAGGTGCTTTTCTGCAAATTCCTCCAATTTGACTGAGGTAAATGCAATCCCATCTGTATTGAGATGCACTGCTAGGTTTCTACAGGAACTCAACTGCTCCGTAAGACAATAATGTGGAAAGAAACACTAACAGGAGTTTCTTCACGTGAAATAGTTCACAAAATCTGTTAGGGTCCTTATCCAACTTTCTTGAGTCCCGGCCATGACTTGGTTACAGTGAGTGCCTGGCAAGTATCAGCCTCAATCACTGTCTATTCAAAGTCAATCAGTCCTCAGCATTAGACAGACATCAGGCCTATGGCATATTAACTATAACCATATGTGATCTGGCCAGGAGAATGTGATGACTTCTTTCTGGAAGATCAAGATTTCTTTATAAAATATATTTGATATGATGATTAAACAGGACAGTTTCTTGGGAAAATCTTTAATTCATATCCCTTTCCTTTATCCCTACAAAGATTCCAACTCCTATCAAAATAAGGACTAATCTAGAAGTGGGCACACTTGAAAATGTGTTTGAACATGCTTAAACAATTGACTCAGATCAAACATTCTCATTTCAAAGTTTCCAGTGGTTATGGCATAAACACTCAACAATTTGCTTGGGCAGATAACCTAGGACATCAACTTTTGACAATGTTTTTCCAGATCTTTAAGCATAAATGCTAAACTAAAGATTTCGATTCTGTGTTTAGGTAGCCTTAAATAGAGAGAAGATCTGGTTTTAGAACTGAGTTTCCAAAAAACAGTGGTCAGGGGAGGGAATGCCTGGGTGGCTCCGTTGGTTGTCTGACTCTCGATTTCTGCTCAGGTCCTGATCTCAGGGTTGTGGGATCAGCTCAACACTGGGCTCTGTGCTCAGCTTGGGGTCTGCTTGTTCCTTTCCGTCTGCTCCTTGCCCCCACAACTCTTTCTCCCTCTGTCTCTCAAATAAATAAATAAATAAATACAATATTTTGTTTTAAAAAAAGCAGTGATCAGTAAAATTGACATTTCTATCATGTCAGAAAGATTTATGAATTACTTTGTTTCTTTAGCAGTTAAACATAGGTTGATCTGGCACTCAAGGTAGTGAAGACATTTTTTATGTTTTATGGACAACACTTCAAGATCACAGAGATACTTGTCAATGCGAAAATCAAAATGAAAACAGTAATTTATGCAAGTCCAAATGGTAGAACAGGCTCAGAAGTCAACACCTGCTTGATATTACAGAAAGGGTCCCTACCATGGTAAATTCCATCCTGTTCTCTATAGTAGTTCAACAGTAGTTAATTTGGGGGAGGGGAGGAGAGAAATTTGGTAGAATTGAATAACCCAAGAAGGTTTGAAGTACTTTTAAAAAACTTTTTTAAAGTAGGGCAAACAGTTTAAATAGGTTTGTACAGAGTGGTAAAAACTCGAGAATTGATGTAAAAGCTTAAAGTTGAAATTCCAAGGTTCAACTCATTTCTTTTTTTCTTTTTCCAGCCCAAACCCCTTATACTGTCAAATAATAGAGGCTTTTACAGTTTCTTAGAGATACTCCATAAGTAAACTATTAAATAATTACTAAGGTATAATGAAAATAAGGTAGGTAACCAGAATCCTTAAAAAGTAGATTTTCATTTTTAGCATGGTTTTTATTATATAAATTATATTTATTATTTATATTATGAAAAGGGAATTGAATGTTCACTAAATAGGCAGAGGATGAACAGATTTTCAACAGTCTATAGCAGGAGAAAAAAATACCATCCCATAATTCTTAGCCAGTAAAACCTTAATCATTGTGCTAGACAGGAACTCACAAAGCGTGCCACCACCATAGAATTAGGGGCTCTCTACCTTATATAATAAGGTAGAAAGGTTATTCTCTCTTTGCTTATTTACTTAAGGTCCATGCCCCTTTGGGTTTAACAGCTATGCTTGCTTTTCAGAATAATCGCACAGTACAGAAATTTCATCTGTCTTTTATGTTCCCAGAATTAGAAAGAAATAGCTAGATATCAAAGACCAAAGACCCATTTTCTCCCCGTCTTCTTTAGGGTTGGTTCCCTGGGGAGGCAATGATCAATTAAAACAGAGAAGTTCTGGTTACTTGGAAGAGAAACCTTCCTGGTAGACTATACATTTACAAACCTGACTTTTTAAAAAATTTGCTCTCCCTTTCCTCCCACAGTGAATTCATTTTTTAAATTTATTTTTTTATTAACATGTAATGTATTATTTGCCCCAGGGGTACAGGTCTGTGAGTCATCAGGCTTACACATTTCACAGCACTCACCATAGCACATAAACTCCCCAATGTCCATAACCCAGCCACCTTATCCCGACCAGCAACCCTCTGTTTGTTTTGTGAGATTAAATCTCTTGTGGTTTGTCTCCCTCCTGATTCCTTCTGGTGAATTCATTTTTTAAAAAGGTTAATTTATTTATTTGAGAGAGAGTGAATATGAGCACACAGGTGGGGAGGGGCAGAGAAAGAGAGAGAAAGAGTGAATCTCAAGCAGACACCCCACTGAGCGCAGAGCCCAATGCAGGGCTTGATATCCCCACCCTAAGTTCATGACCTGAGCCCAAGTTCAACCAGCAGAGCCGCTCACTTGCTCCCAGAGTGAATGCACTTGTAAGAGTATCAATCCTGGTTTCCTACCTCTATCCTTTTGGACTTCAAATTTATAGCATCTATTTTAAGAAGATTTTTCTAAGATCTAAGATGTGAAGGTTTTAATTTTTTTTTCTTTCTTATTCTTTGGCCTTTACTTTTAAAACATTTTTGTCAAAGTAAATCATACACAGCTATATATTCCTTTCATAAAAATTAACAGGTTGGTTTTTTTTTTTTTTCATCCTCTCAGTCGAACGCTGTGTTCTTTTCACCAGAGACATCTACTTTAAAATATTTTGGTTGTTTCTTCTGGGATTTTTCTCCATATTTTCAAATGGGATATTTATTCTTTGATTTTTTGACTTATCAATATTGGATACTGCCTATTGGCTTCCTGTTATGATAGATGAGTACTTAGGTCTTTTATATTTCAGATAGACTGTTTTTACATTACCCTAAATTCCCAACACTATTCTATACTACTCTTAATAATCAATATTTACATTTTTGTGATCATGTACACAATGCTCATTACATGGCCAAAAAGTATATAAAGGTTACATTTCCATTCCTGGATTTTAAAAAATCTCCTGGAGTTATTAAGTACCTCATTTTGACTACCATTATTTTCTCTATGTCTGTGCTAAAATTTTCCCCCAAATACCATTTACATCTGCCAAATATCGATTAGCAATTTTACCCTTTTATTCTGGAAACTCACATTTTATAGCTCTTTTTATTCTAGCTCAAATCTGGAAAAGCTGCTCTCCAAATCTGAAACATAGCTATCATCCTAAGACCTGGCTTGGCTCCACGCCTTATGGTATGGATCCCCTGTTTTTGGATTCAATGAAATCCTCTCTTCTGAATTCTCCCCTGTTTTACTGGAAAGACCCTATTCTCCAGCAGTTTCTAAGAAAGTAAGCATGTGACATAAATCTTTGAATCTCTGAATGCCCTCTAAAAGTCTTTGTTCTTTCTTCCCATTTGATTGATACTATGACAGCATATTCTAGATTGAGAAGCATTTTCTCTCAAAATTTGAAAACTTGCCTTTACTTCTTCTGCCAAGGAGAGACATGTGTTTGGTCACTCTGTTCTCTTCTGACAGTGACTCCTACTTCTCCTTCTCAAAATTTCATTGAAATATTCTATTTTCTAATGCCTTCTCTTTTTTTTCTCTTTGACATTGTAGGTTTATACATTTTTACTCTTCTACTGTCATTTTAGGGAAGGTCTCAATTTGGAAGGAAATAAATGCATGTGACAATCCACCATCTTAATTCAAAAGTAAGAATGTTTTTTTCTTACTGCCTAACTAAATTAGCAAAAAGAAGATAATGAAGTGTAGCTAAGATGAAAACTTTTTTTTGATGAAGTTCATAAATAACTGAATAAAATAACAATAATGAAGCAGAAAATTTACAGGGCTAGTATAGTATTACCTATTTGGTATTGAGAAAAATCCTAAGGTATTTTTCACAAATAAAAGATTATCTTTTTCTGGGATGGAAAAGAGTGACAGGGGAAACTAGGAATAAATTATAGAGATAGAGATAGCAGAGATAATGGAGTTTAATCTAGAAATTAGAAACTCAGTCTCTTCATTTCTATGCAGTTCTATACTTTTTCCACTTCATTACTCCCTCTAAAACTGTAAAGGTTCAAGGAGACATACTCTAAGGGAATCTGTGTACTCCAAAATGTATGAGTCATTTTCATTTGCTAATTTTACCATTAATTTTCTGTCTTCATCAGTTCCTTCAGCATTTTTTTTTTTTTTGAAGGTGTGATAGTCTCTCACTGGTGTGAGGCTGGTTTTCCTACCGCAATTTCCTTCTTAAAGAAACTACTTAAAACAAGCCTTTAGAACAAATGGGCACGCAATCTTAAAATGATATGGATAAGGTAGTTAAATAATGTCAAGAAACCATCTGAATGCTAACCACATGGACTAGAAGGCACAACCTGAATTCTAATAAAGTGTCCCCATGAAGGAGCCAGCTGCTGAGCAGATGCTGGCGCTGATGCTAAGAAAGGGAAAGTGACGATGTATCCCCAATGCACATTAGATTCACCTTGTGCTTTCACAGCCAGAGAGCTGAAGAAATCAGTGGAGTGCGGCAAATGTCAGTATATGCAAAAGATGAAGTTGTGAAAATATTAATGTTTTGAGCTACCTCTCTTGGTGGCTCCCTTAGACTGTTGTGCACTCAATCTGATTCAGCAAGTGAATACTGACTGAAAAGGCAAAATGGTTTTTTCTTTCATGCAGTGAATAAGCAAATGGTCAATTCAGCTTCTGATGCTATAGCCAAATGCTTTTAAGCTTAATATTAAATGTAGTTGATAGAATTTAGAGAAACAGGCCTTAGATTCAAATGTAAAAGAAAAGAAACCACTGCACGATCGATCTAATTTTGTTTGTTTATTATTGAACACCTAAATTATTCCCCTGGTACCTGTGACTTTCTGTCATCCAAACAGTGTCACGTTCAAGGCAGTGATGCAGTTTCTGTAGACAGATGTTAATACCCGTTAGTTCAATAATAAAATGAGAGTAAGCCTGTCCAGTTAACTCTGGTGACTCAATTCACTCACCTCCAGCACCAAATATTTTTAGCCGTGATCTTAACCTTTCTGCCACCTCTGCCATCAAGCATCCTCATCCCCTTCTCGCTCCTGAGTCCTCTCCTCTGATGACTTCGTGCTTGCTCTCTGAGCCTTCCTCCATTACCTAACTCAGCTCAGTTTTGGCCGTTCCTCTCCTCTGGGAGGGTATGCTCACGGTAGGGAGAAGTCACTGCGCTCTTTTTTTTTAAACAACTTTGTTGAGACATCTCTGACATAAAAATTGTATATATCTAAAGTGTACAGCTTAATGTTTTGATATATATGTGTGTGTGTATATATATATGTGTATATATATGTATATGCATGCATATATATATATATAGTGAAATATCACCATAATTGAACTAAATAACTTATCCATCCCCTTTACATAGTTACCATGTATATGGGGACCTATTTTAAAATCTACTCTTTAAGCAAATTTTAGGTATATAATACGCCCTGACTTTAGCTATCAATCTTCTTTCCTAAGAAAAATTTCTATGTGGTTGTAATTCACTGCTTTCAACTAATTAAGTTCATAGTCCTTGTTACTGTTATAATCAGCTTGCAGCAACCTTAACTCAAGATTACAAAACCTCAGCACAAAAGGATCCGTTCTCACCAAATTTCAACTCTCAGCTCCACTGTACACAACACACCCAAGGATCCTAACATTGATGTCTTCTTACATTCATATCATATCTCATATCCTAACATATCCAAATACTGAAGTTTGTGTAATGTGTGTGTATGAATGTCTGTGTGTGTACATGTATTTGTGGACACAAAATTCTAAAAATCAGCATTATTTCCCCACACATAACAAGTATTGAATTGGATTTGTTGTACTTTACAAATGACTAATTCAATATATGAATATACAGCTTACATGTGTACTTTTGGCATAATAAATCTCTTAGACCTAAATTTCCATTGACAGTTCCATTCATTTGATATACTATTTAAGATATATCTGAAAG
The DNA here is from genome assembly GCF_010015895.1 of Lontra canadensis. Lineage (NCBI taxonomy): Eukaryota > Metazoa > Chordata > Mammalia > Carnivora > Mustelidae > Lontra > Lontra canadensis. The sequence continues at coordinate 6,956,320 of NW_022631005.1, forward strand.
TCATAAATCTTATGTAATCCAAACAAAACCCTTAATGAAATATTCTCAACTTAAAAATGAGTACACTGAGGCTTAGAGTTTTAACTAATCTGTCCACATCTATACAGTGGAATAGTAGAAGAGGTATATCTAAACCAAGTCTCTATTTCTCAGAAATCCATTCTTTTCCCTTCTATGGCAAACTAGTAATAAGACCGAAGTTATACTTAAATATTGATCAATGTCAATATACAATAGGGAGGGATTATTTTCCTCTTAAATCCTTGAAGTTTAAACTGTCAAATTTTGATGTAATCATTCCTAAGGATTAGCAAATCTAACAGAAAAGTAGAAAATACCAGACATCTGTTCTGTGTCCACATATGTACAGCCATGTAAGTCCTATCTTTAGTAGCAAATGGTCCCCTATATGGTATGATTACAGTGATTCTGATGGAATTAGTCAATCAGCAAATATTTCCAAGATAATACAATACATTGCTTAAACTGTTTTCCTTTGAAGAGTCTCCTTTATCAATATGACAACATCATTTTAGTATGAAGTTTTAAACACACACACACACACACACACACACTTTATAACTCAGTATCAGCCTTCATTAAATGATATACAGTAAAAACTCTTAGGTTTGAAAAAATGATAAAACAATATAAGGCTCTGTTTGGGCTTCTGATGTTACTTATTTCTGGACTTTAAAAAGATATTTTCAACTGTTAACTCAGAACAAATCATGAATGATCATTAGTTTAACAAGGAAAGACACAGATTGAAGTTTTTCTGGAAGGAAATAAAAGACACATCCATCCAGAAGAAAAGAAATCATTTTTGGGAACTGAAGTCTTGACTGCAAAACAAAACATACAATGGAACATTACTATTACTTGGCTCTTTTTTCCTTTGGCAAAAATCTGAAGATTATAAAGTGAAAGTCAGACAAGGGAGAAATTAGTGGTTAGCTAGAATTCCATGGCAACACACCCACACTTGTGAAAGCATCATGGTTCTTTAAAGATTATACATTATCAAACCGCATCTAAACATCTTGTTTTAAGAATGATGCAAAATGTCAATGATACCTGAGCCTTAATGTCACTTAAGATTACTGGGGCATTAGACGCTCAAAAAGGTGGTTCTGTAATAGTAAAAATTCCTATTATCAATTCTGCCCTGTTTTTCTCCCTGGTGCAGCTGTATTAAGTCCCAGCTTTCAAGCAAAGTGACCTGGGAGCCCTAATCTGTCCTATTGCAGGAAAGCATACAAACTTGAGATTTCAAAGGACTATAAGGTAAGATGACTTGTGGAAGAAAACAGGGATGTGACTACTGGCAAAGAGGAACGGAAGCCCCATGGAAGCCCCATTGTCTATGATTTTAAATTCCATTTTGAGGAGTCTGGGTCTTATACTACATGAGGGATTTTAGGAAATGGTCACGATGAAAGCAGTTTTTTTGTGGGTTTATTTAGCTTAATTCTTAGCTAGAGTGAATCTTAAATCTAAATATTTATACTTTTTTAAAAATATTTTTATTTATTTATTTGACAGAGATCACAAGTAGGCAGAGAGTCAGGCAGAGAAAGAGAGGAGGAAGCAGGCTCCCTGCTGAGCAGAGAGCCCGATGCGGGGCTCGATCCCAGGACCCTGGGATCATGACCTGAGCTGAAGGCAGAGGCTTTAACCCACTGAGCCACCTAGGCTCCCCCAAATATTTATACTTTTAAGTAAATAGCTGCATTAGAGGATTTTACTGACCAAGAGTTTAATTAGATAACTGAGAATTATGACACAAAATTAGAACATAAGATCAAATTGAACAAAATCACAAATTTTAATAATTATTCACTAATTTGTCCTTTTCACTATCTTTGGTACAATGTATATAAAATATATTTTGAAGGGATATGATTATAAATGGAATTTCATTATAATATTATTAATGATCAGATATACAACAAAATGATGTTGCCTGAAGGGGACATTTTAGCTAACATTAATCAGAAGAAAAGAAAGAATTGGATTTCTCTCATCTACCTAAGTCAACAGAAAATATAGATGAGTAGTGATTTTTTAAATAAAGACATAAAATCTGCTCTTTCCTAGCTTTCTAATCATTCTTTTGTAGAAATCTCTTGTCATCAATATATAAACATGTTGCATATTTTCCCATCCTGGCTACAAAATAATTGCTAACACTTATTAACTATTTACATTGTGTCAGAAGTTGTTTCACATGCTTTATATATATATTATCTCATTTGATCTTGAATCAATACTATAAAGCAATTTATATTTGTCTTGATTTTAAAATGAAGAATCTGAGATACCAGAAGGTTAAGTAGCTTGCCCACGGTCACACAATTACTAATTAGCTTTCAGGTGGCCATGCAGTTTTAACTATTATAATTACTATCCTATCCTCACTCCCTCCTAGCTACTATTCTTGTATTCTTTTGCCTTTCCTTTATTACCAAACTATCCCCCCAAATAGCCCCATTCTTCCCTCTGATTCACTCCTTAAGATCTGCCTTCCACCTCTATTATGGCCATATGGCCTCTACTATGGCCAGACCATACTTATGTATGCCATCGTGACTTTTTCATGGCTGCATCTAAGAATACTCTTTGGTCCTTATGCCTCTCAAACTCTCTGCAGCATGTTTCACTTCTGAACACTCTGTAATGTTCTCCTTTCTTGTTTTCTCTAGCATCATCTTATCTTTGTTTGGTGTGCCAAAGATGTTGTTTTTCCTCTGAATTTTCTTTATTTTTAAGTGTCCTTATAGTACAATAGAGTATAACTCTCCCCTTTTAAACATTTGCCACATTAATGTTGACCTTGACCATGTGAGTTGCTTTGGCCCATGGAATGTGGTTCTGAAACAAGCAGTGGTCTTGAATGTATTTGCATATTTTGGGCTTGATCTCTTGGGTTCCTGTGAGCCACAAGGAAAAGAACATACCCCAAGAAGTAGCTTGCCAAGGACAATGAGGATATTAACCTACAACCTATAGTCATGATGAGCTGATCCAAGATGAGTTCAGCAGAAAAACAGAACACTTGCAAAACTATGAACGTGAAATCTAATATTTAAAACCAAATGTTACAAACCACTGGGAAGTTAAAAGTTCAGTTCTACTACTTATGGGACTTTGACAAGGGGCAAATAAGTTAACATACATAAATCTTGTGTTCTCATCTATAAAATTAGAAAAATAACAGTGTCTGCTTTGCTTGGATCATTGAGAAAATAAAGCCCATGAAATAATGTAAGTGAAGTTCTTAGCACAATGACTGACATATAATATATGTCATATAATATAAGAACAATATATGTTCTTAGCACAATGACTGACATAAAATCCAATTAATGCTTATTGTTGTTATTGTTGTTATTCCACCAAAGAATATTCTCATCTCCAGGCTCAAATATGCTACTAGGAAGCTGCTCTGGGATGTCATTGAAAAAACTTAAAATCAAATGGTGCAATAATGAACTCATTATATTTCCTCTTTCTGTGTACTAAACATTCAAAATGGCAAGACATTTCACATAGCTCATAAACAAGCAACCTAGAGCTCCTCTTTGACTTCTTCCTTACTTTTTTGGGTCTAATCTGCAATCAAAGTTCTCTGATTTTATCTTCTATATGTCATTTATCCATCACATTTTCTCCTTACTGCTACCACCTTAATTCCCTTATTTTACCATACCAGTCCCTACTTTAGTTAAGGCACTGCTAACCACTATAAGAGATGAAATTCTAAACCCAATAGCTTAACACAATCAAAGTTTATTTTTAACTCATAAAAAGGCAAAGTTGTGAGCTCCTGGTTGGTTAATGAATTAGGGTTTAAATTCCTTCCTTCATAGGATATCATTTTCAGTACGTGGCTGCCATGATCACTGGACTCACTTGTATTAGTAGAGTAATCCAGTGAAGTAGAAAAGAACATAGATTGTTGCACGTAAAAGGCTTTTTGGTTGAGGATGGAAGTGGTTCATAATTCCACTCATCTTACATTGAGAAGAAATCAGTGATATGGTCACATCTTACTTTAAGGAAGCCTGGGAGAGGCAATCCATCTGTGTGCCAAGAAGCAAGAGGTAATGTGTATAATGAGCAGCTAGCCATGGAATCTTCCAGTTCCCTTACTGTTTTTGGTTTCCAGTACTGGTTCTCCTACAATCCAATTCCTGGCAATCACCAGAGGGGTATTTTTGTTAAACATAAATGGATCATCTCACTCCTATGCTGAAATTCTCCAATGTCTTCCAGTAGTACTTTGACTAAAACCCAAACTCCTCCCTTGACTTATAGAGTTCTTTGTAATCTTGCTCTTGTTTTACCTTTCTGAGCTTGTCCCATATCAATTTCTTTATCAGGTACTATGGTTTACTCAATTTAATTTACTTTTTGTTCCTAGACCATTCAAATACATTTCTTTCTAGTCCTTGTATCAGCTCTTCTCTTTTCCTAGAAAATTCTCTATAATCTTTACATGTTTAGTACCTACCTCCCACTAGGACTAGCTTAAGTCATACCTTTTCAGAGAAGCCATCCTTGATAACTCAATCTAAAATAGTCACCAGTCACTCTCTAGCACATCAATGTATTTTAATGTTCTATATAGAACTTATAACAATGAGATATGTTTCTTTTTGTCAAGTATCTACTTAGTCTATCTCTATTTTTAAAAACTTTTATTTATTTTTAAAATTTCTTTTCAGTGCTCCAGAATTCATTGTTTATGCACCACACCCAGTGCTCCATGCAATACGTGCCCTCCATAATACACACCACCAGGCTCACCCAATCTCCCACCCTCCGCCCCTCCAAAACCCTCAGAATGTTTTTCAGAGTCCACAGTCTCTCATGGTTCATCTCCCCCTCCAATTTCCCCCAATTCCCTTCTCCTCTCCATCTCCCCATGTCCTCTGTGTTATTCCTTATGCTCCACAAATAAGTGAAACCATATGATAATTGACTCTCTGCTTGACTTATATAATAAGTCTCTGCTTGACTTATTTCACTCAGCATAATCTTTTCCAGTCCTGTCCATGCTGATACAGAAGTTGGGTATTCATCTTTTCTGATGAAGGCATAATACTCCATTGTATATATGGACCACATCTTCCTTACCCATTCGTCTGTTGAAGGGCATCTTGGTTTGGCAACTGTGGCCATTGCTGTTATGAACATTGGTGCACAGGTGACCCTTCTTTTCACTACGTCTGTATCTTTGGGGTAAATACCCAGTAGTTCAATTGCAGGGTCATAGGGAAGCTCTATTTTTAATTTCTTAAGGAATCTCCACACTGTTTTCCAAAGTGGCTGCACCAACTTGCATTCCCACCAACAGTGTAAGAGGGTTTCCCTTTCTCCACATTCTCTCCAACACACGTTGTTTACTGTCTTGTTAATTTTGGCCATTCTAACTTGTGTAAGGTGATATCTCAATGTGGTTTTGATTTGAATCTCCCTGATGATGAACATTTTTTCATGTGTCTGTTAGCCGTTTGTATGTCTTCATTGGAGAAGTGTTGGTTCATGTCTTCTGCCCATTTTTTGACATGATTATCTGTTTTGTGTTTTGAGTTTGTCTATCTCTTCACCTCCCTATCCTTCTGACAGTAGTGTGAGTAGATAGAAAGCCTTAGATATTTTATTCACTACTGACCTCTACAACCTAGAATGCACTATTTGACTCATTATGAAGTGTGTTAAACTTTCTATGCACTGAGCTAGGACTCCAATATTCTACTGAGCTGAAAAAGACAAAACAACTTTGTTTCTTACATTAATATATTACAAAAGGCACATGTGGCTAAAAACCAGATTTACTAAGAAACCAACTGGTCAGATTATGCCTAAAGAACCACTTTGTTGACCAGTTTAATTGTAACCTTGTCTCTTTCCAGTGAGCTTAAAAATCTAAAAGGAATGTCTAGGAGTAGGAAACATATGTTTTTCTGTACTTAGTCAGGATTTCTTTTTCCAAACACATTTTGTTTTTACATGCAGTGAAACCACTAAATTTTAAAGTCTGAAACAAAATATCTTCTTTGATTTAATCAATTAAATTACTCTGCCTGTTTGTATAAGGAAATCTCAGCGCAAAAGTAAAACAAACTTATAATGTGATATTTAAAAGTTAAAAAGCACGGTGGTACAAAGAAAGCCAAATACTTGCTACTTAAAACAATATGGGACTTCTTTTAATATTTAGAAAATTGTAATAATATAATTTAGTTTAGTTAGCTAAATGAAGAATGGAGACTTAATTTTGTTTCCCTTCCAATAGGATGCTTGCAGCGATACAGAGCAATAAAATCATAGCAATTAATAGTTGCTGAGTTACAACATTACAACTATTACAACTATTACATAATAGTTACACTCATTATGCCAGTGTATATACATACTTTATAAGAATGAGCTTAGGAAACTAAGGCCTAATGAGTTTAAGCTAGTTTCCTGAAATCAGAAAGCTATCAAGTGTAACCACTATACATAGTACAAATATACTTTACAAATCACAATGTAATGGCTATGTCCTGGGCTACTGAAAACCTGCAGCCAGTGTACTCTGTCAGCTAACAGTCATGCTATCTCAATTTTGAATATTAATATTTTACTAAGGCATTCTTCTATGTTTGCTCTACAACTACCATGCAGTACATCCTATATGGACAGGATAGTAGACTCTGACAAATCTATTAGGAATTACATTCCTGGCTAGCACATCAACACATGTCCCAAGAGCTATCTATTGTGTTAGTCTCAGCATGAAACTACCCAGAGAGGATAAATACAGTTGGCTTTCAGGAAACTTCACGTCTATAACAGACAGCAGTGATGTAGTATCAGTGCCAGACTTTTTATCTATATAGAACTATTAAATTTTACAAAGCATGTCTATGCTTTGACTACTATGGTGACTATCCTTTCTGACTTTGCTACTTCATCATCCCCTCAACACCATTCCTGCTTAAATACAGTAGAATATTAGATTCTATACATTGGAACTTAGAAAAATCATCAAGTTTCATAATTCCAAATTTTGAAGGATTTTTTTTTCTATAGTAATTTGGCTTAAGATCTTTCTTTAGTCAATGGATCAAATCTGTTCAGAGAACTGTGCCATTAGAGACTGTGAAGACTAGAGTTCCAGCCTCTGCTCCTGGATTCATGGTCTTTATGTCCTATTATACTCCCTCATCCCACTACTTTTGGTTATCAGTAGCTTCTTGGGATTACTTGGACATAGGTAATTCCAAAAGGTATTATTTCTCTAGGTAGTTCCCAAAGACTATGATGCTTCCTTCTCTGATTTTGTTGCTTTAGTATTCTCCTCTCATCCTTTAAAACACTAATATTTACCTGGACTATCATCCTTATTCTTTTTTTTTTTTAAAGATTTTATTTATTTATTTGACAGACAGAGATCACAAATAGGCAGAGAGGCAGGCAGAGAGAGAGGAAGGGAAGTAGGCTCCCTGCTGAGCAGAGAGCCCGATGCGGGACTCGATCCCAGGACCCTGAGATCATGACCTGAGCCGAAGGCAGCGGCTTAACCCACTGAGCCACCCAGGTGCCCTATCATCCTTATTCTTAATGCTCTTTCTGTTTGCTTAGATATTATAAAAGTAGAAAAATAAATCCTAATGCACATATTAATGAAGGCCAAAACCTGAAATACTTCTTTCTCTTTATTACCAAAAAATTTGTGAATCTGAAATCTCCAATGATTGGGATTTGGGGGAATACGGCAGAACAAAAGGAAAGGTATTTTGGGCAGTAATATCTCAGCCCTTCAAATCACTTGGGGCACGGAGTTAGCTTCATGTAGAAGGACACAGAGGCAAAGAAGCAGTGATAATGTAACAGCCAGAACAAGCTAAATAAACATGTGAATAAATATTTAAACTAGGGGTAGACATCACTCCCTGTGTTTTAGTATTTATGTCTCTTCTCTAATCACAAACTATTCTTTGTTTAGTTTTCTCTTCTGGTTTCAAGAGAAAGTATATTTCAAGAGGAGACATTTTAACATTTAACAATAAGGACATTTTCTACAGTTACTTTTTATATTTTAACAGTTTAACTTTCTTTCTTTCTTTTTTTTTTTTTTTTTTACCAGATTTCCAGATCTGAAATTTATTATTGCCTGATGTCTGGTAAAGGCAAATGTACTTAATTCTAAAATTCTTATGTTCACTTTGATTCTATCATTATTTTTAACATACATTAATACCAAAATTTGAGGAGAAAAGGTATATGGTATATATATGTACTAGTGTATTGGTGAACAATCCGTGGGTAAGTGTTGTTGGTGTTTTCAATAAGTTGAGTATCTAGCATATTCAACACCCAAAACAAAATAAAATGTTTAATGATCTCCAAAACTCTTGGTGGAAAGATTAGTTTAACTTATAGTCCACAATTAAAAGTGTTCAGCTGGATGTTTACTCATTTCCCCAAAGCTTAAGACTATTATCTAGCAACATGAACTAAGGATAAAATGAAAAGAATAAGGTAAAGTTGGTAGTAACTTTAATTTAATCTTAAAACATGAAAAAAAAACTATTCCAGATGAGTCTCTACTCTATATATAAAGAGTAAAGAGTCTAGACTCCCCTACCTGCCTTGAGGATCTTTACCATGTTCTCTTTGAGATTCTGTATTCCTATGGTTTCTATAACACTCACTGACTTCTCATTTTGCTTAATTCTGGTCCCTCCTTACAGCGTTTTACTATTTCCTTTCTCATCCTGCTGCTTAAATGTTAGCATTGCCCATAGTTCTAACCTTCCTTCTCTTCTCATTGTAGTCCACATGCCCCCAAGTTCTATTGCCACCTATATGTTGATAGCATAAATCCACATTTTCTGCTCCTCCTCAAGATTCCAACCAATCTACAGCACTTCCTACTCTGTTCTCTATTTAGAGGTCCCCATATACTTCAACCTTCAAAACCCTGAATGAGAGCTCAGTAACCTTGCCCAAACCTGTTATTTCCTCTGTACACAGTATTTTGATAATGTGACCACCACTCAACCAGTCCTACAAGCAAGAAATGTGGTTATTAGCCTAATCTTAATTTTCATGCAAACACTAATACATCAGACCAGCCATTAAATGGCCCTGATTCTCCATCATATCTCATATATTTAACCTCTCTTCTTTACTACAGCCATGACTTTAGTTCAGACACTGATCTTCTCTTGCTTGGACCGTCAGTTCAGTCTATCTACTCCTGTGCCTATGTCTAGGTCCTCCCACACTCTTGTCCTGCCTAAGCAATCTTTCATATACAATACTATTGAGGTGACCTCAATAAGCCACACATTTAAGCAAGGTAAAACTCTTCAGGATCTCTGTAGCTTTCAGAAATTCAGAAAGGAAATTCCTTAGCATATGGAAGACTCTGACAAATTACTAGCCAACCTTCAAGAATTAGATCAAATGTTTTCTTTTTTATGAGATTCTCAACATAATGAAGAAGAGTAAACTACCTCCTTCCGGTAGCATTCTTGCTGTACTACGCATCTCTGTTTTTATATTTACCACACTTCAGTATGATTGTATGTTTACATGAATGCACTGCCTCTAGATTTTAAGCTCTTTGAGGTCTTGGATTGTGGCTTTTTATCTTTGAGGAGAATGAATATAGCTGTTCAGCACAAAAATATATTAATTCATCTGGGAATACTAAGGAATAATAGAATGTGTTTAATTTGGAATATGACCCAACACTAATGTAGAAAATAAGTTGGAAAGGGTAGAAAATGGTGACAGGGAAATAAGTAGGAAACTGGTTGCGATGGTACAAGAACAGAAGAAATGACAGAATCCTAAATAAAGACAGTGCTGGTGGTCTGTAGAAAGGGCACTGCTAAATTTTGAAGGAAATGATTATTTGTCTTGTCATAGAATTTAAATTCTGACATTCAGAAGATTTTAAAAAATCTCTTTAATCACATTTTTGTATTCAGTTTGAAGGGCAAATATACTCATTGTGTTCTCCCTTCCCCAAATACTCTTTTGATTCACTGCTGTGCAAAGCAGATGCTCAGGAAGACGGACTGTGTTACTTGTGGTTTCAAAAAGGACATATTTCTTGGATTTATAAAAACAAGACTAATAGCACAGTATGATCTATGAAAAAGTATCAGTAATTTGGAAATAAATATCTCTACAATAAAAGGAGGAGGTATTCTTTCTTTTTTAACATTCTCAAGTTATTGGATATGTTTTATGTATATTAAGTAGCTTTATAAATGTTATCTGTATCAACTTCTAAACTACCAGAAGCTCTTTCTCTAATATTGTTATTATCAAATAAGATTGAAGATATTTTGGAGAGCTTTTTCCTTGGTTTTGTGTATTGGTCTGATTTTTATTCCTAAAATTTCAACAGTATACCATCTGAAAACCTAGTGTATGCAGATCTAATAGTTTTCTATGATATTTATAAACAAAGAATTATTTTACTAGCTTTTTACTTTTCCTCAAATTTTCATATTTTTATTAATTTTTCATTAAGATTTTCACATTTTTAGCTCTAATTTCTGTTTAGGTTATCTGTGCCATAAAATTTTATAGTGATTTCTTTTTAAAATACATATTTCACAACAGCAAGAATACTCAATATTCATAGTATATTCTCATCCTAGTATAGAGTATATTCTCAACTACAGCTCTGTATTATTGAATAATAATAAAAATGTGGTATTTATTTTTAATCATTTTCAATGCAAGAAAGACAAAAAAAATAAGTAGAAATCACACATACTCTCAACTACATATTTTAGAAGAATATAAAGAGGTAGAACTCTCTGTCTCTTTCAATTAGAAGCTTGATGTTTCTCATTCTAAATTTTTCCCCACGGTTATAACAAATGTTCATATATGCAAATACCCATGTACATAGCACAACTTTTTGTTATTAAAGTGTTTATTGGAACTAAAGGAGACCAATCAAAATAACAGGTAAATTTATCTTCACTTTGTATTTGAAATCACATATCTATTATTATGTGGTCATTAAGGGTTTCAGTTGGTAGTGGAGCCCAAATCTTTTAAAGCTAAATAAAGTGTTTCTTTATTTATGTTAAGTTGGTGAAGTTAAAGTTTCACCAGTATTTCTTAAATCTAGAGGGTCCTCAGAATCATCCAGAGAGTTTTTTCAGTATGAAGATTTCCAGGAGCTGCCAGGAACTACTGAACATATGACTACGGCTTGGTTTCAGAATTTTCAGTAAGTTTCCCAATAGTTTTGTTATGGTCATCCAGATTGAGGATCAAAATGACTACTTTTAAGGGAACTTAAACTTTTCAAATTTACCTCCTTTTAAAATTAGCTAAAAGCTATTTCTGAATGACATATATATGAAAAGAGAGATGAAAATGTGTGATTTAATATTATTGAACAAGTATTATAAAAATGCAGGATCTTGTATGCTGCTAACTAATGATTCCTTATAAGGAAAAGAAATTATAATTTTCTGGTCACATTTATGCAATGTGCTGGGCATTAGCAAGAAACCCACCAAGTCTAGTCACACAAACTTGTCTCACTAGTTAGTTAACTTGGGAGATCAGATGAGACTTAAAACTCTCAGTTCACGACTAGCTGAATACTTCAAGCAGGGTAATGCTTTCAGTACCAGTCAGAACACAGAAACAAAAAATATGTCCATGGTGAGCTGAAATAAAAATATATGTGACACACTAGAGTCCATGGAATTAGGTCAAAAACCACTAACTAAAAGTAAACTGCCTTCACTTGAGCTTTGGGATTGTTTTGAAACACACACACAAGCTCTCTGGGCTGCTGTGCCCAACCCCACCATGTAAATTTTCAGTCTTTCTCTTAGACTTACTACTCTCCCCTCCCCACAGTCATACACATAAGGAACTGGGAGTGAGGTCAAAACCGACACGTGCCTGCTTATCAGTGAGGGTACACTGAAGCAAGAAAGCACCTTTGGTGTTGCAAGCACATTGATATGTCAGTGTGTGCATGGCTGCTCCTGGGTAAACCTTCCTATAGCTCTCTGTCCTTTCCCTAAGGTCATAATTCTGTGTGGCCCACGACCTCTTGCCTAAAAGAAATGAGGCCAAATAGCAAAGAGGACACTCATCTTCAAGTAAGGATTACCTAGCATAATTGCCTTGGGAGGCTCTAAACTGTAACCTGCAAGCCAGGGGTATGCTAAGATTTATATTCTGCCATAGCCTTGGTTAACGGTAAAGTAACTTCTGACTGTCCTGGGGGTTACAAAAACTATTACCTATTGCACAAAGCTTCCACTACCCTTTTCTGTTTGTTTATTTTGATCTTTTCCATCAGTGGGGAAAAGAAAATCCTACTTATCCTCCTTCCTCTCTCCTTTGCCTACTCACATAATAGCATTGTCTTTGCTCAGAAAACTCGATTTCCCGAGCTCAAAGGAGAAAAGATGAGAGCTATTTTTCTTTTATCCTTAGGCAAAAACAAAGAGATTTGCTCATTAAATTGGATTGGAAGTCATTTCTATATATGCCACCTTTATTTTTTTTTAAATATATATGCCACCTTTAAGTATAAACTAGACAAGATTCTTGGAGGACAAATGTGAAACAGCTTAGGACAGGGTCACAAGTGGGAGTCAGAAAGCCCATGGCCGTGATTCCAATCTTGTGTATAGACTTGGATGTTAGGTCAGTCACTTATAGCTGATGCTATCAGTATTATCAGTGGGTTTACCATTTTAGTCAATGGCTCTCCCAATTCCAACATCCAGTACCTACATCTCTTTACCTGAGACTTTCTCTGGATGCCAGTGCCCACTCTGTATCACACCTGACTCTGAGAGCTGCCTCAAGCAGTACCTGACAGCAGTAGTGGTCACTATGATAATACCTTATCTTTTTCATTCCTTGCATGGCACACTCTGAGGCATGTGTTCCACACTGTTCCCTGGAGTTTCCCAATAAGGCCCAGTTTCCCACCCTGGTAATTTGCTTGAAAACACATTCTTCCATGTATTACTTCCCCATTTCCTTATTAATGTTTCTAGAGATCAGCTGGCCTGCTGTTGGGAAAGCATAAGCAAAGACAGTCTTTTGTTACATTAGAAAACAAATATACAATCCAGTGGAATTATATAACAGTTCAGCCAGATGGCAAGAAGAACCCCAGTGCTAGTTTTAACTGCAATAGTGATAATCCTTGGTGTGCCCGAGCACAACTGCTAACTTACTTGCACAGATCTGGGGTAAAATATAGATAGAAGAAGGTATTTATGCATCCTATTGGACAGCTCTTGGGACAATGGTAATTATAAAAGTTATGGAGTTGAATGGTTATTGTTAGGCCATTGCATAGCTTAAAGAAAGAGTGATGGTGTCACTTGAGCCTACTGTCAACTCAGGAGAGGGTGTAAAGGCCAGAAATTCTTCATGTAGTATTTAAGTAGACATGTATCTCCTATAACTAGAAGAATATGTTGTAAATTAAGCCTTATTGTTAAAAAAACTAAAACACAGACTGGGAAGTAATTTATGCTAAAGTAAGGCCCTGTTAAGAAAAAAAATGTGATCATGGGATATGTGGTGCAGAAATGCGGGTGGAATGCACCAGTAACACTGAACTCCTAAATTCATTTGAATCCTAACAGAGGTGTCTACTACTTCTAATAATAAGATCAAGTCTCAGTATGACTTGGTTAGAGAAGTATCATCCCTTTTATAAAAGAGATTATTCACAAAAAGATCTGCAGGAGCTTGATATTTTATACAAGCAAAAACTGGGACAACATGCCTAAGGATCAGTCTTGGGGCTACTGAAAGATAAGGAGTAGAAAATAAGGTTGGATACAAACACACACACACCCCACATACTCATAAAAAGATCAAGATCAGGTAAGCAGGAAGCTGATAGTTACTGCTATGAAGGAAATTTAAAAGCTCTCAGCCAATTTTCAGAGCAGAACCAGTTCAAGACCCATGACCATCAATTAGGAAAGTTGAGTCCACTTGTAGAATGACTCTGCTACACATAGCAAATACTGTAAGTAGCAATTCCCCAATATTTCCCTCAAATGTACTAGAGTATCTGTAAAATGGGAAAAAATATTCATATCTTTTGAGGTGTGTTGGATACCAGCAGAGCTAAAATACCATCATACACTGACTTTCTTAGGATATACAGATGCCAGCTAATAAGCAGAATCCTGGCCCAAGCCTATCTCATAGTGGATCCATTATGTTCATGGATCCATCCTATGATTATTTCCCAAGTCCTTGAACATAGAATCTATACAGATATACTTAGCAAAAAGCAGAACCTTGAATTGATTTCCAAACCCTTATAATAAGAACCATTATGGTAGAGAAGAGTACAAGTCCTTAAAACTGCTTCAGTCTCCTTGGCCAAGAATGCAAATCACATGTAATATGGCATCCTAGGTGGAATAGTAGAGATTAGTGCTACCATCAAAAACTTAATGGTTCAGAGACGATCATCTCTATCATATCCTCAACTAACTCATCATTCTGGTTTTGCAAAAATAGGCTATATCATGGCAGATGACAGCCAACTGACCACAAACTTATTTGCATTTGCTGTGCTAAATGTGGCATTTTTTTCTACAGTAGCTCAACAAAGCCTCTAATACATGGTATATAACTATTGAACTGCCAAATGTTTTCATTTCAACACCCATCAGAAAGGAGGATCAGCAGTTCAGATTCATATGGTTGGGCAGTAGCATCTGTTCACGATCATGCCCTAGGACTGTTAGTTCTTCTGCTTTCTAATACAATAAAATGTGGAGGGACCTTGATCATTTGGACATTATGCAGAGCATTATACCGATCCACTATATTGATGACAGCATGCTACTCAAGCTTGAACAGCAGCAAGTGATAAGGAAATCCATACTGTGACATGTCTGACAGGGAGTGGGAGACAAATTTTATGATAATTCAAGGGTATGCCACATTGGTGAAGTTTGTAGGAGTCCAGTTGCCTGGCACATGTCAGAATATATGCTCCAAGGTAAAGAAAAAGTCATTTTATTTTGCACTTCAAACACTAAGAAAAAAAAACAGAATTTAATAGCCTCTTTTGATTTTGAAGACATTTTGTTCATACCACATTCAGAAATGTTATATTTGGAATTAAGTCTAGTTTCAGGAATAGGTAGAGTAGACTTCCATGTTGCACTGACACATCTCTCCCAGCTCAAACTTATGGCATCATAGGGATTTCTGTATGGTGGAGCTGAAGAAAAATCTGGGCATGGTTCATTGATACACCATTTCAATAAACTGTTGGGAGTTGAAAATGCCATACTACATTCTCACTCAATGATTGCCCTGAAAGTCGATAGTATGGGGAAATCCTTCCAGTGGGCAGGGCTTTGAGCATTGCATCTATCAACCCTGTGAAGAGAGAGTTGGTCCAAGGTAAAGATATACATGGACTTCTAAGCAGTGCCAAATGACTTGACTCTGTGGTTAGGGGCTTTAGTAAGAACAGGATTGGAAGATTGCAGATAATAGTGTCTAGAGAAGAACTAGTGGAAGGAATTACAGCAGTAGACATGAAGTATGTAGATCTTTGTTTCTTACATAAATGTCCTCTGTGGTAAATACACTTAACTACCAAATGGGTAAAATTTCTTGTCTAATGGATAAAGTTTATTTTTCTCACTGGTCCATGAGAGTAACAGTTATTGTAGTACAGATGTAGGATATGCATGGGTTTTTTCTTATGAGGCTGATCCAACTACTGCCTCTGTTAACTGACTGATTTGTCATAATCCAACAGTGATCACTTGCTATGAAACAATCCTTTAAGTAAACCAACTGGTCATTTGGCTGCAAGTTGGTAATATCTGACTCTTTTGTCCCAGAAAGGGTAGTAATTTGTCATCCCTAGGATCGATAAACATTGTGGGGCTGGGTTTGCCTTTTCTGTCTTAGTATCTTACTCAGCAATACTATCCAAGCCTCAGAGAATGGAAGACATATCATCATGGAATCCTGTATAACATATTCTTGAATGAAAGGACCCATATTACAGCAAAGGAAAGGTGACTAAAAGTGCATGGCTATGAGATATCACTTATTTTATAATATATTGCATGACTCCAAATCTGATGGCCTGATGAATGTTGGATTCACATAAAGGCACAAATAAACCACAGGTTTGTAGATGGCATTCTCTGTGGGACTGGGATCCTATCCTTTAAATACCAGTGGCTACTATATGAAGCTGTTTTTCTAATAGCAAGAATACATGACTCTGTAGATCTAGAAGTAGCCCCTTTTATTATCTCTCCTAGTGGCCCACTTGGGTGATTTGTGCTTTCCATACTCAACTTTCAACTTTGTTGTATAAGAGCTACTGATTCCCAGAATGCAGAATGAGGGGATGCTTTTATAAGACGGTGACTGTGTCATAATAAATTTTATTTGCAAAAACAAACTGCTGGCCAGATTTAGCCCATGGGCTGTAGTTTTCCAATCCCTGTGTGAAATTGTTCCTAAGTATCCTTAATGATCTAAGATTCTGTATTGTATTCCTCTATATTCTGGAAACATTTTGGAAAGTCCTTTAAGTCACAAGAGATTAACACTATTTCTATAAGGAGATTAGAAAGTTTATAAAGAACATACATAATCTAAAATTATTGTGAAGACTTTGTATTTCAAACTTAGGTCTCTAAAGGTGAAAACAATGTATTTATAATAATTTAGACTATCTTAGTAGTGAAAATAATTATTTTTGAACATGTAGTATTAAGACATCGACAATTATGTTGAAAACATAATTTGAAAAGTAATATCCCCTGGGGAAATCATTCTTTTTTTTCAAATGGCAGGACTTGCTGACAGTATTAGTCTGTATAAGCTTAGTAATTACTCCCTGAATCAAAATGAAATCACTTCCAGCTTAGAGTGGTCAGAAGAAATACTACATGTAACACATATAATAAGTTAGAAACATGAAAATGTTGTTGTTTAAAGCCTGATGTTATAATTAAATCAATTATGTAAGTAATTTAAGAGACATTGCTTGATTCCAAGAAAGAGAGATGTGGTTTATGCAAATCATCACTTTTAAATTGCTAAAAATAAATTAAATATTGAAGTGCCAAATAAAATACTTTGCCATAAATCTTTAATAAAGAAGACGAAATGTATGTTCAAAGCACTGAGAATTTTATTTTATTTATTTATTTATTAAAGATTTTATCAATTTATTTGACACAGAGAGAGAGAGAGACAGTGAGAGAAAGGGAACACAAGCAGGTGGAGTGGGAGAGGGACAAGCAGGATTCCTGCAGAGCAGGGAACAGGGCTCAATACCAGGACCCTGGGATCATGACCTAAGCTGAAGGCAGATGCTTAACAAGTAAGCCACCCAGGTGCCCCAAGGCACTGAGAATTTTAAAAAGCAAATCTCTCCATAATAAGCAACTGTAAATTAATAAAAATCCCTATGTGTATCATTTTCCCTCCCCTTTAATTTTTATCCAGGCAGACTACTTAAAAGGACGAAATACAATGAAGCAATCTAGAAATTAACAGACATAGCTGTGGAACAAAAAAATAATTATAATAAAAAGTTAAATTTGCTCAAGTGCCATTTTTAGAACTTTAATCAATACTGATAATGTAAATGTGATTAATTGGTGGGGGAAAGAAACACATGGTCTTTGGAATGACTGCCTCCTCCCTTCTTATATCTATAAGTTGTTCAACAGAAAATTTTCACTTTCATCCAATTGTGTGCTTATGCATCCTTTTCTTCCAGATATAGGATGGATTACATCATAAAGAATTAAAAGTATATGAAACATCCCAAGTAATTTCTAATATTTGTATGCACAGTGTATTTTTTTGTCTATAGTTATAAAGTAGTGTGTGTCCCATAAAACTCTATAGAATTTATTGAAATTCAACTTAGTGCTACAATTTATCCACAAAACATATATACATGTTGTGGAAGTTGTCATTTTTGTTTTTCCATTTCAAACTGAAAGTGTTCCCTTTATCCTCACTTCTACAATTTATTGTATATGTCAGATAAACATCTTTTAATAAGTTTATAAAGTAGGCATTAATCTTATTTAAAAAAAATAAGTGATCAAGAGGCTCACATGGGGCAAGAACAGGTTTGCAAATTAATCAGTAAAAGTTTCATGTTTTCCCCTCAATGTAAAAAGCTAGATATGTTTTTATGTTTAAGAGGATCCATTTGCTATTAATTCTGAAAAAAGATGAGACTAAGCAACTACTTTTCTATGACCATGTTTTTACTTCAGATGCTGTAAAATTAAGCAGAGAAAAATCAGTATTTTATGTTTATATTGAGATTTGTTGTGTAGAGAATAACATTGGACATAATACCATTATTTTAATTCAAAAATTATGGGTAATCACAATGAAAAACTATTTATTGCTCTTCCACCAAGTCAAAACTTAAAACATTTCCCTTTCTAGTAATGAAATGTGGGGTCTAAAAAGTAAAAATACAAATATGTAGGCAAAGTGACCGGAGAAAGATGAGGGCCGTGTGTCTGGTAAGGAAATTGCAGGTGTTCCCAAAGATTATGAAGCATTTACTGCATCCATGTTTGATGGAGTCTGGTCAAAAATATCGAAGATGAGAAAGGATAATTTTATTCAATTTGAATATCAAATCAACGCTTCAGATAAAATCTCCTTGGAAAAATGAGCAGTTGTTTGAAAGCTGAGAAGAGTGAATTTATGAAGAAAAACTTATTTTGCAGAATATGCAGTGAGGTAAAAATAGGCAAGGAAATACAGTTGGGAAAAATAACAAAGGGACGGTTTTAAGAGTGCTGCTCACATAAAGATCTAGAGAGGTGAAATATCTACCTGTGATGGATGTGAATAGCTCAAGAATGGTGGGAAAATGTTTCTGTGACTCAATAAAATAGTTAAAATTGGATTCAAAGGCAGTGAGGAGGTAATTTAAAAAGAAAAGAAGGAGAGAATGCCAATGCAATGAAGGAAATTGGTTTTAGAAGTGATCAGTGAACAGACAGCCCTAAGGAGGGAAGCAGAGTTACCAGCGTAATCGAGGCAAGACACAGTGAACATGCTAATGATAAAAGAAAAATATGGATAAGGCAAAATCAAAATCTGCAGAAAGAAACAAACCAAGAGTTTATTTAGTTTCTTTGGAATAATATTTTATCATTCTACATTTCAACATTATTTGTGCACATTATTGTTAGTTTTATTAGCACAGATGGTAATACTAGATCCTTAACCAGAACACAGCAGGATTGCAAAGAAGAGAAGTGTTCTAAGAAGTCCTGTGGTTTCTGTTCCTTTATAGTTAATAACTTACTAATATCTTCTCCTCAGAGACGAACAAGACAGGCAAAGGAAATAACTATTCCTTCTGGGGGTATGGAGGGAATAATTAACAAGGTTCCAAAGTCATGGAAAAACTTTGAACTTTCCAGGAAAACTCATTGAGCGGGAAAACAAATTGCTTCTAATTAATATGGAATATAACACATCATTAGTTAGTGCTTTGCAAACTTCGAAAGACAGCTTCAGTGTATTATCTCCTTCTATCTTCAGCATACCTTTGCATGGTTGACAAGTATCATCCTATTTTACAAAGACGTCTTTGGCCATTTGTTGTCCCAAAGACCATATAAACTCCTTAATCTTGGTACTCAATATCCTTTTCTAGTTCCTCCCACATTCCCTTACAACATTTACCAGCTTCCCACATCCAAATGGACTCCTCCACACTCTATGACTGTATATCTCACTTTTCCACTTCCATACCTGTGGCAAAGACACTACTATGTACTCACCAAACTCATTTCCTTTTCCTCCTGAGAACCCAGAGTTTTTGCTGATAAATGAGGCCGTGTGACCATATATACAACTTCCATGCCTGTTTTTTAAAATCTCCTACTCAATCTGCCATGCAAGTGCTCTATTTCCTCGTTTTCTGTTCCCCGATACAGAGAATGTCGTAGAGGATTCCAAGGACACAGACTTTCTGGCACCTGGGTTTCTTCACCCCTTGGAAGACTGCCTCCTGAATATTGAAATATACTACCATCTGAACAGGAAATACACCATTACTGTGTTAAGCCACTAATATTTGGGGTTACTGTTATAGCAGTAAGTCTGCTCTAATATTAAATTTTACTTGTCTGTTTACCTATTCAGATAGAAACTGTATTTATCAACCAAGTTCAAGTTAACCTGCTCCAGGAAAACTTTTCTGACCACTTCCTTCAGTGCTTCCTGATTTTCCCTATAATTCACCAGTTCTGTTTATTGTTCAGTGTGTGTAACTTCATTTTTAAAAATCAGGTTTATTGAAATATAACTTACATAATTAAAAAAATCTCCTTAGCAGTTCAGATCACTGAGTTTTAATAAATGTAATGGTCGCGTAACAACCACTACAATAAAGATCTAAACTATTTTCAGTACCCCTAAGAGTTGCATCATTGCCCTTTTCCATCAGTTCCCTCCCTACAACTAGTCCTTGGCAACCGCTGATATGTTTTTGGTCCCTATAGTTTTGTTTTTCTAAAATGTCATATAAACTGGGGTACTTGGCTGGCTCAGTCAGTGGAGCATGCAACTCTTGATCTCAGGGTTGAGTTGAAGACCTACATTAGATAATATTCCCTTATATGGATGAACCACAATTTATTCATTCCTCAGCCAAGGAACATTCACCTACAAGTTTATATATGGTTGAATGATTTCATTTTTCTTATATGAATGCCTAGGGTTGGAATAGTTAGATTACATACAGGTGTAAGTTTAAATTTTTAAGAAACTACTAAACTTTTTTTTTTTTCAAAGTGGTTGTACCATTTTGTATTCCAAACATTAGTGTATGAGTTCTGGCATCTCAATAACATCACCAACACTTAATACATATTTATTTCCTTTCATTTCAGCCACTTTAATAGTTGTGTAGTGATATCTCATTGTGGTTTTAATTTACATTTTGTTAATGATTAATGTTTCTACTGACATGAGTATTTTTTCATGTGCCTCTTTTGTCATTCATAGATCTTCCTTGATGAAAATCAGTCTTCTTTGATTTTCATTGAGTTATTTTTTCATTTTTTAAATAGAGGATTGAGAGTTTTTTATATATTCCATATACGTCATTTTTCACATAAATAATTTGCAACTATTTTCTCTCTGTTCATGGCATCTTTTCATTTTCTAATAGTGTCTTTCAAAGAACATTTTTAGTGTTTTTTTAAATATTTTAAGATTTGATGATGTCCTTTATTTTTTTTTTTTGTTTTGTGGATTTTATGTTTTCTATCATATCTAAAAATGGTTTGCCTAATTCAAGATCACTAAGCTTTTCTGTTATGATTTCTTCTAAGACATTTTATAGTTTTAGGTTTTAGATTTAGATCTATGGTTCATTTTGAATTATTTTCCTACATATGATATGAGTTATTGCTAAGAGTTTATTTTATTTTTATATATAAATATTCTATCTTGGGGAATATCACTTGTTGTAAGGCTATTATTTTTCCACTGAATTTGTACCTTTGTGATAAAAGTCAATTTATCATAATTTATGTGTGGTCAATTTATGGACTCTTCTAATCCATTTTCTATTTTTCTACTTAATACCAATACTACATTGTCTTGATTAGTGTAGCTTTTAATAATAAGCCCTATATTCAGGTAGTACTAATTCTCTACATCTATTCTTTTGAAAAGTATTTTTGGCTATTATCAGTCCTTCACATTTCTGTATGAATTTTAGAATGAACTTTTTATGTTCTACAAAACAAGGGCTGCTAGAATTATTATTGAGGTTGTGCTGTATATGTAGGACAATTTTGAGAGCATGTGCAGGATGCTGTAGGGCCAAACAATTAACTATTCATCCCATAGTTTCAAGGGCTCTATCATATGGTTTCAGGAGAGAGGGTTTTGGGAAATACAGTGTTGGTAGCACCAAGAGAGCACAACTCCCAGCAAATATGGCACTATTTCTACTGGGGACACTGACAATAGAGGCCTGGCAAACTGCCTCCAAGTGACTTCACAAGCAATAAAAATTGACCCAGCTGTTAGGGACTAAAAAATAGAATGTTGTAAGCTCAGAGGAGACATCCTGGTGTTCGGTCTCTGAATGTAAGCTGGAGGACCTATACTAGGGAGATACATCTAAGAGTCCATGACATAATATCCATGTTATCAAGAAATAAAATTCAACATGAGACTATCCTAATTCATCCTCATGAAAAATAGGGTAGCAGAAGACCCTCATATAAAAATAAAGTCATGTATGTGGTCAAACTTTGCAGAAAATATAATGTTTTATGAAGTTGAAATTCATTATTTATTTTGATGTATCAGTTTACATACATTTAAAATTATGCAAATAGAGATCATATATTTTTGTCATTTGATTACATAAATGACAAGTAAGCAAACAGGAATTATTATTTCTATTCTACAAAGGTGTAGCTGAGATTCAAAGGGGATGAGTAATTTGCTGAAGACCATACATTTGGTAAGTGGCCCAGACAAAATTTTGTCTTTTGAAGTCTAAAGTTCTTTCCATTTTACTAAGCTCATCTCATTAAGAATGGATTTGCAATGCCAATTTTATTAACAGCTAACAATATCTGTGACAAGATTTTTGGAGTCTTCACTTTTGGTTGGGAATTGAAAGGAACATATTTGAAGAATCAGGAATACAGAGTTTATTTTTAATTTTTACTTACTTATTTTTTAATTATGTTCAATTAGCCAACATACAGTACATCATTAGTTTTTGATGTAGTGTTCAACGATTCATTAGTTGCGTATACTTTTTAAACCTGTATTACAATAGATTATTATATATTGTACCTTTACTTTCAATAGTATTTTGAATATATATAGAATTCTATATATAGAATATAGAGACTTCATACTCTAAGTACATTTTAAAGTTATCTGGGCATTTCAAAGTTATCTGAGTTGGGTATTATTGCTTAAAATCAGAGGTAAAAACATGGTCACTTCCCTCATTTCTGATACATCTTAGCTTAATATTAAGTGAGGAAAATCTGCCAAATTGCTGTTGGATTGCAACACTTATTTTAAAAAGTGAAAAATTACTTATATCCTTTTGCAAGACATTAAGGATGGACATGTTTTCATTTTTCTTCCTCTGACCAGCCTGTGTTTAGGTTTAAAGGCTTATGTTTTGGTTTTATCTTGCTTCCAAATAATAAATTTCTGGTTTGGAGTTTAAACAAGTTTAGTTATGCAATGCATTTTAATACCCACACTTAAACATATTTCCAGTCTAACCAGATGTTAACACTCTCATGCATTTAAGCCTTACGACAATGATAGTGATATGTGGCTCCAAAGTTAAGTTTTAAATATTTATGCCTAATTTTTTACCAAAAAAAATCCTTTTTGAACATTTCTAATGAACTTTTTTCAAAGTAAGGGTATTATACGATACAACAATAATTCACTGAGCTAAAGCATTCTGAATAGTCTCTTTCTCTCCACTCACAAGGCCAACATCAACCACAGGAAAGGACCATTAGTTCACATGCCAATATATTAACAAACATATACTGAATACCTACTATGTGCTCTGTATTGTGCATGGTGCTGTAGATTGTAAAATGGAAGCTGCAGTTCTCATTCTCACAGCTTAGAAGTGCAGACAGACAAATGCTCTGATGATCACCACATGGGATGATTAATGCTGTGATAAAGGAAATCACAGAATGCTATTAAGGAAAAAGAAAGTATATCTTTCAATCCAAATAAGGTAGAGAGTTTCCTAAGGGGATTATCCTTGAAATAACTAAAGCTACAGAGGAGTTAAGTGATGAATGGAATCCCAGGCATAAAGAACAACATAGGCAAAGGCTTGGAAGCAGGCAAATTGGGAAGCCTGAAATAAACTGTGATAAACCATTAGAGAGAAGGGATCTTGGGGCTTCTGCTGAGGATCCTAGAAGGGAGGCAGGGGCCATCTGCACATTGAGAAGTTTGGAATATATTCAGAGGCTTGTGCAGGAGTCAGCAACCAATTTAAAGTAGGGAATACCACTCCTGCAGTATGGCAGTAGGGTGGAGGATAAATCTAAGAGGGGTGAGATTATGGCAGAGAAACTGACTCTATTTTGTTACCCAAGTAAAAAACATGAGGATGCAGTGAGGATGGAAAGGAGGAGCTTAATAACTGTTGGGATGCAGTGGTAAAGGGGAGGGAGATGTGTGGGCTTAGGAAACTGGGGAAGACTTGTGAGCATCACCAGGCTAGTGGCCACTTCAAGTTGGGCTGAGAGAAATGACAGATTCAGTTCAATGATGATAACACATACTTGGAGTTCATCAAAGTGTAGGGCAGAAGAGAGTCTGGAGTCCAGCTCCAAATCCTCACTTCTGTTAAGTGTTTGTGATTCCAAAGCAGGTTGTTCAGAGACCACATACACAGTAATAAAGAGTAGTTGATGCTAAAGTGTGGCTAAACATCTCCAGAAGACTTTATGAAGAGAGAAGAAAAGGATATTAAAGATGGAACCATGAAAATGACAAAATTAAAGAATGGGGAAGAAAAAATGAACATTGTAAGGAAAAGAACAAAGAACAAGGAAGCTGAGGGAGAAAACATCAAGAAAGGATGCATTAGAATAATTATAAGAGAAGTATTTCTGAAGACTAGGTCTGGAAAGAAAATCCTGAAAATTACTGATTAAATTTGGTGACTGGAATTGAGAACCATAGTGAGACCAGGTACAGTGAACAGATGGAGATCAAAACCAGTTGCAAAGGGTGGAGGAAAAGACTGGACAAAGGGAAGGTCAAGGCAGAATGTACACCAAGAATTTTTATTGTAAAGGGAAGAAGAGGGTCAGTGTGGTAACGAGGTACAGACCTAAGAACAATAGAGGTTCTCTTATAAGTTTTTAATCAATTCTTGAGTATGTTTAAATGTTGGATGCGGGGGAGAGATTGAGGACGCTAGAAAAAATAAGAGCAAGAGGGACAGGGATTAAAAAAAAAAACAGTTGGAGAGGTGGATATATTGAATTAACATTGCAGGCACCTTAAATACCAAAAAAATTTTTTAAAAACTTAATGAATAGATATAATTGTATAACTCTATATGTGGATATAATTATCCTCAGTTTATGGAGCTATGAAGTAAGACTGGAAGAGTATTAATTAGATGCCCTAGGCTACACTACAAACAGGGCTGGAATACAAACCCAAGATTTTCCAACAACAATTCACATTTTCTTTTAATTACACCAAGTTTCCCAAACTTTGAAAATCTCCTTCTGCCTTTTTGACAAACATGAAAATCTCACCTCCACACTCCCGTTGATCTAATATGTTCCCTTCAGTATAAATCACTATAATCTGGATACTTTCACTAGCCAAGAATTTTAGTCCCTGTATTTGTAATGTAGATCAAATTAATCTTTTTAAAGACTTTATTTATTTATTTGACAGACAGAGATCACAATTAGGCAGAGAGGCAGGCAGAAAGAGAGAGGAGGAAGCAGGCTCCCTGCTGAGCAGAGAGCTCAATGCGGGGCTCGATCCCAGAACCCCGAGATCATGATCTGAGCCGAAGGCAGAGGCTTAACCCACTGAGCCACCCAGATGCCCCTCCCTCAAATTATATTTTTTATTTCCAAATATAAAATTACAATGTCAACTATGTTTTTTTCAACTTACACACATATCCCCTACCTCAAGAGTCCCTTCCTGAAAGCCTCTACACTATGCCAAGCTCTCTCTTAGCCTTACCTGTCCTGATGTTGCTTCCTACAGAGAAATGATTTCTGCCATTTGCCACTTTTAGTATTCTCTACTTTGAAAGACTGACAATATTCTATACGTAAGTCTACATAATCAAGAAACAAATTTTTTTTTTAACAGAAAGCCTTGATCAGAGGTAAGGAGACCATTTCCCAGAAAATCAAATGCTACAGTAATAGCATGCTTCTTTCACACTCTCCCTGGTGCTCTCATCTTAATGCCCTTATGGAAAAATGAAAAGAACTTCACATATAGGATCCAGGCTGCCATCTTATGCTTGCTTCAATGTCATAGAGATTCCAGGGGAAAAATAATATCTCTGTAGCAACATGATGATTCTCTGTGGTTTCTAAAATTTTGTAGAACACTAACAGTCCTAATTTTCTCTGAAGCCACCAATTCCTTCTTTATGATACAAGATTTTCTCTGTCCCTTAATTTTTATAATCTTTAAGAAGGCTCTCTTCAGCCCATGTTTACTTCGGTATGTCCTAGCACCTTCAGTATGAATTACTCATTATCATATTTTCTTAGTCATTCCTCCCATATATAGACAAGTGTGTTAAGAACTGCCTTTAAGAATGAATATTTTCTTTTCACTCTATTATCCCCTCTTTCATTTTGCCCTTCCTGATTTTATGACCTGAAAGAACAAGGTTATTCCTCATCATGTATTGATTTTCTTGCTTTGGTAATTTTTGGTTTTGTCAAAAAAATAAAAAATAAAAAAGCTTTGAAATGTGTCTCTTACTCCAGGACAAAATGATTCTTTTTGATTTCTGTAAAGGGATTTGCTGGTTTAAGATCTCAATAGAATTATATGGATTTAGGAGAAAAACTGATAACACCTAATCTTTATATAACTTAAACATATTCTATGAGATCTTTATTGATATTATTAAATAAACACTATTTATGACATCAATGATAAAAGTCTTACTCACCAAAGGAAATTATTTAAAAGGGTCCTACAATAAATTAATCCTAAATCCTTGTTTAACCCTTCTTTTCTGACCTTAAGTTAACCAACAAATTTAAAACTGCTCACTATGGTCCTGCCCTTAATTTTGCATCTTAAGTCTACTCATATTTAGTGGTAATTATATCTTTACTTACTCCTATACTTCTAAATCAAAGCTACTTTGCTTAAACAATTACCTTAAAATGCATTAAAAGGGTGATATTATATAGACTTCATTTACTCCCATGGCAACCAAACGAAGGGATAATTTTCCCCAAGGAGATTTTCTGATGGCTCAAAAGGAAAATGTGGAAGGTATGCTTAAGCCCTCTTCTTTCTTCTCTTAGTTGAGCCATTCATCTGTACAGCTGTTCCTTAGAATCTACAGAATGACTTCAGGTCCTGCTGACGAGCATAGCAACCCACCAAGGAACACACAATGACATAGTTCCTCCAAAAATTGGCATGACATAATGCACATTGTTTAACTGGCCTGCAAGGGGGTTATTTTCTTTAGTGTTAGATCTTAGGATTATGAACATATATTTAGTCTCTACTGGATTCTGAGGCCACGTCAAATCAAAAAGCAGCTTTTAACTTTCAATTTTTTTTTCTTCTATAGAAGAATACATATGATGCTAGTGGTCTGACTTCTCTTGGTAGACTGAACAACTGTTAGACTCAGTATTGGCTACACAGTGTCTTTTATTCACCAAGACCTGTAAAATAAGGGCCAGCTGGAAAATGCACAAGTTTTCTGGGATCATAATAAGGACTGGACAAACACCGTAAATTGTTTAATTAATAAATATTTGGTCACAAATAAGGCTTTGTGTAACACTGATGTTAGTGACAACATAAGTTCAACATGGAAGCCTCCTGTCCACTTTCTTTGTCGTTATATCCTGAGAACCAGGAACATGCGAGGCTGATTTAGTTCGCTGTCAGTGTGGGTACGGTGTGGAGACCACAGCACAGAGGTACTCATGCAGGGGATGCCTACTGTAAAGGTTTCTGTCTTCATGAATGTCACATTGACTAGGAGGAATGTGGAAGAAAGAAACTTGAGAGAAGCATACAACCTTTCGTGGTAAATAACAATTATATTCTAGGGGTGCCTGTGTGGCTTAGTCCTTAAATTGTCTGCCTTCTGCTCAAGTCATGATCCCAGGGTCCTGGAATTGAGGCCCACTCAGGCTCCCTGCTCAGCGGGAAGCCTGCTTCTCTCTCTCCCACTCCCCCTGCTTGTGTTCCCTCCCTCACTGTCTTTCTCTCTGTCAAATAAGTAAGTAAAATCTTTAAAAAAATAACAATTATATCTTAAAACTGTTACTATAAATCCAATAAGAATACTATTTTCTGGAATTGAAGAAATCATTTTTAAAATTTGTATTTATCTTTGTTACCTCAGTAAGTAGATGTTAATCATAAGCAGGAATTTGCTTTGAATTTACTTTTTTGGGGACTCAATAAAACTAGCTTTTTAAAGATTAACTTATTTTTTAGTACCAAATCACCTTTCCTATGTTCTTAGCTAACTTCAGTTGAAAAATTTGTAAATGGGCTACCTATTACAGAAGACTGTGTTAAATATAAAGTTACACATACCATTTCATAGAGTATCTTGACAGTTTATAATAGCAGATTCACTATTACTGATTTTGCGGCTGCTTTGTTTCCATGGAATCTGATCTCTAAGGTACTACCCTAAACCAAAAATATCGCACATGTATAAATGATTACATATCTGCAAAATATTTTTGTTTTTTTTAATCACTAGCAGTTATACAATCTGTAATAATTACCAATTTATCTTAATGTTTACACGTTCAATCTCTTGCAATAGGTTGTAGTAAAGTGCCTTGAGAAAAATTAATCTGGTTTCAATGAGAAGCAATAAATAGTATTTAGAGCAAGTAACTGTTAATGATTTCTGTATGACTATTAATCTAAAGCAGATAGATGTTTTACATGTTGAATTGGATATAAAATCAAGATGGCCATTAAAAACAGCAGTAATGGCATTTTCCAGTAAAATCATTTACTGCTACCCTCTGACTGGATTCCAGTTCATGAGATCACAGCCAGAATTGCCAACCTCTCTTGTAGTTCCAGTTGGCACATTTCTCCACTTTTTGCTGAAAGGACATGGTGTCCCATTTTTAATAGTTCATTAGGTCTCCCAAAGGCAGTATACTGGAGTGAGCCTGAAGACTTTAGTTACGTATCAACACGCGGCTATAAAAATTACTTTTCCTTTCCAAATCTTAACGTGCAAGCATTCACACATGCTCACACACACACACACACACACACACACTTTTAAGAAAGTTAGCAAATGCATCAATTATTTGATTCATTCACACAAAAAATGTTGAGTTCCTATTAGATACCAAGCACCATGCTAATAATTAGGCCTCGGTGTTTAAAAGAAGAAGAAAAAAATTTGGTCAGTGTCCAACTCTCTAGATCTACAATGAGAGGAAAAAGCATAAAGAATGGAGTCTTTATGACTTTGACAGTGTTTTTTTCATTTTAACTATATTATTGAAAATCTGTTTTCTTCATTTACGAAATGAAGATGTTGGATTTAAAGTCATTTTACAAATTACTCCCCTAGGACCTGATTCTGGGAAGATTCTTTGGTGCTCCCTCGAAAAGCACCTCAACTAAGAACTGCGCAAGGCTATCCTCTGCCCCTGATTTCTTTCATAGAGCTTTCTAAACTGTATGGTTTACCTATTTGAGCTGCCAGTTAATTTTTATTTGAAGGGAGTTTCAAGGCCAAGAACCAATTAGAAAGTCACTAGCCTAGATAGTCTTTTAGGTTTTCTTGCAGTTTCATCACTCAGAGTCTAGGAAATGTTGTTTTATTCTGGTTTTAAAATTTTGAAGTAATTTTGTTTAGAAGTGTATTGATCTGTCACTAATCACTGTTTCCCCCCACCCCCAAGGATTTCTGGTTCTTTAATTGAACAATGGTATTAGTAACCAAGATTTGGGCACGAGGTGTGCTCATTTTTACTGGGTTCTTATACTTCTAGGCCACCTAAGGTAACAAAACAATGTAATATATGTGTGTATACTAATCCATGTATGCTCCTATATATAAAAATATTTATGTATGGAACAATCTACTAATCACTGTTAATAAAAGCTACCAAATCACATTGCACTTTGGATCCTTCCTTCCACTTACAAGCTGTGTGATCTTGGACAAGTTTGTTCATAAAAGTCAGTCTTCTCTTTTATAAAAGGAGGTAAGAGTAGAATCTACATCACTAGGGTACAATTTATTATTGTTTGGAAATTTCTTCATTTGGTAATGGGGACACAGTAAGTCACAGAATCAATCCCAGAGTCCATAGTTTCCTGGATGGTAGATGCTGAATTCATTGCTCATGATGCAGGATCTCTGCTACACAAGTAAGAAGTTATGTGATTCACCAATAGTTTTCATTTTCATATTGATGAATGTTTCCTTTCAGACACTCAATACTTTATAAAGCTGAGTGGAAACATTTTTAAAACAGTTAAGTGAAACAGATAGGTGAAAATGTATTATTTTTTAATTATTCTTTTTATTTTAGAAAAGAAATAATAAAGTAGATAAATGGCCTCTCAGAAATCAATAAATAAACAGCTTTAGACCCAGAAATCAAGTCAAAGACAACATTCCATGAAAACAATATCATAACTACATGAGTCAATAAAATTTTATATTTAGATTCCACAAAATGAATTCTAGTTGAATGTCAAAGAGTTCTCAATATTCTGAGTTTTGTGTATGACACAGTAATTGTGGCATTTTGTAAGGCCCACAAACAGTTGAGAATCTTTCCTGATTTATTATAAAATCAAGCAAATATTATTTTAACCTGATGAGTTTTAACAAACAAATCTAGAATAAACAGTTTTGTGAAAGCCTTCAGATCTGCAAACAAGTTAAAGCAGTGGAAAACAAGGTCTTTCCAAGAAGTTATATATAAGGAAAGGATAGGAAAACATGCCTAGCTTCTCTCTTTTTTGTGGCCAGTTAAAGATACTCATTTATTGTCAATACTGGTTAATATATCTTACAATTCTATGTAGAAAAAAAAATTCCTATTTTTCTTCCCTAAATAAGAAATTGGCTATTTCTCTGTTTGGTAAAGATTCAGTCACAAAAGTTATAAAAAGAAGTTCTCTACTAGGGAAACAGTAACTAAAATAAAGGGCATTTGCTAAGAAGGAAGAGAGGGACAATTAGGAATTTGAATGCAGGCTGGAGCCAGGCCAAAAAAGAAAAAAAAAAATTTCTGCAAATATTTTTACCCCTGTCCTAATGTCTGGTAGTTGGAGCTAAAAATTTCTTCCAGCTCTATGGAAGGGAAAAGGGAATTCTTTGGAAGATTTAAGTGCCTGTCAGAGCAGCACCAGAAAAACATGTTTCCAATGTACACGCTGCTTGTAGAGTACTTGCCTGGGAGATAGGTCCAGCTGTCATTAATGAACAGGGCCAGGAAAACCTCAGGGACCACAAGGAGCATGGTATTGCAAGTGTAGCAACTCAAGAGCTGCTGGAGCAACCATCTGAAGTACTCTATTTCTTCCAGAAGTGAGAGGCTATACCAATTTCCAGGGGCTTCTCTATCCTAATGGATTAGGCCAATGTGTAGTCCCACCATCCTATGGAAGCCACAGGGCCTGGCATTGAAATGATGATCTGCAGATTTCTTGAGCAGCAAACAATTTTTTCAGGTGCCACATAGATTTTCTTGGGGGGACAAAGAGTCAATCAGAGACTCACCATAGCCAGGAGAGAAGACATCCTGTTTTGAGACATTGTAGGAAAGTGGAAGATAGAGCCATAAATATTAGTGGTGCTATTGATTTTTATGGTCTATTTTCTAGGCTTGTTCCTGGAAAAATTATTCATTTAAATGTTATATGTTTCATTTCATTTGAACCTCATGGTATCACTCTGGGGGAGATAGGATAAGAAATATTATTTCAGTTTTATCGAGAAGGAAATAACACTAAAAGTTCTACGTCTCAGTGGTTAAGGGACAGGGAACAGAATTTTTCAAATCATAAGTTTTTCACCATAATTTTGACATCTTCACATTAAACTGCTAAAATTCCCATTTTGAGATCATGTGTATGAGATACTCAATGTCATATTTTCAAGTTATAATCATCCTAAATTTTATGATATGCATAAAATAATTTTAATGCCTAAATTTAGAGGATTTCAAAATATAACAGCTTTCTTGTTATAATTACGTGTATGTGAGAAAATTAAAAATAGATGGAAATCAGTGGGGTTCCTATGTAACCTTAAGAATTTAGACTTTCGGTGTGCCTGGGTGACTCAGTGGGTTAAAGCCTCTGCCTTCGGCTCAGGTCATGATCCCAGGGTCCTGCGAACAAGCCCCGCATTGGGCTCTCTGCTCAGTGGGGAGCCTGCCTCCCTTCCTCTCTCTCTGCCTGCCTCTGTCTACTTGTGATCTCTGTCTGTCAAATAAATAAATAAAATCTTAAAAAAAAAGGGGGCGCCTGGGTGGCTCAGTCGGTTAAGCCTCTGCCTTCAGCTCAGGTCAAGATCTCAGGGTCCTGGGATCAAGCCCCACATCGGGTTCTCTGCTCAGCAGGGAGCCTGCTTACCCCTCTCTCTCTGCCTGCCTCTCTGCCTACTTGTGATCTCTCTCTCTGTGTCAAATAAATAAATAAAATCTAAAAAAAACCCTAACAACTGCTTTCAAAAAATTTAGACTTTCTACCCAATTTCCATGCATTTTAGACTTTCTATCTAATGCCAAACATATTCTATTTTAGAGATCAGTTTGTTATTGCCATTACTTTTTGCTTAAATTGTATGTTTTACCCCAAATCTACAAGGAAACAAAATAATTGCTCTGTGGGTACCTGTTGCAGCAGGTGTGCTTACTCCACACCTATACGGTTTTGTAATATCTCTTGGTTCCTGTCTTTTTTTTTTTTTTTTTCCTCCCAGCATGGGTGATTTGCCCTTTCCACGCTCTAGGTACTGTATGGTTGACTGCCCTTGATGCAAGACCAAGTCTGCTGATTAGTCACTCAGAAAAAATCAATGTTGTCTTAGGCAGTAGATTCAGCAAACATTTAAGGGTTTATGTGTCAGTTGCTTTCACTGAGGTTATCACAACAAACTGAGTTAGGTACTATTACTCCTGCAACTCTGAAAGTTTTAAGGACTTGCTCAAGGTCATGGATCTAGTTATTGCTGGGATTCAAGCCAAGCTTTGGATTTTGAATTCATTTCTCTTTTTCCTATACCAACAACACTTAAAAATCTTAAAATCTTAGGGTATGAATGAACATTTGATAAGTCAACAGGAAGAAAAAGTGTAATAAATTAAGGTCACAATTAGAAATTAGAAAATATAAACCTTGAGTATGATAGTAACCGCCAAATCTAGACTCTTCAGTTAGTAATTAATTTAGTGAAGCATGGATTTTTATGCTCACCTATAGCACGAAATGTGATTGAATAGTATATATATGCCCTTACATTATATACACAAACTAACTCCAAATGGATCAAAGATCCAATGGAAGAGCTAACACTATGAATCTCTTAGAAGAAAACATAAATAAGAGTTCCATGACATTGGATTTGACAATAATTTCTTAGATATGATACCAAAGTATAGGCAACAAAAGAAAATATAGGAAAACTTGACTTTGTCAAAATTAAAAATTTTGTACATTGAAGGACACTATCAACAGTGAAAAGGCAACTCATGGGAGTTGGGAGAAATGGGAGAAATATTTGCAAGTCTTATATCTGATTATGGATTAATATCCAGAATATATAAAGAACTTCTACAACTCCACAACAGCAATAAAAACCCCAAACAACCCCATTAAAAAACAGGCAAAGATCTCCAAAGAAGATAAACAAATGGCCAATAACATATTAAAAGATACTCAACATTACTAATCATTAGGAAAATGCAAATTAAAACCATGAGATATTAATAGACACCCTTTAAGATGATTAGTATTTAAAAAAAGAAACAGAAAATACATGTTGGCAAGAGTATGCGAAAGTTGGAACCCTGTGCTCTGCTGATGGGAATGTAAAATAGTGCTGTCACTAGGGAAGACAGCATGACAATGCCTCAAAAAAATTAAACATAGAATTACTATATGACCCAGCAATTCTACATCTCAGTAAATACCCAAAAGGATTCAAAGCAGGAATTCAAACAAATATTTTTACACCACTATTTATAGAATCATTACTCACAATAGCTGAAAGGTAGGAGCAATCCAAATGAATGGATAAAAAAATGTGACACATGCATACAATGGAATACTCTTAGCTTTAAAAGAGAAATTCCTGTATATAATACAGCATGAATATGAAGCTTGAAAATATTATGTTAAGTGACATAAACTAAATGAAAAAGACAAGTAGTGTATGATTCCACTTATATGACATACCTACAATAGTCAAATTCATAGAAACAGAAAGTAGAATAATAGTTACCTGGGAATAAGTAGTTGTTGCGCTATGGGTACAGGGCTTTAGTCTGAAATGATAAAAAATTTCTGGAAATGGAATAGTGGTGATGGTTACATAACAATGTGAATGTCATTAATGCCACAAAACTGTTCATGGTAAATGGTTAAAATGGTAAAGTTTATGTTATGTGTGTTATATCACAATTTTAGAAATAATAATATCCCTGTAGTTACATAAGAAAGGTGAATAAGCAGTCCTTTAAAAAAAATCCGTGTATGTGTAGATTGAGGTCAGAGATTAAAGGAAGGCACACAACATACCTTTCTCTGAAAATTGACAATGCAAGTGTTTTTCCATTTATTCAACATTGAAAAGCATGTTAAAGTTTCCACCCACTTATTTATAAGATAAGAAAGTCATGGTTTCCTTTGCACAAAAAGTTCACAGACTATTTTGAATAAACATTATGTCATACACAAACCTGTGATGGCAAATCAGTTTGCCATCTCTCATTCATTCAACAAATTATTGAATGTCTAGCATATGCCAGGAATTAGTCTAGGGCTGGAGGACACTGTAGTGTATTAAGGTTCCTGTAATAATACAACTGATATTGCTATGAAGGGAGACAGAAAATAAACTAATGAGAAAATACGTAATGTTGGATGGTGATCAATTCTGGGGGAAAAAATAAAGCAGTGTATGGGGTAGATGGAGTGACTGGGTTGTTTGTAGCAGAATGAGGGATATTTTAAAAAATGGTCCATGGCCTTTTGGAAAAAAGAATGAGAGAGTGATATTGCAGCAGAGAACTGAATGAAAGAACAAGCAAACAATGTGGATTTATACAGGAGAAGCATTCCAGGCAGAGGAAAATTGAATTGCAGAAGCTCTGAGATAAGGATATTCTTGGATGTTCAAGAAAGAGTATGGAGGTCAGTATAAATGGAGCAAAGGTTTTCTTTTTTGTGGTGGTTGTTTTTGTTTGTTTTTTTAAATACTCCAAAGTTTAAAGGTAGGGAGATGAGAAATAATCAAAGATCACTGAGATGCAGTGTTCAATGAGATGGAGCAGAACCAAGTGAAGAAATTACCTCAAGAAGGAGAGATCATGGGCATCTGGGCTGATCAGTCATTTAAGCATCTGCCTTTGGCTCAGGTCAGGATCCCAGGGTCCTGGAACTGAGTCCTGTATCAGGCTCCCTGCTCAGCAGGGGGGCTGCTTCTCCCTCTCCCTCTGCATCTCCCTCTTGTTCATTCGTGCTCTTTCTCTCTCTCTCAAATAAGTAAATAAAATCCTAAAAAGAAGAAGAAGGAGGAGGAGGCGGCGGAGGAGGAGGAGGAAGAATCACTTAGTTATCTAAAATGCTGCTGATAGTTCCCATAAACAGACTGAGACATGACCATTAGGTGTAGCAACATGAGGTCACTGAAGGTTGACAAGAACTCTTG
The DNA here is from genome assembly GCF_010015895.1 of Lontra canadensis. Classification (NCBI taxonomy): domain Eukaryota; kingdom Metazoa; phylum Chordata; class Mammalia; order Carnivora; family Mustelidae; genus Lontra; species Lontra canadensis. The sequence goes on from NW_022631005.1 coordinate 6,992,063, forward strand.
TACTGGAGATGGGGGGTGGAAAGCCTGATTTAGATGAATCTAAGAAATGTGCAAGAAGAGGAAGTAAGTAGAGAAAGCACATACAGATAACACATTAGGATTTTGCTCTAAATGATAAAAAGAATGAGAACACTTAAGAGAAATGTGGGTTGAGGAAAGCTTTTGTCTAAATGAAAAATATAAAAGCATGTTTTTATGCTGAAAGCACTGATCCAATTGGGCAAATTGATGTGGTGGAGAAAGAAAGCAATGGCTAGTCTTTGAGAAGGTAAGAAAGGATGTAATTTAGTGCACAGGTAGAAGTGATGGGTGTAACAGGTGGGGTCCTCTAGAGTTTCAGGCAGGCAAGCAGAATATGTAAATGTGGGTGCAGTTACGAGGGTAAATATGCCACAAACGTACATTTCTTCTGATTTCTTTTATTTTCTCTGTGAAATGGAAAACAAAGTCATAAAGACTCCATCTGAGAGTGAGGAGACAGGTGATACAAGAGGAGAGACCAGGCGTGAAATTGTTTTTAGGGATGCATTTGAGTCTAAAGCGGTAAGGAAGCAGTGCGGTTGAAGGCAGCATATTAAGGGATTATATGAGGTTTGTGGTCAAGAATTTACACAGAATATTTAGCATCACTGTGTTTTTATTCAGTCACATTGCCCAAGTGGTGGTGCAAATAATTTGAGAGTTGCATCGAACAATGTTGGGATTTCGCCAGAGGAATGTAATGGAAACAAGGACATTGAGAAAGTAAAGAAGGTCACTAATGCAAGATGGAGGGGAGATAAATAAGGACAAAGTTCAGGGACAAGAGTGCAGTAAAAATGTAGTAGGACTAATGGATAGTAGGTTCCAGTCAGAATAAGAATTTCTGGAGTTGGGACACTAGAGGGAATAAACTGGGTAGAGAGGGTACAATAGTTAGACTAGAGTGCTAGGGACTGAGATTGTGGAAAGGGCATTATTCTTAAGCCTTGACTATGACCACAGGAACGGGTAGTTGAGGGAGTGGGGAGGGTAGAAATGGATCAAAGAACTGAGATTCCAAAATTCTTTGTGGAATCACTATGAAATATGATTATAGTGACAGCCAGATGATAAACTCTTCAGGGACAGAGAGCTCCCTAAATCTTTGTACTTGTAGGCTGTTGTACTCACTGTTCATCTGTCTAAAGCATTTTATCACCATAAATTCATAAAATTCAGCCTTTTATTGCTTCAGATTTCCCCTAAAATATCTCCTTATAATTAGGGCTTCCTACACCCTAGCTACAATAGCACCACCACCCTTCTAGGGGCTGCCCCTACCTTGTTACTCCAATTCGGTTTTCTTCATACCACTTATCTCCACCAGACATGTTTTGTATCCATTCATTTGCATGTTTATTATTTTAGACATAGTCTCCAGGGCAAGTGCCATATGAACAGAATTCTGCCTGTCTTATTTAGGAGCAACTGTTGTTGTATTCCCAGCACTTAAAATAGTATTTGACATATAGTAACCACTTAAATATGAATTTTTGAGAGTCTCAAATTAGCACCCGTTACCTCTTGAGTAATAGCACTGGAGAAATTATTAAAAAGCAAATGATTTTAGAAGGACTATCAGCCCATTTCTTTCCCAAGTTTTATTTTATCACCCTTCCCCTTCTCCATCTCTCCCTGCTCTTCCTCTGATCCTTAAATGTTAAGGAGAAACACACTTAGATGTCCGCTCTCCACAAGCCCATCTCTCAGCCCTGCCTTCTCTCCGGCTGCACCCCTTCACACCGAACTGGGAGGACACTGACTCTCTACGCACCTCCCCCTCCTGCCCTCCCACCTCAAAATCTGCTGCAACCCCACTTTCACCACAATAGCTCTAGGAAGAAGTCCCTCAAAAGGTCACTGATGACTTCATCGCTAAACTAAATGACATGGCTAGTCCCCAAAATATAAAAAGTTAACTCTGGGCTTGTCAGCCAGTTTCTTGGCTCCTCTAGCCTCACTCTCATTGCCCCAACTGATTTAACACTGTCCTTTTCATCCCTCAGGATCCAAGTCAGATGGCCCCTTCCCTGGCTGCATGGGGTCCCACCCTTGGTCATCGCACTCAGTGTGTGCTCCTCCTCGAGGTCCCATTTACTCCCAGGGCTTCCCTGGGTGCTATATGTGGCTGGTCTCCAGACTTCTGCTCTACTTTGCCTCTTGAATTCGTCACCTTTTTACCCGGTCAGTTAACATTGCTACTAAGAAGACTGTGACTTTTTTGTCGCTTACCTGTTTATTTTGTATCCTCACTGCCCTCCTTTACAGATGAGGAGATGGAAGCACAGAGAGGCTTAGGACCTTAGCTGAGATCATATGGTTATGGAGCAACTGATCAGAGGTATCACAGCTCAGGATTTGAATCTTGGGACTGGGTAAATTACTTAGTGTTCTGTGCCTTATTCTCTCATTTACAAAAGGGGAATTAAAAAAAAAATAGTCCCTTTGTTGCAAGTTGGCTGTGAGAATTAAAATGAAAGAAAAGTGTAAAGTACTTAGAAGAGTACACAGTAAATAGTAAGTGTATGTTGGGTGTTATTTTCCTTACCTGGGGCCTGAATCTGTTCCCTTTGCATTATATGCTATAGTGCAAGGAGCAAGACCTCCAAAGCCAAGGAAGATAGAAAGATTGTGAAGTTCTACATGAAAAAAAAAAAAAATCCAAAAGAAAAAATACAGTAGATACACTCTATGGAAAGAGAGAAAATCTACTATGTTAAGATTTTCACAGTTAATTTCACTTAAATAGTATTTGAAATACATTTAGTTCATCACATCATAATACTGAGTTACATTAAATTTACCATCTAAATGGAAGAGTATACATGGAATCTCTGAGAGAATAATGAATAATTCTATCGTTTTCAAAGTCATAAAATGACTAATAACTTGAGGCTTTTGGTAAATAACATGTCATTTTATCTCAACTACAAAAATTAGCTTTTGGAGTCTAGACATTAGCTTTCACCAGTGTTTCCACTTTTTAAAATAAGACAACAGGCTCAAAATAGAGTCCTGTATGCTAAACCCCACATTACCAAACTGACAATTACGGTTTCTGCCTCTCCTAGAAATCCCTCTCCCAGTTAATCAGGAATCACCTGATCAGGACTCATAAAGGAGACTCATATATGCCCACGAGCCCTTAAGAGAAAGTGACTTTGCCACAAACAATCTGTTTTTGCTGGTAGAACTTCCTCTGGAATTTAAGAGGTGAAGTAGAGCACAGAGTCTCAAGACCTGCCACATACCACACCCAGGAGGCTCTGAGAGTAAATGGGACCTCCAGGAAGAGCACATTTTGAGTGAGATAACCAATGGCAGGACCCTACGGGGCAGGTGAAAGGGCCTTCCAACCTGGGTACTGATGAACGAAAAGTGGAGTATGGGAGAGAGTGATGCTGGAAGAGCCAAGAAACAAAAGCAAACAGAGGGTCATCAAAACGAGCTCCTGATTTCCTTTCCCCAAACATGGACAATATGTTTTCATTCCTAATCTTAACAGGCCACCTGTTCGAATAATTATTACAGGATAGAGTTTTGTCAAACTAACTAAATGCAGTGTTGCTGCCCTTTAGACAAAAAGCAGGATGATCCGTTTCAATGTGCTAAAGGTACATAGAGCTTTTTTTCCTTGAAGAAAATTAAGTGTGATGACCCATTATCATAAGTAATACCCATGGTAAAATATCAGACACTTCCCAAAGCCTCTCTCGTCAATTTTGGTCCTCAGAGTTACCTGTCATTTGAAGTTCTGGAGCCTTTTTCTCTATCATATTTGGGTCTCAGTAATAACACCTGTCCTTCTGGATCCTGCATTTTGTTATGTCCGTCAACAGTACCTACCCAACGTCAGCACAGTCTGAACTGGCTGAAGTGTTCTAATACCATCATTTTAGAGCAACCCTGCAGACAGGAGACAGTCTTTCAAAGATATGACATCTGGATCTACTGAGCTCACTCTCTTTCGGCCTTGAATGGGGCAAGGGTAGAAGTGAGGGTACGGGAACCAGAAAAACCTGCTTTTGAACTCTGACTCTACCACCCGCGTTTAATGAGGGGTGATGTGGGCCTGTTAAGGTGTCATTTCCTTCCCCTGTAAAATAGGGAAAATACCACTTAGCTTAAATTATAAGGAATTAAGGAAATGAGCATGGAAAATGCTCTTAATCAATGTTAGTTCACTTGAGCTAATCCGAGAGAGCGCCTTTCTTGGTGGCTTACCATTTAGAATGATAACTAGCGTAAGAACCTATGCAATCAAAAGCACCTTGCTCATCTCAGCAGTCCCTATCACAATCCTACCTTTCTGCCTAGTGCCTGGGTTTCTTTGTTGCCAGGAGGCAAGGATCTGAGATGACAGGTAGGTGAGTCATCTGCTTTTTCTTACATGACTGCACCAAAGGCAGTAAACAACACTTCAGTGGTAGCCAGACTGCCTTTAATGCACTGTTTGAAAGTCTTAACTTTGTTTTTTTTTAATGTTTCTTAGTGTCCTACTGAAGAATATAAATTTTGATTAAAGTCTTCCTCATGGATTTGCACTAAAGACAATATTATTCTCCATATGTCTATGAAAGAATAACTTTGCTTTAACCTCAAAGGCATGTTTCCTTTTCTTTAAATCATTAGACAAAAGAAACCTTTATAGGGTGTAGAAATGAGGCCTTCTTTGGTAAAACTAAAGGAGACACAAGAAACAGCTTTTCCCTCTTGCCTAATGGATTGTGAAATCTTTCAGTGTAATTTGTATTTCTCAAAGAAGCACTTATCTTACCATGCTCTGTTTCATATTGCCTTTTTATCTAAGTCACCTGAGGAAATATTTTGTATAAACTAGATGTTTTTATCCATAAAATATCCTTGAGTTTCCATTTTATAAATGAAAACATGGCAGTAAAAGAAATCTAATTCTTCTAAAAAACACTCTTAAAAGAGTGATCAAATTCAAACACAACCTAGATTCATTAAAATTAAGCATATTTAATTTGAATAAGATGTTTTTATTAATAATATGTAATCATGAATAATCATTAGGATGTAATTATTTTGAAAAGTGACTCAATCCAATTTTCTGGGTCAAAATGCTCACATAAATATATCCTCAGTTACCAATTTGGAGAACAGTGTGAAGATTCCTTAAGAAATTAAAAATAGAGCTACCCTATAACCCTGCAATTGCACTACTGGGTATACTCCAAAGAACAGATGTAGTGAAAAGAAGGGCCATATGTACCCCAATGTTCATAGCAGCAATGGCCACGGTCTCCAAACTGTGGAAAGAACCAAGATGCCCTTCAACGAACTAATGGATAAGGAAGATGTGGTCCATATACACTATGGAGTATTATGCCTCCATCAGAAAGGATCAATACCCAACTTTTTTATCAACATGGACAAGACTGGAAGAGATTATGCTGAGTGAAATAAGTCAAGCAGAGAGAGTCAATTATTATATGGTGTCGCTTATTTGTGGAGCATAACAAATAACACGGAGGACATGGGGAGATGGAGAGGAGAAGGGAGTTGAGGGAAATTAGAGGCGGAGATGAACCATGAGAGACTATGGACTCTGAAAAACAATCTGAGGGTTTTGAAGGGGTGGGGGGTGGGAGGTTGGGGGAGCCTGGTGGTGGGTATTATGGAGGGCACGTATCGCATGGAGCACTGGGTGTGGTGCATAAACAATGAATTCTGTTACACTGAAAAGAAATTTAAAAAAAAAAATCATAAAAAAAAGTACCCTCAGTTCTACAAGCTCTTTTGGCCTAGGAGAAACTTGTGCATTTCCAAATTTTGAACAATCAGAAATTATAAGGCAAGTAAACAACTCCCTCTTTCAGGGAAAAGTAAATGTTCTACTTCTATCTATGACAAAGTTTCACAGAAACAGTTGAATCATAATCACTTGCAGAACTTTTTAAAAATAATAATGCTCTATGAGATTTTGACTGAGCCGGTTTATAATGTGTGGGTTTCATAACACACTTCACAATGCAATTATGTTTTTCTTTTATGAAAGAAGGAAAGGTGTTTCATTTTCTAAAGTCCTAAACTGAATTTACTTGAGGTAGAGAGTGATAACCATATATTCCTCAGCCTACCTCATCATAGATTCATAAACCTACCACCAAGTGACCCATATAAAGCAAGCTCCTATTTTTAGTTTGGGCATAGATCACTGAGATTATGCTATAAAATGCAACTTTTATTGAAGAATGATTTATGGGAGTTGTTGAATTAAACAAGGCCAAGGTAAGTAGCAAAATGAAATATACACAGTCTGTAAGATTTGCAGAACGGTCAAAAAAGTTTCAAAATAAACAAATGGATGCTCTTAAGGCCATTTGTAAAATATGCAACTTGTGTTTCCATTTGCTTTCAGGTAAATTATATCAAATTTAAATGTTATTTTTCAGAAAGTTTGTCCAATAAATTATCCCAGCATTATTTCTGCATGGCTAATGTCTGCTCTCAACAATGAAGATTAGCTTGCTGTCAAAACGTTTAGAAAAAACAAAACAAAACAAAACAAAAAACGTTCAGAGAGGCTCCAAATGGAATGAATTCTGATGAACAAAATTTCTGAAACTATTTTTGTCCTCCACTCTCCATTTTTCTTTGGACCATTAATCTAAGCCAAAAGCACCTTGTCTTATAAAACTTACTTCATAAAATTACCTCTTGTAAAACAGAAGAAAATGGAAAACTTTGAAATTAGAAATAGAATACAAGAAAAGTAAAAGAAAGAAACAAAGGAAACAAGCAACTCCTTAACTGTCAGGGACAATACTAACTTTTCTATGGCCCTGATATTAAAACAGGTGGAAATTAACTAAAATCTGGGTCCTGGAAATAACTTACTGATGATGAATATTTTCACATGTCAAGTGGATTAACTGAAGAAAAATTGTTTGTTTACTTCTACTTTAAATATCTTTTGGAATAACACAAAGATTATATTTCCTTGAAGCAGGAATAACACATACTGGAAAGTGGACTTCCCTTTAAGAAAAAGGGCATAGGGTCACCTGGGTGGCTCAGTGGGTTAAAGCCTCTGCCTTTGGCTCAGGTCATGATCCCAGAGTCCTGGGATCAAGCCCCGCATCGGGCTTTCTGCATCCTCCTCTCTCTCTGCCTGCCTCTCTGCCTACTTGTGATTTCTGTCTGTCAAATAAATAAAATCTTAAAAAAAAAAAAAAGAAAAGAAAAAGGGCATAAACACGTTCATGTATTCATGTGTGTCCACGGGGCTTTGGGGGTAGATTTTTGTTTTGTTTTGTTTTTGTTTTTGGGATTTTTTGTTTTTTGTGGTTTTTTTTTCAAGAATCACAAAAGAAAATAATTTTTTAAATAAAGTTTTCTAAAGATAAATTTTCTCAGCATGCCTGTGTAGCTTAGTCAGTTAGACAGTCGACTCTTGATTTTGGCTTGGGTCATGATTTCAGGGTCCTGGGATCGAACCCTGCCTTGTGCTCTGCACTCAATAAGGAGTCTGATTGAGGATTCTCTCTCTCCCTCTTTCTCTCCCCTCACTTGTGGGCTCTCTCTCTCTCTAATATAAATAAATGAATCTTAAAAGATAAATTTTCTGTCACCGAACACTCTAAAATACCTCTTAAATGTACACCAAATGTTACTATAAAAGGTTAACAAGTATCCAAAATGAGGTCAGAAACTCACTCTTCAATAAGAGCAGGCTCATCTCATACGCCCTGCTATACAAATTATGACATTTTTGAAATACAAACACATATATTTTCTGATGAAACTCTACCCCTACTTTATGTAATCTAAGTGAAATTTCTAGCTCTAAAAGGTAGAGAAATATTCGTGGCTTGCATATATCTATATCTATCTCTTAATGACATTTTTGTAGATGCCCTCATTTCTCTTTATCAGTGTGCACTCATGTATGAACTCTTACAGTCAACCTTTGAGTTCCACTCTCTGGAGATTCAGAAGCTCCAGAAACTCCATCCTGACCTCGTCAGATATTTCAGCATTGGAGTATGAGATGCAGTTTTACCTTAGCCGTTATGTGAACATAGCATAACTCCTTACTTATAAAATTTCCTTTACAATCACTGAATGAACAGCTAATAAGAAGAAAGTTGTTCTTATTTTAGTGTTTTATTGTGTTTATATGGGACATTTTCTGTGAAGAAACCCCAAATTTGGTATATTCTTTTCTTTAGTTTTCTGCTATATATTAACAGAATTTCCTCACAGTTGGTGCTGCAAATTACTTACATTTGTTGATGAGAATTTGGTATTTAATGTTTGCTTTACAGCTATTAAATAAGCTTTTATGATTTGGCTGAGAACATTTTACTTCTTTCTTATTACACCTGGACCAAACTTGGTAGCCAAATCAAGAACTTTTTTCAAAGATTCAGAAGTGAAAAATACCACTTAAATGTTAAGTAGAATTATGCTGAATTTTCCATTTAAAATATATGATAATCATCACTGAAATGGAATGATAATCAAATAATTTAGTGTAGAACACAACTTGTGTTACTATAAAATCAATAGACTCTTTAGTACTTATAACTAGAGGCTCCAGTGTATTGTATTGAGGAAGCATTGAGTGGAAAACAAGATACTTTCCCTATTCTTTAGAATCTTACACAGGATAAGGTGAGTATATATTATATGTATGTGTACGTATATGCATATGTTTACATACATACACATTCAAATGTCACATTATGAGTGAATACAACCATTTTTTTTTTTATAATTAGACTATGGGACTGACACACTGTTTTACACACAAATGGTTTGGTTGATCAACTGAATGTTCTGTTTGGATCAATTCATCTACTTAGAGTGTGCATAAATCAATTTACAATGTCATTGCCTGCAAGAATACAGTCACAGGTATAGTCACAGCTCAAACTGTTTTATTTTGGCAGTTTAGTGGTTGTTTAATGATAAAGTGGTAGCTCTAATTTCTTCCCATCCATTATGAATTAGAGTTAATACTTATTCTACTTATTTCTGGCCAATTTCCAATCCCGACTGATATAAACGATTTACTTAAATTATAATTTCTCTCAGTCTTAATTCTCAGCCTTGTAGTCAAACCAAACCAATCATTACAACCAACCCTGCTCTCTTAATTGCTCAATACCAATACCAGATTGGTATTGAACTCTCTCATGTAGCCAATGAATTCTTAGTGTTTATGATATTTTCTTTATTTTTCAATAATAGTTTGCAAGTGTATTTTGATTTTGAATTACCAAGTAGACCTTAAGCCTCAGGGACCAGGACTGAATCATTTGACTTTCTATTTTCCATAGCAACTATTAGAATGTCCTACCCATTAAAGACACTTAATTTTTGAATGCATGATCACATGTTGAGTGAATGGAAAACAGTGGGGGAAGAAATTCAGAAATGGGCTATGAAACTGCTGATGGAGGACTGAGAGCAGGACAGAAATCTCTCCCAGACCTGACATTTGGCTCTATACAATAAACAGAATATAAACATTACAATAGGGAGTAAGGTTCTCTATATACTTAAAACATTCTCTTTAGTATGTTAGTAAATAGAGTTACAACTGTGAATATAATAATGGCTGTTCATCACTACTTCTTTATATAATGGAGGACTGGGTAAATTGAAAATACTGCTTCTGAAGAGAATTTTAAAACTATATATATACATACATAAAATTGAGATCTGGGAGAGGATGGAAATCTAGAAATGTGGGTTCATTTTCATAACATACCTCTTTTTGGTATTACTGTGTGGCTCAATCTGTTAAGTGTTTGACTCTTGATTTTGGCTCAGGTTGTGATCTCAGAGTTGTGAGACTGAGCCCCACATCAGGCTCCAGGCTGAGTGTGAAGGCAGCTTAAGATAGTCTCTCTCCCTCTCCCCTGCCCCTCCCCTGCTTGCATACTCTCTCTCTCTCTCTAAAATAATAAAATAAAAGAAAATAACACTTTTACTCTAGATAAAAAAAGGTAGCTAAGAAGTTGAACTTCACACTGGTAAGGACACAAAAGTTTGAATTTAGGATCTATTGTGGCTGAGGTCCTGGTAAGTCACTTTGACCATCTTCACCAAATTTCTATTTGGATTCTGAAAAGGCTTCATTCTAGAAGTAATAATATCTGAATTGTACCCAGCTTTGAATTATCTAGGTGGCCTGGGTAAACTTAAACTATAAACTTATTTAAGGCAATCACTAGAAATTTAGAAGCTTGGCAAACACAATTTAAAGTACTTTTTGGAGGAAAAAAAAATAAGCCTAAGTCTCAATTATTTCCAAATTAAAATATCTAATTCTGTGTTTAGCAGATGATTCAACCAATACACAAGGAGATAAGAGCCCCATGAGTGAAAACTAATGCAAACAACAAAAACAGAACCATAAAGACTCCAGATACTGCAATTAGCAACACACACTACAAAACAACCAAGCAGATAAATACTAAATTGAAAATAACATCAGGAAGCTATAATATGTGACATCCCAGATTTTTAAATTAATAAGTAGAAATCCCAGAAGTGGAAAAATACAATATTTTTAATTAAGAAATCAGTAGGTTGGTTTAACAGCAGAATGGATGCTATCAAAGAGGGAATGAGTAAGTTAGAAGTTAAATCAAAAGACTTTCCAGAATGAAGTAGAGCCAAAAAGAGACAAAAGAGAAGAGACATAGAGAGCACAGTGTATCTTAACATACTATGTTTAGAGCCCAAGAAAGAGAAAAAGGAGAAAGAGAATGGGGTTAAAAATTATATCTGGGGAGATTATGTCATGATTTAGAGAATTAAAGAGATTCAAAGATTCAGGAAGAATGAAGAGTATCATGATAGTAAATATATGGATAAACCCAAGTGAACACTAACTGTATAAATAGTAATAATAACATCTTGTATGATTTATAGCATGTAGAATTAAAATATATTTTAAAAACAAATTAAAAAGGGAATAAATGGAGTTCAAGAAGTCTAATGCCTTGCATTTCTCAGAAGGCTAAAAGTATAAATTAACATTAGATTTTAATAAGTCAAGCATGAATGTTATAATCTGTAGGGAATCACTAAAAAGACTGGAAAGGGGATGGATATCTTTCAGACTAATACAAGGATAAAAAAATAAAATGATAAATAATACTGTGTTAAAGATGAAATAAAGGTTAAAGATGAAATAAAGATGAAATTAAAAAATCTTTAAAAAAAAGACATGATTATTAAAGATGAAATAAAGGAAACAATAGGTAAAACAAAAAAAAGCAAATTATAGGTTGGCTGATTTAGATTGAAAAAAATATATATATATTTTTTTAAAGATTTTATTTATTTATTTGACAGAGAGAGATCACAAGTAGATAGAGAGGCAGGCAGAGAGAGAGAGAGAGAGAGAAGCAGGCTCCCTGCTGAGCAGAGAGCCTGATGCGGGACTCGATCCCAGGACTCTGAGATCATGACCTGAGCAGAAGGCAGCGGCTTAACCCACTGAGCCACCCAGGCGCCCAAGATTGAAAATACATTAATAATTATACTAAATGTAAATAGACCAAGGAGACTAAAAATTAAATTCTCTTAAAAGATATACATATAAAATATAGGTCAACAGAAAGATTAAAAACAAAATAATGGAAAGAGAACTATCATGCAAATATTAACCAAGAAAAAACTGGTGTCACTATATTAATATCAGACAAAATGAATTTAAAAGCAAAAATTTTTCTGCTAGAGATATGGATAATCACTACATAAATGCAGAAAATTCAATTCAGAATTGTTTTTAAATGTGTGTTCTTAACCTTAATATATATAAAACAAAGTGATAGAACTACAAACAGACATCGACAAATCTACATCCATAGTGGGTTAGTTTGGTAGACCTCTCTCAGTAATTGAGAAAAGGTAGGAATTAAAAGTAAATTAATTGAAAACTTAAACAAACCTTTTAACAAATTTGACCCTGCACTAAATTGCATCTAACACTGTATATAACAACTATGGAACATGTATTCTTTTCAAGTTTATGGGGAAGCATTCATGAAGTTGACAAAATACTGAATCATAAAGCAAATCTCAAAGAAATTCAAAGACTTTAAAATAGAATGTGTTCTCTATTCACAATGTAATTATGACAGAACTCAACTAGAAAATCCTCCATATGCTTGGAAATTAAAAATACATTTGTTATTAATCCATGGATCAAAGAAGGTATTATAAAAGATATTTTTGAGCTGATTGATAAATAAAATACAACATATCAAAACATTAGAATCAGATAAAACAAAATAGAGGAAAATGCATAGCATGAAATGTAGATATTAGGAATGAAGAAAGATTAACACTTAAACAGGTAAATATTCATTTTAAGAAATTAGAAAGAGAACAACAAAGTAGTTATTGTTTTTCTCATATGGCTTATAGCTTGAAAGTGAGATTTTTAACATAGTAAACATCTTTATATGATCATAGTAAAAGAAACAAAATCAGAAAATATACCGTAGATTATAAATTAATCTATTTAGTGCCTGTTGTACAAGCTTATGGTTGGTATTCATTTGGTAAGTTCTTTCATTGGATGGAAACACAACACTATATCAATCAATCACTTTATGGTATATCTATATATTTTTTAAAATATGAAAGAGTTCTGAAGGTGTTCAGCATAATAACAGAAAAGGCAGTAGACTCACTTACATGATTTTTTGAATTTTATCCTTTCAGAAACTAGTGCAGCATGTTTCTTCTAAGACAGAAAACTAGAAAATATGTCATTACAATTGTCCCAACCTTTAAAAATTCTTACTCTTAAAGATTTTTCAGCCTAATTGACAGGTTGGCATTTTATACAGATTTACACCTTCAGACTGTTGAAGTGTTTTTGTAACATACTTATCAAAATCATCATGATTAAATTGAGTATCAGAGTGGGAGAATTAGTATATTACCAATTATGACTTCTCATTTTTAGGAATTAAAATATTAAATGTCATCTTTGACAAAAATACCTAAAAACTATATTGAGTCCTTCTCCTGAATTATAACACGTGAGACATAATAGTCATTTAATCAATGTTTTTGATACTATCATTGAAATTTAATGAAATCATTAATTATACCTTACATCATGCTATGAAAAATATGCATATGAAGAAGTTTTCAAATATGCAATAAAATATTTACAAAGAAAAAAAGAGACAAAGCTTAAACAAAACAAGCTCAGCATACACAAACACACTGCATGCTGACTTGTACAATGCTTGACAAAGACTCAAAACTGGCTTCAATTTTCTTAGCAATTGTAACTTAATTATACATAATTTGTCTCCAGACTGCACCACCCTGGATGTATAAATGAAATCACCGTCGTATGTATGCCAACATTCTATAGCTTTGGCCTTCACCTAAGGAGCTACCTAGAGCATCCTGAGCTTCCTTTGGGAATTTCCTTCATCAGTATGTCTGGAAGCTGTAAATATATGAACTTCCCAATTCTGATAAGCAGGGACCCCACTACAGCTCACCTGCTGTTGTTCTGGGCTCTTGGTACCACCTGGATGCCTATTCTTCTCATATAACGGCCTCAGTGGCCAAAATGCGGACAAAATTCTTTCTCTAATAAATCCTACAACATAACTGAGTTCAGGATTTAATATTAATTCAACCTCTGCTAAAGATAAAAAAAATCTGAAACAAATTAGTAATTTGAAACCATCTGCTTCACAAAGGAAGTGGTCTATATTGTGATAAAAGCATCCCCAAATCCATACCATTGTGTATACAATCACTCAAAGGAGTCTACTGCTGCCTCTACTTCCTAAACCCCTCTACTTCCTGCTATGGCCTCTGCTTTACAATGATGTCATCACTTTTGTGATTTTTCTCTGAACAAAGAAGAATTTGGCACCAAAGATATAATCACATCTTCACCTTTGCAAAATAAAACACTACTTGCATCTCTAAAGTAATAGTGTTTATAATTGCATGTAGGGTTTTCTTTCATTTCTTCTTTCTCTCTCTCTCTCTCTCTCTCTCTCTCACACACACACACACACACACACACACACACACAAGATTTTAAATCTCAGGAGAACAAGTATGTTATCCAGAGCCTCTGCAGAAAAAAACAGCTTGTTGCAAACACAGAATACAGAAATGAGTACCTCATTCTGAAGTACTCATAGAAAACACTCTACATGCTTTACATCTGAATTTGGTGATATCTGCCTTTTTCCCTTGGCTTTCTCTTAAGACTGCATTCTCTGCTCATGGGGTCAACCAGGATATCCTTTAAATGTTGATAGATCCCTGAGAATGGTTTTGGAGCTGGAAAGAAGTAACTGCTTTCAAAGACTCATTACAGTAGCCCTTATCTAAAAGGAATATTTCCAAGACCCCCAGTCAGAGCCTGAAACCATGAAAAGCACCAAACTGCATATACGCTTTTTTCCCTATGCATATATACTTATGATAAAGTTTAATTTATAAGATAGGCACAGTAAGAGATTAACAACAATAATAGAATAATTATAACAATAAACCGTAATAAAAGTTAAAATAATTGTGGCCTTTCTAAAAATATCTTCCTGTACTGTACTCACTTAACCCTCTTCTTGCGATGATGTGAGATGATAAAATGCCTACATGATGAGATGAAGTGAGGTGAATGATGTAGGCACTGTGTTGTAACCTCAGGCTGCTTTTGACCTGCTGACAATACATCAGAAGGACGATCCTTTGCCTCCAGCGTATGGTTGACCACAAGTGACTAAAACTGTGAAAAGCAAAAATGTGGGCAAAGAGAGGACTGCTGTATTTAGGCTCATGACTAACACATTCATATCTTCAGCCTGGACCTCTCTGCTTCATCACCATCTCAATTCGGATATTTAATAGGCATCTCACACTTAAATTTGTTCAAAAGATGAACTGCCAATATTTCTCCTTTCTGATCCTTTCTCAGTTGTCCCCACCTCAGTTAATAGAGATGTCCTTCTTCCAGATGCTCAGGACACATAGCTTCAAATATCTTTGGCCTCATCTTTCATTTGCAACCCTATGACAAACCTAGTACCAGCACTCTGAACACAATTTCTTGCCTATATTCCACTGATAAATACTATCTCTTGCTTTCCTTCTTCCCTTACCATAAGTTTATTCTGAACAAGGCCACCAGAATGATCCTTTTTGAAAAAGAAGTCAGCGCTTGTCATTCCTCTGCCAAAAACCCTCCATGTCTCCCTATCTCACTACAAATAAAAGCCGACCTCTTTAATGTGGCTTACAGACTCTAACCAATTTCCTCCCAGATCTCCTCTTCCGCCACACCGTCTCTGAATCATACCTACTCTAGCCACCCCCTGCTACTCCTTGGACACACAGGCATGCTTCTGTTTAGACCCTAAAATGGTTATTCTCTCTGCCTGGAATGCTCTCCCCAACATATCTGTGTGGCTTTATACCCATCTGAAGTCTCAGCTCAAGCCTCTCTCAATACGACCACACTGACCACAGCTAGTCACCACCCATCCCAGCTCTCTCTTTTCTCCTTATCTCCATCTTCTTTATGTTATTTCCATGGAGTACTCCATCTTCTAATGTACTAAATTTATTTATTTATGCATCAGGGTTACTTTTGATCATTGTCTCCTGTAAGTTAATCCTCTGAAAGGAGAAGGATATTTTTCTGCCTTGTTCAAGTGTCTAGAATAGTGTCTGACAAGCCCGCAGCAGAAAATGAAAATATCTCTTAGAGGAATGAATGTACTATTATCAGGTTTTTAGATCTATATGTCTTTTACAAAAGGATGACAAGCAAAGTCATCAAAGTTAGAATTTTCTTAAAGCATCAATATCTTTTGCATTTATTCATTTTAGTTGTTACTAATCTAAAAGACAACTTTCTAAAATACAGTAGAACTAAAACTTCTATGAAAGGGTGAGTATATTTTCTTATGGATACCAGATCAAAGAGGGTAAATTGGGGAATGAAATAGAGAAGGTGGAGAGAACAATATTTATTGAATATCATGTCAGCAATTGTGTTGGAAATTTCATACTTTATTATGTTTCAATTTTTAAATCAAACATTTTACTTTCAAAAGGGAACTACACATAATAGTACAATGTTCTGAAGGTGGAAAGTGGTATACAGTAAAAATTAAGTCTCTCTCCCATCTGTGATAACTGGAAGGCACCCAGTTCCTCCACCTGGAGGGAAAGGTTATAACCATTTCTTCTACAACCTTTTAGAGGTGATCAATGGACATAAAAATGTATGCCTAGTGATATATCTTTACACAACAGTAGTTCATCCCTGCTCTAAAAATGAGAAAATCAACTGAGAGTATTTAAATGACCATCCCATGATCACTCAGAGAATAAACAGTAAAGCCTGCGTCTAAGCTTGTCTATTTGACCTTAAAGCCCACACTAAGAAAAATCTCAAATATTTCACCCCAAGAACCTGTGAGAAAATTGACTTGTCCTCCATAGAAACAGTTTTTCTTCATTGGGCAACTACCTAAGAAGTAAATTATTAAGACACTCTGTTCTTTTCTGGGAAATTTTCTGAAGCAAAGTCTGAGATAACAGTTTGTAAAGGCAGATCTGACTATTAATGGTGACATCTTCATCTATGTCAGAAAAAAAAATAGAAGGTAGCAAGAAATTGACTCTGCTTTTCCCTTCAGCTTAAACGTAAATGTCATTAAAAATCAATGCTTGATTTAAATCTTGATAAAGAATTTTTTTTAATTTTTTAATTTTTATAAACATATAATATATTTTTATCCCCAGGGGTACAGGTCTGTGAATCGCCAGGTTTACACACTTCACAGCACTCACCATAGCACATACCCTCCCCAATGTCCAAGCCCCCTCCCCGCAGCAACCCTCGGTTTGTTTTGTGAGATTAAGAGTCACTTATGGTTTGTCTCCCTCCCAATCCCATCTTGTTTCATTTATTCTTCTCCTACCCCCTTAACACCCCATGTTGCATCTCCTCTCCCCCATATCAGGGAGATCATATGATAGTTGTCTTTCTCCGATTGACTTATTTCGCTAAGCATGATAAAGAATTTTTTAAATTTATTTTTGTTTAAAACTCCAATATCCCTTTGATAAATAATTAACCCTATCGCGTGTTAATAATCCAGGGAGAAGAGAGGATGAACAGATACCACTACAAAAAAAGCAGTTTCCTTCATTTTGGCTATTAATCTAATTTAAAGTTGTAAACTCAGAAACTAATACTAAAACCTTTGGAGCCGCAGTCTAATGGCTAATTTGTGCTATGCTTCTGTTTAACTCATATATTCAGTTTTAATATTAATGTACTTGGATATATATTTCATTTTGTTAAAATTATATCTCCCTCATGATTTCCATTAATAACTTATTAATTCCTTTGCTTCTGGTACAATCACAGATTGAAAATTTTACTAACTGCAGCATGCATTCAGCCCCCGGAAAATTGTTTTTTATTCATCATGTAGTGAAATTCATCATGTAGTGAAATTTCCCAATACATACCAAGTGTCTGATTTAAGACAGGTGCCATGTTAGAATACAATACAGTAAGAACAAATAGGGCATGGTGTCTATTCTCAAAGAGATTACAGTTTAGTGGGAAAGACAGGGATGCACATAAATAGTTATAATGCGAAGCCATTACAAAGAGATACAAACAAAGCACAATGGGAGCACAAAGGAGGGAGTACTGATTTTAATAGAGAGGTTCAGAAATAGCTTCATGAAGGAGAGTCCAGAAAGCTGAAAATTAAAAGATGTTTATGCCAGATGAGGGGAAAAGCACAAGTAAAAGGCATAGAGTTCCTATGGTACACGGTCATCTTCAAAGGAAGCAAAAGCACTTTTATGGGGGAAAAGACCATTTACGCCAGTCACAGATGAAATGATACATTTAGGTTGCTTAGTACAACTGGATATTTGAAGACATTATTGAATTCAAACTACCTCATATTGTGCTGATGTAAAGCCAACCAGTATGTCTGTCGTTTGACTTTACGCTGGGATCTACTACTTAGCTGTAAATCCAAATCTTTACAAAAAAAATAATGTACCTCTTGAGTTAAAGATTACTTTTATTTATTTTTAAAAAAAATTTTATTTTTTTATTTGGCCGACAGAGATCACAGTTAGGCAGAGAGGCAGGCAGAGAGAGAGAGAGGAGGAAGCAGGCTTTCCGCTGAGCAGAGAGCTCAATGTGGGGCTCTATCCCAGGACCCTGGGATCATGACCTGAGCCGAAGGCAGAGGCTTTAACCCACTGAGCCACCCAGGCACCCCAAAGATTGCCTTTATATCAATAGACTTAAAGAAGCCAGTATGGGAAAAAGCAGGAGGAGATCATTCTCCATTCCATTAATGTTGGTAGAAATCTTTATGAATTTGGGCAAGTTGTTAGACTCTTCTAGTAAGAAGGATCAAAGAGAAAAGGAGTAGACAGGAAAGATGAATGAGGGCAATAAACATTATAGGACACATCAGTATTTTGTGGTCTCTGGCTTTGAAAGTATGCATTACTCATGTGAGTTGTCTCAGACCACTTAACAGTAAGATCACAGGTTCTCCTGTGAGGGTTTCTCCTGTGTTTTCACATGGCTCAGGGGGAATTTCTCCTCATTCTTCTCACCTGGATTGGCTATCTTTTCCTCTCTTTGGCTCATTTTACTGAGGTGTGTAGATCACATCTATCCAATTGACTCTTTGGACTCCACATTATTCTGTCCATTCCATTCTATTCCATTTTTTTTTTAATCTAAAAAGCAGAGCTTAGTTCCCCTTAGCTTTATGCCTAGCTATACTCTCAGTTGTTATCCTGGACCTCAAAATCTTATCCTGTGCCAGAGCTCTGGGTCGCTACATGCCTGGTATAGTTATTAAATCTTATTCTAAATTTTAAGTTTAAATTTTTCTATACTTTTCCCTACTAAAACAGCTTGAGCTCAATGATTCTGCCTGTGAATAGAGGAAAGAATTCAAGATAGAAAAGGCTGTGCCAAGGAGGTGGGATAGTTTAAATGCCTGTAAAAAGTGTTATCATAACACCAAAATAAACTAATCTGTTCTGATAAATGGTATATTAATAGGCATCTCCAATGAGGCGGTAGGTAGAATAAAATGTCATTGCTATGGTGATTTCAGTCTCAGGAGAATTGAAAATAACCCAAGTGAGTGTACAGACCAGACCTTTGACTGCGAAGTTTATTTAGTCAGAAAGCTTGTTGCTGTGGAGGCTAGGAGTAGTATTCCAATATACTAAAGTTCAGATTACAAAATGGAGCTCACTGAGGAAAAGGGTAGCCTCTGTGTGTGAACAATTTAATTTTTTAAAATATCACAAGTAAACAGGATAAACATAGAATATGTCTGAAAAAGACACACTTTCCATTTCTCTTTGCCAAAATCCCATCCTGGCCTCCAACTGAGCCAGTACGAGTCAGTAAAGTAATGTGGTCATTGAGTCCATGGGATCTTAACTACAACAAGTTGAATGGAAAGTTTTTCAGTTATAAGCATATATGCTTACATTTCTGTCATTTTTTAAATTGTTCTTGGTCAGAGACTAGGTTGGTAGAATTTTTAGTATGTTTATGACATTGAAAGGTATTTTAAATTTCTGCAAACCACTGATCTGGTTGGGAAGATTAAGATTTATCAAACTGCCTTCCTTTCCAAAGCCATAGACTTCTAGGCATGGTACTTAATCTGAGAATTAAAACACAAGCACAAATATACACACATAGACATTTCAAAAGAAAAGATATTTAAAGTCTCTGGAGGGCAACAGTAGGGGAATATTTTGTCATTTGTTAAGATTATATAATGACAGCAGATTAGAATTTCAGACAGTTAATTGCCTCATCCTACAACTGCCTCAACTATCTAAAATGCTGAGAGAATGCTCAAACTAATGTTCATGGCTAACACAAAATATTTTTTAACCATTTTATAGAGGTATGGTAGACATATGAAAAGTTGTGTGTATTTACTGCATACAACTTGATGAGTTTGGAGATAAGTATATTTCTGTGAAACCATCACTGCTGCTTATGCCATAAAACATACCCTCATCTCTAAAAGTTTCCTCTGTATCCTCTATCTGTTATTTACTATTATTATTTTTGTAATAAGAACACTTAACATAAGATCTGTCTTTCAATAAATTTTTAAGTATACAATGTAGGCACTATGCTTTACAGTAGATCTCTAGAACCTGTTTATCTTACATAACTGAAACTTTCTATGAGAATAAAAATTCCTTTTTCTAAAATCAAGTTATAGTAGAAATTCCTTTTGATAGTTTTAGTTCACTGGGTTCCATCTAGTTTCCAATTTTTATTTATTTTGTAGAATTTTTATTATTTTTTAAGATTTTATTTGAGAGAGAGAGAATGAGCAGGGAGGGGCAGAGAGAGAAGCAGACTTCCTCCTGAGCCCTGATGTGGGGCTCAGTCCTGGACCCCCAGGATCATGACATGAGCCAAAGGCAGATGCTTAACCCACTGAGCCACCCAGGCACCCCTGGTTTCCAATTTTTAAATAATCAGTTATTTAAGCAACATAGTGAGCACTATGAGCCAGGCACTAACCTAATCCCTTAGAACATGAGGATTAAATTCATTTCACTTTCTCATGTTTAGTGACCTTCAATCAGATATACAAATATATTTTGAGCTAAGAACTATTACAGCAATATGAACAAGATTACATAAAATGACCAAGATGGGGTCTTGGATGGGCATAGCAGACAAGGGGAAGTAAAATCTTTCTGAGCAAAGTACTGTAGCAGGCATATGAGAGGTCATGACATAATCCTGAAACCACACTAAGTTCAGGATTACAGAGCTAAGGAAAGATGGAGAGAAATGGCAGAAGACAAGGTGAGAAGACAACATGGTCGCAAGCAAACTGTGGCATTATAGAACAAATTAAGTAAACTGGATCTTATTCAATAGATAATAGAGAGTCAGCTGGAGCTTATAAATAGATTTAATATTATCATATTTGATTTTCAAGAAATTAACTTGTGATAGAAAGGAAGGTGAACTAATCCAAAGAGACTATTGACAGAGAAACCATATAGAAGTCTGCTAATATTGTAGGGGCAGATAATAAATTAACTAAATATTCTGATCATTGGACATGTATTTTTCTATTATTTTCCATCCTTCATAGATTTGAAACTATTTGACAAATAATGCAAATGCAGAGAATATCAGTTACTTTAAATATTCTACAATTCTTACATTTTGTAGGAAATTGCACTTGGCTGCTCCTCTCCAGTTTAAAGTTTATACAGTTTTCCCTGCTCCTATGAGGAAGGAATACTTGAGGGTATTTAAAACTGCCACCATAGTGACAACTAAGAAAAAAAAAAAAAAAGGAAAAAAATCAACCGGACTAAATCAACAGGAGTACATTCCTCCTACACTCCCATTTTTTGCTTAATTATGAAAATACATTGCTTTAACCTCACCAAGTTTGGTTCTAACTCCCGAACTACACCCCATAGAACAGCTCTTAAAATGTCACCCCTCCTAATCCATTGCCAGTGCCTGTCTAGGGAGAACTTTCTAGTAGTAATATATTTTGCTTCAAATTAATCTTTACTTCTTTAAAGTTTTGGTAAAAAACAATGTTTTTTTTTTTCTTTTT
Organism: Lontra canadensis; assembly: GCF_010015895.1. Taxonomy (NCBI): domain Eukaryota; kingdom Metazoa; phylum Chordata; class Mammalia; order Carnivora; family Mustelidae; genus Lontra; species Lontra canadensis. The sequence continues at coordinate 7,013,758 of NW_022631005.1, forward strand.
CACTCACATAGCTTATAACTCTAGCATAAAAAAGAAAATAAATTTCTCTGGTTACATCATTTCTTCCACCAAACTGCACATTAACTGAATCAGGCCGTACTTTACAGTAGCAGTGATTAAAAGAATAGAGAAATTTTTATGCTTAGTCTATTTTTTTTAAATTTTTTTGTTGAGGTATAACGTACTTAAGTTGCAGCTTGATAAACTTTCACAAATGAACATATCATTGGCACCAAGACCAAGAAGGACAAATAGAACATAATCAAAACCTCAGAAGTTCCACTTTTGCCTTATTTCAGAACTTACCCAACCTCCTGACACAAAGTAACCATTATCCTGATTTCTAATACCATAGGTTAGTCTTGCCTCTTTTTTGAATTGATGTAAATGGAATTATACTCTATGTACTTTTGGATATCTGGCTTCTTTCATTCAGCATTATCTTTGTGAGATTCATTTACATAGTATCTTATAGATATAATCTGCTTCCACAATTTGGGGCATTTGGGTAGTTTTCAGCTTAGGGCTACTTAGGTAATGCTTCTACAAATATTCTTGTTCATGTCTTTAAATGACTATGCTCATGCATTTTTATTTGGTATTTCCCTAGGAGTTGAGTTGCTGGGTTATAAACAATGTTTATGTCCAGCTTTAATGGGCTACCTGTTGTATATTTATTTGAGAATAAGGAAAAATGTCTTCTCCAAAAAAATGACTATATATCGGACTGCTTAATAATTTGCAGGTCACAGTCCAAACTAAAAATACAGGGCTTTTTTTTTTTTTTTAAAGCAAGAAGTATAGTTAGAGGTATAAGGATTTTTTCCCTCTTTTCTCTGATCTTTCTATTAACTTGATATATAATTAGATTATAAGTAAAAAGGGGGTGGGAGGTTGGAGGAGCCAGGTGGTTGGTATTAAGGAGGGCACGTATTGCATGGAGCACTGGGTGTGATGCAAAAGCCATGAATTCTGTTACGCTGAAAAGAAATAAAAAAAAGATTATAAGTAAAAAATTAATTGAAATTATTAGCAAGGATTTTACCCTTTACATCTATGATATACAATGGCAGCATTAAATGCAATCATAAGAGCAATTAATTTATATGAAGAATCACCAAAACTGCATAATTCTTTTTTCAGAGGGAACCTTTGAGCCGGCCAGAACAAGCACAAGTCAGACTCAAGAAGGTTGGCAGAAGGAAGATAGAGCCCCCTCAAGGTACAGAGCTGGCCAACAAGTCTATCTGGAGCACAGTATTCTCAGTGTTGCCTGCTGGCCTTTACAAGCAACCAGGAAGTCACCCCATGGATAGGTCAGGTGCATGCTCAGGTCTGATGAATGACAGCTTCTTTTTTCCACCAGCTGCAGGGGCAATACACAAGGACCACCTATGGATGGGCTCTGGAGAAACTGAAGCAGGTATCTCACCTTTCCACTAGCCCACTGCCCCAACCTACAGTGTACAGGTAACTCCCAAGTTTCTTTAAAAATGGGCAATGTTGGTTCCAAACCATAGTGGGGACAATTGCTACCAATTCTTTCCTGAGACTTCCCCAGTGTCAGACCCCGATCCTCCTCAAGCCTATCTCCTGTCCACATCTCTGTCAGTGTTAGAGGCAGTGAATTGAATTTGGATCTCTCCTTTCTTTTAATCACACTCAGTGGATGCAATGGGTTGTCTACCTCTACCCTCCAGAAGGTAGCAATGTCATGGGACAGGGCAGGGAGACAGAAAGGGAAGGTCAGGCAAGGCCTGGACTTAGGGAAAAAAAAAAAGAGTGGTAACTAGGAGGGTAGTGCTAGGTGTCATCGTGAATGAACCTAGGCTCCAAATTCCTGGCACATAAACCATTGTCCCATGGGGCTTCCTTACAAAAGAGGAGTTGAAAAATACATTTTGTAAGGCTGTTAAAATGGCATCAGTATGGCTTTAAATCAAATGTGAGGCCCTTCTGAGCCCATTACCATGTCTAGTCACACACAGAAATGACACATCCATGGAGCCATCCTGAGAAACAAAAAAACGGCCACTGACCACAAGGGGACTCCTATAAAAGAAAGTGGTAGATCCCTTATGGTAGATCCCTTATATCTTCTTATATTTTTCAGCAACATCTGCAGTTATATTTGAATTATTTGAATTATTATATATAAAAACAAAAGCATCTTTGATGAGATATTGTAAAAACAATTATCTAGAGAAAATGGAATGATAGGGAAAAGAAAGAGAAAGTATCATGGCTTGACCAAAAAGAGACCAGGCCAGGAACCTCTCTAAAAATGAAAGAGCTGAAAAATAACAAAAGCAAGCAAGCAAGGTGTCAAGTTCAAGGAGATCAGCTAAGGTAAGATGGAGCAGAAAAGTTGCAGAGCTCTTATAAGTCAAACATGTGCTTAGAAAGAAAACACACAACACATATTCATGAACTAAAGTTCTAGAAGTCAGAGATTCAGCCAAAAGAAATACCCGAAAGTAAGACTGGTGAGTTCTCAATGGAGGCCACTTGCAATATGGCTATTTATAATGCTTGATGATTGCAGGTAGGTGAAGTTATACCAAGGATGTTCACTACAGCTACCAAGTTTTAAGACATTTGTGTGAAATCTGCATCCACTACACACCAGGCCTCACCTAGGGCTGGGCTTAAAGGAGAATTTCTGAGAATATGTATCAACTGAAGTAAAATACTTGTGAAGGAAAACATACCATGGCAGAGGAAATCAATGGTAGCTATTATCACCAACAGGCCAGTCCACCCTCAGAAAGATGCAGGACCTAGAAAGCAGATTCTAATCCACTTGGGCATAGAATTCTGACATCTCATATTTTTTCAAATGTGGTCAAGAAGAGAGAAAGACACAGACACTAAGAGAACATTTCCAGCTGTCTCTGTGGACTCCTCAGTCTGTGAAGTGGGCATGGCCAGAGGAGAGCCAGAGGGACCAGAGTAGAGACCCCCAGTACTCAGCTAGGACAGTACTGACCACCCCACCCCCACTACCACCAATATGACCCTCACCAGCTGCCTCGCCCATCAGTCTTTACTCCCTGCCTTATAATATTCTGATCCTTGATTTTCCTCATCCCAAGGAATGACTCTAGTTGTTATAACTCTGTAAGTTATATAGCTTCTTTTTATCTTTATGAATTATGGCAAATTCAAGGTTAGCTTATAGTGAAAGATGGCCATTTTGCTTTTCCTTGTTTCAGCAATATTAACAAAAAGCCACTGACCAATAGAACATATTCTTCTTAAAAAAAAAAACAGAACATATTCTTTTTGTGATAATTAGAAGGAAAAAATGCATTTGAAATAGAAGACTCTGTCTTCTAGGAACTCTAGAAATGATTTCATTGATCTCTGACATCTTCTAGCACCACTTGAGTACTACAGATAATTTTGCCCTCTTAGTTCACTGGCTTCTACAATTTAACCTGCTGTTTTTCAAAGTAATCATCAAAATTTCCATTTTTTCAATAGCTGTAGATTCAGAGAAGTGCTTAAATCTTCTAACACATTAATAATGGCCGTAGTGAGAGGTAGTTCCTAGATGCTTGTTTTTCTCTAAATGTGCCAAAAATGAAGAAAGCCAATTTCCTAGAGAATAACTTTGAAAGCTTTTGGGTGATTGGCCAAATTTGGAAAATATCTTTTAGGACCTGATTATCAAGTGAGGGAAATAGCAGTTTAGAGTATAAAAACTAAAGAAAATAGTGAGTGTGAGATGAAAGTATCTGACAAGGTGATATCAGAGAATAAATCATTTTACTTCAGAAGTCTGGAATGCTTTTCTATGCATGTCACGAACAAATTTTTTCACTCAAGTTGTGTCAAGAGTCAGTATTGGCACCTTACACTGACACTGTATCATCAGTCAAAGCAGTCTGTTGTAGTTTCTGAAGGTAAAATCATCCCTGTTGTATTGTGTGCATGTTAACTTATTGAAGGCAATGAATCTGAACCATATTAGCTAATATTAATAATTTACTTGATGCTGATTTTCTGGGAAATAGTGTGGATTAAGAAGGTGAACTGATGCAGGCACTGTGGAAAATAGTGTGGAGGTTCCTCCAAAAGTTAAAAATAGAACTACCCTATGTCCCAAAAACTGAACTACCAGGTATTTGCCCAAAGGATACAAACATAGTGATGTGAAGGGGCAAATGAACCCCAATGTTTATAATAGCAAATGTCCACAATAGCCAAACTATGGAAAGAGCCCAGATGCCCATTGACAGACGAATGGATAAAAAAGATGTGGTATATATAAACAATGGAATGTTATTCAGCCATCAAAAAGAATGAAATCTTGCCATATGAAATGACATGGATGGAACTAGAAGGTATTATGCTAAGCAAAATAAGTCAGTCAGAGAAAGATAAATATCATATGATTTCACTCATATGTGGATTTTAAGAAACAAAACAGATGAACATAAGGAAAGAGAAAGAAAAATAAAATGAGATGAAATCAGAGAGGGAGACAAACCATAAAAGACTCTTAAGTATAGGAAACAAACTGAAGGTCACTGGAGGAGAGGTGGGTGGGGGATGGGGTAACTTGGCGATGGGCATTAAGAAGGACACTTGATGTAATGAGCACTGGGTGTTATACACAACTGATGAACCACTAAATTCTACCTCTGAAACTAATAATACACTATATGTTAATTAAGTTGAATTTAAATTTAAAAATTTTTTTAAAAAGAAACTGAACTGGTAAGTACATAGTTTGCCATATACATATTCAGAGTCATTTGCAAAAAAAAAAAAAAATACAAGAAATGTGCATCCAAACCTACCTAAAATAGGGTTATGCATGTCAAAACGCTGACAGTGTTATGTGATAGAATCATCTGTGGATCTCTAGCATTTCTGCAAGACTGCAGGACCATGAATGCTTCTCCCCCAGGCCACCTCTCCATTTGTATTTGCAGTAAGCAACCTTCACAGTTGAGGTAATGTCTCCCTTTGGGACAAAGAGCAAGCTTGTCTACTACTAGCTATAAAAATGTGGATGCCCCAAGCTCCATGTTCCTCAAGTGTGATGCAGTCAATGTGTCTGAGCCCATTTTGTGTTGCCCCTATGGAATATGGGTGCAAGGCTAGTAGATACAGGTATGGATACTCATACTGCTTATTACACGGTCCTGAGAAATAACGCATCTTGCTTCTAACCCAGGAACCTCATGTGTTCTGGTAGCATCTATGAGGCAGTAATAGGCTAATTTATTAGCTTTTAAGAGGTTAAATTTATTCTAAGACCAAAGGACTCAAATATAAAATACTAAAACACAGTTAAAATGGAATATCCAAATAGTCTAACTTTAAATTTCATTTGTAAGGAAAATGGAAAGAAGGAAATAAACTAAAGAAGAAAGGAACAAAACTATTTTATAGACAGCAAGGCAAGAATATCCAACTGGCTATTAAGTAATGTTCCTCCTCTAAAAACAATGGTTAATTGTGTGGGTGTTCTTCCCAATTGCCAGCTGGACCTAAAGGAGTTGTCTATAAGAGATGACTTGATAAATGACAGAAAGCATTTATTTTAGATAAAATTTTGTAAACAAAACACAGCTGTGACAATGTGTTAAGCAGTGAATACATTTCAGCTTGAGTCAAGGAAACCATTAGCCAACATGCTTCCAGAGTGAGAACTTTAAAATCATTTTTTTAAAAAATCAGCCATATAACTGAGTATATCACAAATATGGGAGGCACACGTGAATCAAAATTCAATGCTTGAATAGTACATTTCACTTGTGCTGCACCTGAGCTTTCCAATAGGTAACTATAAAGTAGTAGTAGTTATAAATGAACATCTAAATAGACAAAAATGTACCTTGACAACTGCTACCCCAAATACATATGGAAAAGTCATACGTATTTTATAGTTGAAAGCTGAAAAACAAGCACTAATGGTCAGAGTAGACATGCCCATTGAACTCAAGTATGCTTTGATTTCATGTTTTCTAAAAATTAACCAGTTAATTATTTAAACTGCCAGCATTCATCAATGGTAGCAGCTTAATTGCATTTGTTAAATCCAGAATCCTTTGGTGTGAAATGCATATTATGAAAATCAAATATACTTATGGAATGCCAACATAGGTTTATTTCTGATTGCTCTTCATCCGAACATATATGTTCTAATGCTTGGCTTTCTGTACTGAAGTATAAATAAAAAATACAGTTGACAAACTTTCTAATGCACTCGGTTAAAAATATATATATACAAACCAAACACAGAGAACAAAGGGAACAACCAGAGGCCTTGTGTTTTAACTCACATGAATATTTAGTACGAGCCAATCTTTGTCATACACACAAGCAACATAATAAAATGCAAATGAATATATGTATGTTAATACTCTTTTGCCAGTTATATCACTAGCTGAATTACACTTAAATAAATATGGATATTCTCATCTTTAAAACTTAGCAGTTTATCCTCATCAACAGCTTAAAATGAATTAATTTCTGAATTTGTCTTGGTAATCATACTACAGGGAGGATAAGATTAAGTATCTACATATATTGTAAAACCACTTTGGTTTTTGTTTTGTTTTGAAGTAGGCTCCATGCTCAGCATGGAGCCCAACACAGGGCTTGAACTCAAGAAGACTCTGAGATTAAGACTTGAGATGAGAGATGAGATCAAGAGTCAGATGCTTAACTGAGTGAGCCACCCAGGCATCCCTAGTATATATGTACATTACAAAACTTCAGTCCAAAATGATTGTCATTTTAAAAAGTAAATTTTATTCTAATATTTCTTATTCTTTCAAAATTAATCTAGCTTTGAGAATAAAATTGTAAAACTAAGAAACATATCAAAAAATATTTCAGTCATTTCTGAATGTCTGGATTTCATGTGTGCATAGCTTTTTTTACAAGCATATACCATCATCTGAATTTTACATGTATCCATTAATACTAAAATCACTGCTATCAAATTCAAATCGCCTAAGGCATTTATTTCTTAAAACTCTTTTCATGGTAAATTTTTTTTAAAAAAGGTTTTAATTAAGGTCGAGTCTGGCAGCAATGCCGTTTCTATGACAACTCGTGATTGCAGCATAGTTCCTTCAATGCAGGATTCAAAGTGAACAATTCTAATTGGGGACACATTTAATGAAATTTTTGTCTCTTGATTTAAAAACTCTTCCTTTAAAACTAAAATGTTTGCAACATTTTCAAGTTGCTTCGAGTTAAAGAGATTTTGAAAGAAACTGAATTTACTGTCAATTTTATAACCATTATATTCTTGGATAACAAAGTCTGAGTCGGGTAATATCTAGCATATAAGAGTTGCACAGTTTGAAAACAGCTCATGGTGAATTTGTTTGTAACAAGACTTTTAAAATACCCTGCCAAGTGTTGGTATAAATACACTGTTAAGCCATGCGAAAATAAGAAGATATTTTACAAAATTGCCAGAATCCCAGAGATAAAAGACTTCAATAGTGATTAAAGAATGGTTTGGTAGCACAATAAGCTACAGATTAAAAAACAAAAGCTATAGATTACATGTCTCGGGGACATATACTCTGTTGAATACCTTTTTGTATTTGTTTGAAATGGAAAAATATATCTTGAGAACTTTTATTAATACTACTTAAGAATCATTAATTTATTAATAATAAAATAGAAATTTCTCATTAATTTCCTATGATGTAATCATTTTCTGATAAATAGTTCTTATGAAATGATAGTTCAATGAACTACTGAGCTACTGAGAGAGGGGAAAGAAAGCAAGGAGGAAAGTAAAAAAAAAAAAAAAAAGAAAGAAAGAAAGAAAGAAAGAAAGAATTGAGAAGAACACCAGAGAGGAGAAGAAAGTAGGGACTTTCTTAGGGGACATCAGTACTTTCTATCATCCCTGAAATCAGTTCATTGTTTCAAATCATCATGAGATATACAGAGGAAAGGCTTAAAAAACAATATTACATAAATTATCACAAGTTCACTAGCCTTTCTTTAGAATAAGAAGTCAACCTACAATATTAAAAGACTAAGCTATATTGAATTATACTGTGAACAGTCTTTGGAAAGTTGCACAAAGTTTGTTTATTTCTTTGGCTGTTAGGACCATCATGATTCAAATAAGAATACCACTACTCCCCATATCAAATTAATAAAATAATTAACATTAATAACACCCTGGTGAAAGACTTATGAGAAATTTGGATGTTTGTACAAAATACCTCTTAGTGTTTTCTGAAACTGAAATAATTCAAATGAAAAAGACAAAAGTACAAAATAATATTACTTTCAAATTCGTACTAAACACTCAATTACCACTCAAGACACTTACTCCAAAGAAAAGCTGCAGGAAGTTTCAACAAGTTTCTGTACTATCTGTGAAATTTTCAAAACATTTGGCATTTGAAAAGATGATAAATACTTAAGAAGACCTCAGAGGTCACTCTTTTTGATAGAGCCTCATAGTAACGCATCACTCAAAATCTAAACAAAAGTATATAATCTCTAAGTCGAAGAATACATTACTACAGTGACCTTTTTGCATCTTAGTTGCTAAATTGATTTGGATGGAATCTGGAAGAATCTAGCTTTATAACTCTGCTTTCTCTAAATAATGTTAGATTTCAGCCTTGATTTTAAATTGCTGCATTATGCATTTCTAAGAAACCTCCACTGATCTAAGCACATGCATCAAAAAAAAAAAAAAACTTGACAGTTTCCAGTAGATCATGAAAATATAGGATTAGATATCCAAGTGGTTTGTCCAAAGGCAGCATTTGGGCCCACTGAGGCCTGAACTCTAGAACTATAAGTTAAGGGAGATGGAGGTGGGCCAAGCAGTGGTACCCCTTTACCTGTGATGAGCACTGTTGCAGTTCTTACTTTTAGCAGGTGAACATTTATTGATTCCTTCTCAACCATTTCTTAGCCACCTTTCCTTTCTCTGACAACTGCACGAATTTCTCAGTTCTCTGTTTTGGGTACAAGTTTCCACTCTTTCACATTCAGAGCTATCTTTTCAAGACAATGATGTCACCTTTTCATGTAAACCCTTAAATGGCTTCTTATGATCTGATCATATGCCTGATCCCAACCTTCCTTTCCAGACTCATCTCCGTCAACTCTGACACTCCCTCCCTTCAGGACACCTAACTGATCACCATTTCTTAACTCTGTATTTTCATGCTCCCAATATTTTCCTCAGGTGTTTTCATCTTCATGCTTCCTAAAATCTTAACATCCTTCCACATAAAATCCTGTTGGAAGTTTGGTCTGACTCACCTAATCAGAATTACTCTCCTCCTTTGTGTCACCCTGCAATGATTTTTTTTTTTACCCCCCATCATCTCCATTTCCTAATCACTATGATATTTTTTTCATCTAGTATCATATCTGTGCTTTCTCTAGCACTTCATTCAGATATTTTATAACAGTATTCACTGCGTTGTATTATAGTATATCTGCATCTGTATTTTTTCATTCTCCTCATACACTGAGTTTCTTGGCAACAGGGTTATTCAGTTAATAGCTAACATTTATTGAGAGCTTACTAAATGCAAGGCATGATTTTAAGCACTTAACATGCATAAACCCATTCGATCCTCATAAGAACCCTAGAAGGTTGGACTATTATCCCAGTGTTAAAAATAAGGAAACTAAAGCAGAGAGCAGTAATTTCTCCAAGGTTTTATTTCTTGTTATTGAAAGAGACTGTATTCATACTCAGGCCCTCTGACTCCATAACTCTTGCTCCTAATCAATTCCTTACACTGCCTTTTTCCTTCCTTCCTACCCTCCTTCCTTCCTTTTTCTTTCTTTCCTTCTTCTTCCTGCCCGCTTGTATACCTTTTCAATGTCTATTATTCTAACATGTAGTTGCATATGTTTCTTGAGTAAATTAATTAACTTTGTCTGAACATGTATGAACAAGTCCTAGGAAAAGGTAGGCATGGTGTCTTCCCAAATAAACTCTTAAAAAGTTTAATAAATCTAAGTTAAATTATACATAAACAGTTCTGCTTCCTTAGTTTGAAACTGATGATAACCAGAATCCATTTGAAGCAAAATTTAATTGTACTTTTTCAGAATACACTAATTCATTTTATTGATTCTTTTTAAAAAAGGCAAAACAAAATAATCATGTTAAAATGTTAAAATATGTAATAAATAATGGCAATAAACCCTTCTGTCCTACACTTAAAGGGTTTTATTGAGTGACTTTATAACGTAAAACTGCTTTTAGAGATGACAAATTTATAAGCTTTCAGCTGACATATCAATGATTAATGTATATGACTTTTTCAGCTTGAAATCTGTTTCTAGGTCTAAGGATTCAGATACCAAAGTTTACATCTCTACTAATACATTCCCCTCAGTTTGAAACATCATTTTTATGCATCAGAAAGATAACTGGTGTTACTTTAATTAAGTATTTTTTGTTTGTTTGATGTCCATGTCAGTATAATAATTGAGTAGTTAAAATCTGTACAGGATTGTATGTCATACACATACACACACTCTATGCTGCTGAGAATAAAGCTCCCAGCAATCAAGAAAAGTAACAGGGAAAAGGTTACAGAAGGCATTTTCCCATGAGCTTTTATTCCCTGCATTCATAAACCTTCCTGTCTGAGGAAACTCAGATGGTCACGCACACTAAAAATTACCCAGCGAAGAAGGGTAGGCTTATCCTAAGATTGCCAAGCAATGACATATTTATTTAGCTTTATTTCTTGAAGATAGTCCAAAGATTTTATACAATTCAAGCCTGAATTCCTAAGTTCCATGGATTCTTTCAAAATGGAACCCAAATACCACGAAAGAAGTGCTACAAAAGTTTCAATGTACCATTCCTCTTCCTCACAGTGATCATCATATATAGCCTACACATTTTAAATGCACGACTCGGGGTTCTTTCTTGTTCCTGATTACATCTACTCCAGACATGGACTTAGACATTTTTTGGAAACATTCAACATAGATACCACTTCTGGAGAAGACATGATGAATTACAACAACATGTCCTAGTACAAATTTGTTTGTGATTAATCTCAGATTTCATTATCTAACATGAAAGAATCATATTTTACATGTCTTAAAATATTAACTTCTTTATCATCAACTTTTAAATTTGTATAATCCCATCCATCATTCATGGAGAGTGAGGCAATAGGATCTGGCAGGTGTCCCAGTTTTATTTAACTTGGTTTAGAAGCTAACTATAGTACACTTTGTGAGGCACTGTGGGGGCAGCTGAAAGATCTCACTAGAACACTCTCAATTGCAAGACCAAACGTAGGGATAGAAGATCCCTTATTTTTATTGTTTGTCTCGGTATAAAGCAGTTTTTTTCTAACTTAAGATTGATTTGACTATTAGGCACAGTGGGCACAGTGCCTCGGGCCCATGCTATGTTTAGAGACACAGGAAATTTTCTAATTTTAATTTCTTTTAAAATATGAAGAAAAAGTGAATAGTAATGCATATATCTTAATGAGTCCAACCTAAGCTTATTTTTTTCTTTGGTGAAAGGAGCCCAAGAAAGCAAAAGTGCTCATGGCCCAAGAAGTCATAATGCAGCCTTGATCTTAGTTGATCTTTTTGCTGAGTGGATTCTTGACAGGCTTTAACATATGACTGTGGTTCTCAGAGAAAGAGCCCTAGACTAATAAACAAGTCCCGGGTGCACAAGTTATGAGTTTTGTCAAGTGGACAAATCACTTAACCTCCTCTACCCTCAGTTTCTTTATCTATAAACAGTAATAATAATATTATATAGGCAGCTTATGTACTTGGCACTGTCTTAGTTTCAAGTATTAACTCATTTAGTGCTAGCACAACTTGGAAAACGGTGGAACTAAATGAAGCAGGCACTAGAATAACCATTATACACCTGCCTAAGCTGAGGCTCAAAGGCTGACCTGATTCCTCTAAGTAGTCACAATTAGTGAACGGTAGAACAAAAATCTGAATCCAATCTGATTTGAACACCTGTTTTTCCTTTCCAGAGTCACTGTAAAGATCAGTAGACAAAGGAAATGATTTCTAAACACCTAAGCATCATTTAAAGGTAAAGTAGTTAATTGCAAATGATGGCATTTGTTTTTGCCAACATCTTTCCCCAAGGTGTTTTTTGATTTCCATATGAGAGGTACATGTAGATCAAATAATTTGTTTATCATCTAGGTTTTATTCAAACTCATGAAATGGTAACGTAAACCTAGTCTGATATGTATGTGTGTGTATACTATGTATTATTTTAGCCATACACAGGTATGTATTATAAGGAAATTGCTGGCCAATTATTAAATTCAAATTAAATTTTAAATTGTTCAAAACACAGTGAGAGTCTTTAAAAAACAACTTCATTCAGTAGGAAACACAGCCACTTTAGAAGCAAAATGTAGACCACACTTTTCTCCATGTGGAAATCTTACTAGGGAAAAGGCAAGCAAGGCTCTAACTCAGAGAAGATAACTAGAGTTCTTCCACCTTTTATGGTTTGAGAAAGCCCATGCTTTTCCCCAAGTGCCGAATTCTCTAAGGCAGTAGGGGCTAAGTCATCTCCTGGGCAGAAGGAACAGTTTCCATTGCAGGTCAAAAGAAATACCACAGAATAGAACCCTAGAATGTTAGTAGTGAAAAGGATACGGTTTAACATCTGTTGTCTCCTCGTTTTATGAAAGAAAAAGACCAAAGCCAGGTTGGTGAGATGGTTTGAATAGATTTGTGGCAGAATCTGTTTGCTAGTCTAGTATTCACCTCATAATAATATGAGAATATTAGTGGGAGAAACATTCATTCTGCTAATCAAGCCAGAAGACGAAGGAGATGACATTTGAGACTTATTAGTAAATGGGAAAAGCCTGCAATGCCTTTGTGTGGGGTGAACATGAGCAATCTTAGTAAGAATTACTGGACACGTGGTGTAATAGTCACCTCCCACCAAGACAGAAATAGGAGATAAAATCATTAAACAATGACAAAAAAGTACAAGAATGAAAACTAACCAACTCTCTGGGTTTCACAGGGTTGAGAGGGCTCCCAAGACACAGCATTTTCAGTAGTAAAACTGAGAATGACCCAGGAAAACCTGAACAAGATGCAAAGATGTGGGGCACCTGCATGGCTCAGTTTGTTACGTGGCTGCCTTCAGTTCAGGTCATGATCTCAGGGTCCTGGGATAGAGCTCTGCATTGGGCTCCCTGCTCAGGAGAAGTCTGCTTTTCCTCTCCCTCTGCCTCTTTCTCCAGCTTGTGTACTTTCTCTCTCTCTTTCACTCTCCTTCTCTGTCTCAAGTAAATAAAAAAAAACAACTTTTAAAAAATATTATTAAAAAAGATACAAAGACATTGTTTTTCTTTAAATTTTCAAGGAAAATTTCCCTCTTCCTTTTATTTTCAAATTTGCCTGCTGAGAGTGTGGTTGTTGGTATTTAATAACCAGACAAATACATGAACACAGAGAGAAGAAAACAAGATACAAATCCTTACCTCAAAGACATTCTAATGTGGGAAGAGAGATAGAAAATAAACACAATAAATGTTACAAAATTCTAAGTGTTATTGAAAAAAACAATAGAATAGAGAAGGAGAATTGATCCAAGGCAGCACCTTTTTTTAGTAGGATGGCCAGGGAAGGGCCTCACTAAGAAGGTGGCATTTGAAATGGACTTGAGGGAGGTAAAAGAGTGAGCCACATGGATTATTGGGAGAAGTGTGTTCCTGGCGGAGGGAACAACACGTATTAGGACTCTAAGTAGAGAGCAAGCTTTATGAGTTTGAAGAGAAGTGAAGGAAAGTCTACTGTGGGCTGAAAGCAGGGGAGTAAGAGACAAAGCCTGACAGAAAATTCAGAATCTCCAAGCCTGTCTAGGCACATCATGTGAAGTAGAGTAGGCAAAGTTAGACTGCTAAAGACATGAAAATAACATTAACCACAAAACAGTTTTATCAGGAGGAATTAGAAACTAATGCCTCTGGAGACGAACAAGGCAATGGTCCCAGTAAAAGATGTTTACCACAAACTACAGAAACAAGGTCTGAGATGCTTAGAGCACTGATGAACATGTGCAGTAATTATATGATACATCTCATGAGTTTTACAGATTGGGGAAAGATAGAGTCAGTACCTTTTATGTTTAAAAATCAACAAATTGCTTTGGAAAATATTCTATATAACATTAATAATGTCATTTTCTATTCACTTTGATCTTAATTAGAGGCAAGAGTGATAATAATTACATTAATATGAATAAAAAAACTAACTCCATTTCACAAACATGTGTGAATTTCCTCAGTCTTGATCAAGGGAGCCAACAAGGGAGCCTGTTATTCTGACATAACAGGTGGAGTGACTACAAAGTCAACACATACCTTCCAGAATTACAGTGTAAGCCAAAAGATATTTTGCAGATACACATGGTATTAGCCAGCATCTGGTCTGTGACCATGGTGGTGTGAAGAGCTGGAAATACTACTGGACTATTCTGACATGGGAAGATGTGATCCAATCCTCAGTAGCTCTCTAATGACTTGAGAGTCCCCTCCTCCACTTCCTACACCACCCTCTTAAACTGGACAGCTGTCACAGACAACAGACTATTGATCAATCTACTTTTGATCCTTTCCACACCTCTTCCAAAATTATCCTTCCAGCTGCAAACATGATGATGCAATCATGCCATCCTCTTACAATTCTTAAGGCACTTTTCTTCAACTTCAGAATAAATTTAATTCTTCATTTTGTAGCATAAAAGTCATTCATTACCAGATCTGTCAAGGTTTCATTTCCTGATAATTCTCCATGTGGAATCTACATCTGTTTTCCCTTTTGTGCCCCTAATAATGTTATTTCTTCTCTCTATAACTCGTGTGTTTCTTCTCCCCTCATCCCAATTGTTTCCTCACTTCCATTAATTATTGCTCAGTATTCAACTCCTTTATGAAGCTTTCTTTTATAGAACCTCCCCTCCCTTCTCCTCCTCTGTGTCTCCAAAGTAGACCCTTTAAAAGAGTTATCACAGTGGATTTCAACAGATGCTTTCTCTGTCTTCTCCACCAGGCTGAATTATTTGAGTGTACGAGCAGAGACTTATTCATCTATCACTAGCTTTCAGAACAGTGTCTGATATCTAAGTGATGCTTGTTAGAAAGATGGAAGAATGAATAGTTTGATGAATGAATAAAATAAGGACTATCATTTTGGGTAACTTAATCTATTTAAACCATAGTTATTTATCTATGAAGATATTTTAATGTTGCTATCATTCACTTTAAACATGAAATTTGATTTTCAGCATATTTCTGCCATTAGCATTTGCATCGGGATAAATGCGTATATTACAGGGTTTGAAATAATAGGCTCAAATATTATCTGCAATTCCTATAGCAATTTTCTTTTCAACCCCTAATGATGTGGCAATTATGTATTTTAAAATCTCATTTAAAATTATGGAATTATTAATCAAACCTAAATATTAAATAATAAAGTAACTTGATACATCATTGGCTTTCAGTTTCTTTTATTTGTAGCACTGGAAGACTCTGTCATGCAAGATCACATACAGAACATGCAAAATAGTAAAAGTAGAAACCATAGCCAGGTTGAAACTGAATTGAGGATACTAAGCCTTTACTCTTATTTTCCTCCTGTGGGTCTGCATTGTGTACTTGCTGTATTATTTAAGAATAGCCAATTCTGCTAAGTAAAAAACCAGAAAACAAAATGTGGCAGATGAAACTCACAGGATGTATTAAGTATAGATGATGAGCAATTCAACTGGCTTCTAAAACAGGTAATATTCATAAGAAGTGTTAAGTACAATTAGACAAAAAGTATAAATAGAAAGCAAATTAGTAACTTATAAGATATGGATATCTATCTCTTACAGATAGAATAAATGAAAAATCTGATAAAAAAATAAATGGAATAAACAGAAGTATCACTTAGAGATGGAAACAGATACAAAGCCCAAGTCACGAAATACAAATCATGCCACCTCCATATGGAAAGGTATATCATCACGAAGTCCGCTACATATTTGTGACACACATCATGGTTCTATTTTGCTCCCATGTATGTTCTACCCTACGTGTGCCAAGAAAAGGCAAGACTATTCACCAGGTAAGTGAAAGTGAGAGTAATTGACCAGGTTCTGCCTCTAAACACCTCCAGTAGAACAAGAATGCATTGACTCTAGGAGCCTTCCTTCACTGAGTCTCCTTGTTCAATATAACTTGTAACCACATATTCAGTAATAAAGGCCAATGTAACAGAAAGAGAGAGGTGGAAGTTATAATGTTATGCAACACAGGATTCCAGGAGGATGTTCCTTCCACCCCTCTAGTACCCTATCGCAAGTATGTTAACCCATCTCCAACTCTTTCTTCTTGCTTCTTCCGGTGCGTTTTCATTTGGTTCAATAAACTATGTGAATCAAGCACCTTAGTATGGGTCTGTGAGTCTTTCTGTCTCTTGATTCTTGGTAATGTCTGTTGGTTAATATGCTTGGAGGCTACCATTGCCTCAATGTCATATCTTATATGAAAGGGGTCCATGAGGCCGCTTTCCATTTGGAAAACATGGTTAAAATGCAATCTTACAAATCAATTAATAGTAGTCTACTTTCATAAGCCTTTCTTTAATCTTAACTGTTATCAAACATGGCTTAATTTAACATGATTTTTATAGCATTCCTAGGCTATATTACAACACTTTATTTTTAAAAAAACGTATTCTGAATTCTTTTCTAGGAATCTAATCCCTTATAGGAAATGCTACTACAGAGCTCTGACATTTCATTACAGTTTGGTATCAAAATACATCCAACCCTCCTCTCAGCTTTCAATACTATTCCTCTTATTTATGTGCTTTGACATTTTATTAATGTATCCAATAAAAAGATACCTTAATTTTCATTGTTCCTAATGAAAAACTTTCAAGATTTTAAAATAAGATAATTTTTAGGTTTCTTTGCAGAATATAATATAATATGCCTTTACAACATGATAAACATAAAATAGACTCCTAGAGTGTTGATGGACATTATATTAGGTTGAACTTTATGAAATTGACATTTTTGTAAGTCTAAAACAGCCAGATATTGGTACCTTTATATAATTCAAACTAATAGTTCTACTCCTCTAATCATCATGTAGTTTAGACCCCCTGAAGCACCAAATAATTTTTTAGCACCTGATTGAGAATTTCTAATGTTTCTATTGGCTCGTAACATGATTTCTCTAATTTCAGATAATTTGAATTTATGGAAAGTTCTTCCTAATTTTGAGTAAAATTTTGAGTAAAATAACTTCAGTTTATGAGTAAGGTGTTATATTCTCTATCATTCAAGCCAGAACCCTTTTCAAATAGAACTTCACTCTTAGTAATTATGGAGGGACAGCAGGTGTAACTTGAGATAATGCTGGACACATAAACAAGGACAACCATTCTATGTATGAGTAACAATGAATATATATGATTCCTCCTTTACAAGCTATCCTTTAAAATAACTGATGATTTCTACTATTGCTGTTAACTTTCACTTTCATGAAAGTAAACATGACTTCATTTCCTTGGATCATTCCTCTGCTGGCATGACTTTGGACCCTATACATTTAACTTAGCTTAGTGTAAATATATTAAATATATATTACAAAGGAAGAGGAATCGAAATGAACAGAACACTAAGTAGATAAGTTAGGGAACTAATACACATCCCTAAATTAAGTCTTGATTGTACATCCCTGGCCCCATATTTGTTCCCTCTTTTCTTTTTTTGCTCTTCAGCCTACATTCTTCTACTTATTTCCCCCTTTCTCTTGTTATTATCTCGGGCCTGCAATGACAGAATTAATATTATTCAGCCTTGCCTTTTTTCTCAAACATTAGAAACGTGCTGACCTGTCCTAGAATCATTTTGATTGAATATAGATGTAAGTGTCCACTTGCTAGCTTCTTGCATAGACATCTATTTCTCATTCTGTATTGTCCTCTGTGTAACTGAAAACAAACTGAGAGATGGAAAGAGTGCATGGAACTTATTACAAGACTTTGTACTCAGTAGACAATAGATCAGTGGTTCTCCCCTCTGCTGTTTACCATATTCTTCCTTGGTATGTAGCCAAATGCTGAAAGATGGGAATGTGCCTGCCATGTGCAGGAATTTGACTCCTACATCCTAAGAGATGTTTGTCTGGCACTAAACGGTTATATTAAGTGACACAATGTTGGAAGGTGATGATGTGAATTCTTTGAAATTATGATTACTTCTATAGGAATAGACACTGTGAGAAGTTTTTCTACTAGAGCAGTTCTAAAAAGTTAATTATTTTTTCTGTGTTTAATGCAATTAATCCCTTCAACAGTAGTTTGAGTGCTAAAGAGCTTGCCTCGAACACGAAAAGTTTAAGATCCAATGTAATAAATGTTTATTTGAAGAATGCTGATTGACTAATATAAGTTAAAAAAATGAGAAAAAAGAGAATGAAGGGTATGTTTGCTATGTTCCTTTCTGGGTGAGATGACATTTCAGTTAGTGCTGAATCTAAAATCATATTGATTTATAGCCCATACTTGCCCGTTGCCTCTCTTAAAATTTATCACATAACCTTAAAAATCCTAAAATACCTCCATCTACAATAATTTTATAACCCTTCCCCCATTACTTTGATACTCAATTGTTCTTATTTTAAAACTATATTGAGTATTAACAGAATTTTTAAAATATGATGATAGCGGCAAATAGGCACACAATAAAATTGGAAGTTCATTTCACATTAAGAGATACTTTAAGTATGAGAAGCCAATCTGTTTATGTCAAGCTTTATTTTGGGACATTATCTTTCCCTTTAGTAGAACACCACTTCCTCAGACTCCATGGGTTACTATGGTATCCTGCTTATATTTGCTTCTGCTAATGTTCTTGAGTCCATTAATGTTCAATTGTGAAATTGTTTTGACTAGCAGACTTGGCAGTCGTGGCCAGTGTGGGACAACGAAAGCAGCTCCCTGAGCAATCAGAGTAGTACAGAAATAAACAGAGGAACACATCATTGTCACAAGCTCATGTTCAATCGTCATGGGTTTTATTGCATAACAAGATAACCGTAAAGCTGACAAAATGCCACAAACAATAGAAGAGAGTTTCAAGTATTTGTTGAGCATCTTTTTTTCAAATTATCACTGGTCATTGTAGAAAAAATAGCCTGCTTCTTTTGGTCAAAATATTTAATAATTTATAAAATTTAGAAAAAATACACAATCCTCTTTCACTGGTTCTGTTGATTTGGAAATCACACGGTAAAGATGAAAAAGAAAGTATATGCCTGCTGAGTGTAAATATTAAGGCTCTTTAAGATAAAAGCCATCTCTTACTGATTTATTATTAATCCTTTTAAATATTTTTTCTCTTATGACTAAAACTGAATGTAAAATAATTTGCTCCTTTTTTCACAAGGCACTGATACACATATTACATGATACAATTAGCAAATTTGCTCACCATGGTTTCTGTAACCTTTTTATCTCCTTGTATTTCTAGTTCTCATTTGTGTTAAAATTTTAGAATCTATACTAAATGTCAGAAAGAACACTTGAATAAATTTTAAATTCTTGTGGTGAGATACTATTTTCCCAGAAAAATCAATGAGGTGGAACTAAAGAACATTCTTGAATCCTGGGTACTTAACTTCTTGATAAAAGATTCCTGACCAAAAAAAAAAAAAAAAAAAGATTCCTGACAAATTAATTTAGCAAAGCCACTTCAGGTGTGAAACTTCATGTGATGGAGATAAGTAGCATTTAAGGGTTAGTCAAGAGTCTTTTAAAAATCCAATTTAAAAATTAATTAAAAAATAAAACTATACTTTGCCATGCACAAATGTCATTATACAAAATAAAAAAAGTTATATCTGATTTCTTCATAATTCAGTCTTGAATCTGAAAGTGAATTTGGAAATATCTGTCTCACCATTTTTATTTCTTCCCTGTCTTTTCTTTTTTTACTTTGTTTTATGGAAAATTTAAAACACATTCAAAAGTAGAGCAGTCAGTATAATGAACTCCCATGTACCCAGGATTCAGCTTTGACGATTATTAACATTTTGTCAATCTTTCTCATCTATCTTCACCTTACTTATATTTACAAGAATTTTTTTTAAAGATTTTATTTATTTATTTGACACACAGAGAGAGGTCACAAATAGGCAGAGAGGCAGGCAGAGAGAGAGGGGGAAGCAGGCTCCCTGCCCAGCAGAGAACCAGATGCGGGACAATCCCAGGACCCTGAGATCATGACCTGGGCAAAAGCAGAGGCATAACCCACTGAGCCACCCAGGCAACCCTACAAGAATAATTTAAAGCAAATCTCACTCTGAATATCACTTCACTTGTTTACCTTTTGATATGCATCATTAGCAGGTAACACTTTTTTTCTCTAACAATTACAAATACTATTACATAGTTTACAATATTCCTAAGAATCCCTTAATATCACCATATATTTAGTTCATATTAGAATTTTGTGATTTGCTTATACATATTTTTTTCAGTTTGTTGTTTAAATCAAGAGCAGCCCCTGCCACTGCACCCACCCCCAAGAAGACCAGGCATCATCATATTTGTTTATTATGTCCATTAAGTCTTAGTTTCTGTTCCCCACTCCCTTTTATTCATGTCACTCATCCTATAAAATTCCCCATTTCAGATTTGGCTGATTTTCTCACTTCTTATTACCTCTTTTTTTCACAGAAGATCATACTGGGGCTAAGAGAGATTCAATAACTCATCCACTGTTACAGGATGAGATAATAGAAGCATAGGACTGGAAGTCAGGTTCTCTGCTGTTGAATCTGCAGTCTTACAGAGTAGGAAAGAACACCAGTGAGAAGTTTGGAGATTGACAACCTGGACTAGGTGCCCAGTTCCATTTAGTAGCTGAGTGACCTTAGGCACATTACCTAGCTTCTCTGAACCACATTTCCCACATCTGAAAAATGAGAATGATTAATTCCTTCCTTGCCCATAAAATGCTTATTACATGCTAGCTGCTTTTACTTTATTATTTCAAATTATATTTTTTCATCTCTTTGGAAAATACCAGGTTGGTTTTGAACAAAAACAGTGGCATATTTTGGTTCCACAATAGGCCTGATGGTAAGGAGTTAGAATTAGATGAGTTGTTGTTTAATAGTCACTAAATCTTTTTGAATATCAAATCAAGCACTTTAGTTCTCGCCCATCTTTCTATCCCAGATTTGATAGATCGTAAAAAGCCCAATTTATAGGATTAGTGTTCCTCTTTAACTCTGCATTCTGTCTCTACCTTAAGATACACCTGTAAAAGTCACCTAGCAAGTGTACATAACCCAGTGACACCATTTTCTCTTTATACAACCCAGAACAGTGTACATCATTATTAAGCTAATCTTCTTGGTGCACTGTTTTTATACAATAGAATCTTATCATCACGTGTTTAGTAATTGCTTCTTTTTTGTTGAAATCTATTCATATTTGGAGGGCATAAAATTAAGTTCAGTTTATTTAAAATAGAATTGTTTAATTGATTAAAATGTAGCTACAGTAATAATAATTAAAGTGATCCCTCTCCAGTTTAATAAAGCACTTATTGGAAAGAGGGAAAGATGCCTTGAGGTTGTCACATCTTTACCAAGATTAACTAAAGTAGATTTCAGGTCTTTAGTATGTTATAAAAATGAAGGATGCAGAACATTCAGTGGAGTAGTCAGCAGTGATAAATCCTGGAGCACGGTCAAGGAAAACAAGAGCAGGAGATTCAGAAACCAAACTCTGACCATCAGGTAATGCCTCAAGACTGTGGAGCACTTCCACTGATAGGACAAGAACCAAGGTTAAAACTGCAGTGGCATGAAGAATGAACTAGAAACAATGAATTTAAATTAAATTTGGCAGCAAATGATAGAGAGAGGTTCGTTACTTGACATGAAAATGGGTACGGAGGCAGCCTTGGAAACAAAGTTCATCTTTCCCTTTCAGATAAGAAGAAAAAAGAGCAGCTTGTTAATGAGACAAACTTTGAGATGGAGATGGGTGAAATTAATAAGGTCCAAGCCTGATGGACTCTTAATTTCTTGAAAATTTAATTAAGGACAGTTGGCTGAGTGCTGAGTTAAGTTTTTGAGGAAAGTTATTAAGATTTCCAGGAGTTGGTGAGTGAATGTGCATGAGACTGATTAGGAATCAAGAAGGGTTGACTGCGACTGGAAATCTTTAAGGATGAATGGCAATAGTGTCAGGCACTCTTTCTTTAGCACTACTTGGACCAGGAGCAAGCATGGAGTAAGCTGATGATTGAGCTGAGAGTAGACAAGGCAAGACCCAAAGAATGTGATGAGACTGCACTACTGGTAAGACCTGCTGTTAAAGAGATTTAAGAGGGACTCCAACCAAGGTAGGAAGAGAAGTTCATGAGTGAGCAGCAATCTAAGAAGGACTATGATGAGGTAAGAGGCTAAGGAAAGACGAAAAAAAGATTGTAGTCAGAAAGGACACTTTCAAAATTCAAGATCTTAGAAAAAGATCTTGGGTGTGTGTGGCTGAAATAGTAAAGTCATTGGATTAGGGGAGGTTAGTGTTTGTTAAATGGATTATCATTGAGGATACTAAAGTTATGACATTTCATGTGCTTTCAGAGACCTTCCAACAAAGACTAAGAAAAGAAGAAAGGGAAAAACTGCAAAGAGAGGCCTTTTAAGGCTTCCCATGATATGGAGAGGAGAGAGGGAATGACCCAAACAAGTTGAATTTACGTGTTTAAGAAATACAGGAGGAAAACTTCCCAGGGATACAGGCTAGGCAAAAAGTCTTGGCCTATCCAAAGTAGCAGCTGGGTGGAATCACAACTTAATGTCAGCTGACTCCAAAATCATTGAAAAACATTAGAGCAACAGTTCCCAAAAAAAAAGATTATGAAAAAAGTGGTTATAAACTGTGCATTATAAACATTTCTTAAATATATATTTCTTCCATATTAAATTATTCTTTTAATACCTAAAGGCATCAGTTCCTATTTAAGGTCAAGATCCTGACAAATTTTGTTTTGTTAAGAGAAGAAAACCAGAAGAAACTTCTCCAAGCAATATTTTATTTGAAATGTTATTTTTAAATATGGGTATCAGGTCTCCTGAAATGAAAACTTACTCTGACAAAAGCTTGTCATTAAGCTTTGTTCAGCTCAAAAGGAGCTGAACAAAGGGAGAGGACTAAACAGAGACAAGATATTCACAGCTGCAAATAAAAATATGAACAAATCCTCCCCACTGTATCTCAGTAGACACCATGAAGTGTTTCAAATAGTGATGACAAAGAGCTAAACAGATAACACTGTTATAAGCCAGTATCATAGAAATTCCTTAAGCATAAAGGAGATACAACTTTCTGAATCACTGAGGAATCCAGGGCCAGGCAGGACAGAGGTGGGAGGCACACCCTCCACTCCAGGGTCTGGCTCTGGAAAGAGAGAAGGTGCAATGCCTAAGAGGGGGCAATGCCAAAACCTCAGGTCCAAATTCAGAAGCTCTTCATACTGGAGAACCAATCTGCATAGTAGTTCAGAGCACAGAGAAATTCAAGAATGTGCTGAATACTCAAAAGTAAGGTAGACCAAACCAATGGTAATCACCTGGGAAGCATTCCCATAGGAAGAAAATGTTTAAACACCAACCTGAAGTGTAAGTCAAGACTCCATTTCCTGGACAGTAGAGAGGCTGGACATGTCAACCCAGAAGCAGAGATTTGCCAAAGACAGGGATTTGGAGTGGGACTAGTGTACAGGCCAGCAGTCATCTCATTAATAGTTAAAGGAGACTTAGAAAAAGGCCCAAATCCTGTGAAGTAGGACACTATGTAATGACAGGGAGGAATTGTTGAGGCTTGGCAACTTCATGACCTCACAAGATGGCAGGTCTCACTTTTATGGTAGCCAGTGAAGAAGACTAGAAGGAAAAAAGTGTCATGGGAGCCTGGCTGATTTACTTGGATCATACATCCTGAATTTAAGTGCTCAGTATCAAATACAGCATTGTAGCAGTAATAGAGTGGGAGCAATTACTATTCAACCTGCCTTTTGGGGCGACAGAGGGTAGCCTAATCTGATATGGGTACTATCAAGAGAACAATTTCCAATGTTAACAAAGTGATGGAAGGCAAAGCCAAATGACAAGGGGTTGGTAAAGGAAGGAGGGAAGAAGAGAACAACAGTATAAATTACTTCTTCCCACAATTTACTAGTAAAACCACACTCCTTGTTTAAGAACTCAAAGAAACTTATCATTAGGTTACCATTTTTGGTCATGGTGGAATTATAAACACAAATTCAATGGGCAGTTCTAAAACTGGTAGAACTTGGTTGTAAGATGGTCTCTTGGATGAACCAGAATGAGAACGCTATTTCATAGATTTTCATTAAAGTGAAAACCACAGACCCTTGCAATATATGACAGCATTCCATCTGAGGAACATAGAAGTAAATGAATGAAGAACGGTAAAGAGGGGTACCTAGGGAATAGCAAAATTGAAAACTGGATTTTTTTTTCACACTTAAGCTTGTTTGAAGGCAGTGAAGAAGGAATTAAGAGAAAGACAAGTTTATAAATAGAGTTTATAAATGTAGGGGATGTCTGGGGGAGAAACATAAAAAAGCAAGAGAAAATACTAGTAGCACAGGAAAAGAAATTAAGCTTTCACTTAATGATTGCATTGAGTTCCAAATCATGTGCTATTGCTTAAAGGTATTAAATAGATATGAAAAAGGACAGAAACTAATAAACATTAATGGATCCTCCACTTTAATCACCCAATCATTCAATCAATAAATATTTTCTAAGTATTTGGGAAATAGTGGAGGAGAAATATTAGCCAGAGTATAAATGTGTTCAAAAATTTAAAATTTAGTTAGGTAGACAAATCCACATAAAAGATTAATGACTAATTCCTTGTATCATATAGTTATTATTATTTTTTTCCTATGTGATGTTTAAAAACTTGTAAGTGCATTTATTCATCTATCAAAGTAAAATAAACAACTTATAAAGATTGATATGATATGAATATCCACAAAACTACTTGAATATCTATATAGAAAAGACAAACTGTATCCTCTACCTCACATTACACAGAAAAATTAATTTCAGGATGAATCAAAGACCTACACATAAATGATAAGATTACAAAGCTTATCAAAAAGAATGCAAAGGTATTTTTATGACATCAGTGTAGGCAAAAAGAACTTGGGACACCAAAAGCAGTAACCATTGGATAAAAAATTGATAAAGTTAATCTCATCAAAATTAAACTTCTGTTCTTCAAAAGAGACCATTAAAAATTCCATTAAATAAATAAATAAATAAATAAATAAAATTATTTGTTAAATTAAATAAAGATCAGTCACAAGCTAGAGAAAAATATTCATCAGACATATATCAACAAAAGACTTACATACAGAATATATAAAAAGCTCTACAAATCCATAATAAACAGAAAACAA
The DNA here is from genome assembly GCF_010015895.1 of Lontra canadensis. Taxonomy (NCBI): domain Eukaryota; kingdom Metazoa; phylum Chordata; class Mammalia; order Carnivora; family Mustelidae; genus Lontra; species Lontra canadensis. The sequence goes on from NW_022631005.1 coordinate 7,039,277, forward strand.
CCCAATAGAAAATTGGCAAATATTATATGAAATGTTTCACAAAGGAAGATACATAAATGGTCAATAAGCACATAAAAAGATATTCAATGTAAAAAAAAATATTCAAATTAACTATAGTCCTCAGGGAAATACAAATTAAATCTAATAAGTTACCACTTTGAACTTACTAGAGCAGGATAAAATTTTCTTATCAAATGTTGATGAGAAAGTGAAGCAAGTAGAATTCTCCTACATTGCTGATGAAAGAAAAATTTTATTACTACTTTGGAAATTAACATGATAGTTTTAATAAAGTTAAATATACAAACTCTTTATGACTTAGCCATTCCACTCCTTGGTATTTATCTAAGAGAAATGAAAACATGTGTCCACAAAAAGATTTGTACAAGAATGTTCACAGTACCTTTATTCATAATGTTCCCAAATGGAAATAACTCACATGTCCACAACAGAAAAGATGATGAACAAATTGTGGCATTTTAACACAATGAAGTAATAAAACTTAGAAATAATTTATTTAAAAGGTTGGAAAACAGTGTGGAGATTCCTTAAGAAATTCAAAATAGAGCTACCCTATGACCCTGCAATTGCACTACTGGGTATTTACCCCAAAGATACAGATATAGCGAAAAGAAGGGCCATCTGTACCCCAGTGTTCATAACAGCAATGGTCACAGTCACCAAACTGTGGAAAGAACCAAGATGCCCTTCAACGGATGAATGGATAAAGGAGATATGGTCCATATATACAAAGGAGTATTATGCCTCCATCAGAAAGGATGAATACCCAACTTTTGTATCAACATGGACGGGACTGGAAGAGATTATGCTGAGTGAAATAAGTCAAGCAGAGATTGTCAATTATTATATGGTTTCACTTACTTGTGGAGCATAAGGAATAACATGGAAGACATTAGGAGATGGAGAGAAGTGAGTTGGGGAAACTGGAGGGGAAGAAAAACCATGAGACTGTGAACTCTGAGAAACAAACTGAGTTTTAGAGGGAAGTGGGGTTGAGGGGTTGGGTGAGCCTGGTGGTGGTATTATGGAGGGCACGTATTGCATGGAACACTGGGTGTGGTGCATAAACATTGAATTTTGGAACACTGAAAAAAAATTAAATTAAATCTTAAAAAATAATCAAGTACTGATACACAAAACAACATGGTGAACCTCGAAAGTATTATGTTGAGCTAAAATAACCAGATTCAAAAGAGTGCATAGCAAGTGATTCCACTTATATGAAGTTCTAAAGTAGGGAAAACCAAAGTAAGGTAATGGAAATTAGGACAGAAGTAGCCTCTGGGTGATGGGGATAGGGAGGGTGTCAAAATTGACTGTGAAAAGTTTTTGGAGAGATGAAAATATTCAGTATTTTAATCAGAGTCATGGTTACATATATCTGTAGTTATTAAGTTACACTGAACTAAATACCTATAATCTGTATTTTATTGTATATAAGTTATGCCTCAATTAATAAAAATAACTGAAATTGGACCAAATGACTTCTAGGAGTCTCTTCCTATCCTAATATTTTTGTCAAGATTGCAATAACCTTCTAAGTATTAGGTTCAATAAAAATAACTACTGAAAAAATAACTATTGAAGGAAAGCTATACATTATACTCAGAGCTATTTGCATGTTCCTATTTTAAAGTTTAACATTATATAGCTCTTTAACAAGTTTCCAGTTGCAACTAATATACTGTTCAAATAAAATGCTACCATATGTAACTCAGATGTCATTCATTGTATTATTTAAAGGTTCTCAGTCTTCAAACTTTCCCACTTACCTTCAGAATTGCATTCCCATGAGAATCCTGCTTTTTTGTTGTTTCTACTCTTTACTATAAAATTTTATTATCTGGTGTTTTCATATTTTTAAAGGTCGTTGCTATTTTAGCATAGCTTTATCTGCATCAAAACTGAGTGTCTCTGATCTGAACATAGAATTTGCTTAGACTTTCAACATGTTCCACAAAGGCACATACAACAAACTGAAAATTATTTTTGACAAAAACCTTTAAATTTCATTTTTATGAATACTAAGCCATTACAAATGAGAACGGGGAAGAAATTGTTTTAAATCCCATTTATGACTACTCTCAAAATTTAAATAACAAACTCCATTTTTTTTTAGTAACATAAAGAATGATTTTTGAAACCTACTTAATCTTTAAGATAAATCTCACATGCTACATCAACACCAGTTTTTCTTAATTATCTTCAACTTAGCAATCTAAGTTGAACACAGTGAATTGCAACTCTTTCCAAAAAAAAAAAAAGAAATTCATTCTAGAACTACTTATATCCATGCTTCATGCCAAATGACTTCACAAGATAGAATAATGACATAATCCTGATTTTCTAAAATGGTTTAATAAAGTAGTTACAAATATCCTGGAATGTTAAAAGTCAGATATTAGATGCAATTCGTTTTCATTCTCTCTTCCATCTCGGCACAAGCTATAAATCTTAGTTTTTTCCAAGTGAAACTGTGTGAATATAAAGCTACTGAAAGAGATCATGAGATCTCCTGGCCCTTGCTGACATGAGCTCTACAGATCCTTTCCTTCAAGCTCAGAAACTACACAATCCCAGCTGCTCAAATGTCTGACAGAAATAAGGGCTTGGAAGAGTTCCATCTGGCTGAACTTTAACAGCACAAACAGGAATAAAGCAATGCTCACAGAGAAGGATTTTGTAAAAGTAAATAATCTTGCAAATGGAGGAAATAAAAATGCATCATTCTGTAAAGGTTAAGTGGAAAGAAATGTACAGTAACATAAAATAAAATAAGGATTTAAGCATAAAGTGTTAACAGGGCTGTTCTTACTTCGAGATAAAGATGGTCATGTAATATTTATGAAATATCTTTTCTTTCCAAAAGTGGATATTTGTCAGGATCATCTTACTTGGTTGAAAACACCAGGTATGGTTTGTGTCAGGATGAAAATCTTTTCTATTCATCCATGATAACCCAGAGACTTGAATAAGCACCTTACTTCACAGCATCTCATAAGTAAGCCTCTAGATTCTGGATCACCATTATTATGACCCACTTTGAAGCAATGCAGACAAGATCCACCAAAATCTTATTCTTTTTTGTTTTTGTTTTCTCTTCCTACACCCCTTGCTTTATGTTCTCCACTAGTACTTTGCTCTGCCATGCCTCTCTGCCTTTACTCATGTTCTCCCTGGTCCCCTCCCCAAAACCAATTCATCCTAAAAGACTCAGATCTTCTTTAAACTTCCCAAGTTTGCTATCTCCTGTCCAAGTAGAATAAACCATTCCCTGTGCCCATTCAGATACAACTCCTTGTTCATTTTGAGAACAATGGCATGCATGCTAGGTTTCATACCTAATTTAAAAGTTATCTTAAACAGGATCATTTAAAGAGTCTGTTGAAAAATTTGAGTAACCTTATCTATTTTCTTCTTATCTGTTTTTAACAACCATTTGTAGATTTTTTTAATTGGGAAAATTATGTCTTCATCTTTGGGATATTTGTCATTGATGGGAACTTATAAAATCCAACTCACAAGCTAATAAGAATTATGGTCATTGCATAAATCAATGATAACATCACTGCGTAAAACCTCAGCAGGCCCATGACCAGTTATTTCAAGTGCACTGAAGATCACCTGAAAATGTACCAGTGTCCTAGAAGTGAAAAGTCAGACACAGAGCATGCTGGTGTGAGACTAGAAAAGAATGCCTATCAATTCACAGCCAAGATTACTAGCCCGGATTCATGGTTGTATTTGAATGAAAACAATGATTGCATTGAGAAGTAGTAATGTACTCAGAGCATTTAAGGATCTGGAGGTGATCATGAAAGGTGTGTAGGTAATCAGATTATATGATTACTTTGATGTGAATGTGATAGATTTTCTTCATTAATCATGTGTAGTTTTGTGGGCGCTGGGTTTTGTTTTGTTACATTTCTCAGAAGAAATAGAATTGATGGAGTTCTGATAGATTTTAGACACTCAAGAGATTGTTTTTCATCTAGTATGTTGGGAGAAAAGGGGATTTTCTTCACCTCCCACTCTATGGTCAGGCCCTTTCCAGCTTAGACACAAAACTTCTGAATTTGTTACTAGGGCACCTTATCAGCTCAAAGTGTGATTTTGAATGGTTGCCAGAGAGGTCGGTGAAGAGACCCTTTATATGGCTCTTGGAATGGGGGCAACTGCTTTCTTAAAGATCCTTAACTGACTGTGTCAGCATAAAGGCATGTGTTATACATAAAGTAGGGATTGCTCATAAGACCTGTATTTACTTTGTTCAATTTTGCTACCAAAGAATAATGTTTATGTATTTTTACTTTTTAATTTGTTTTATTCTTGCTTAGAGATAATCATTGTTTCTGGACCACATGTTTTGTTTTGTTTTTTCACTAGTACACACTCATTATTTATTTCCATAACAATTATTATTTATAGCATTTCTACCTTCCATAATATTAAAAGTAAGTTTTAAAAATAAGCAAATATGTATTTGTGATAGGCAGAATTCTAAGAATAATCTCTAGTCATCATTATTCTTTTGTAACCTCCTTCCTTTGAGTATGAGGAGAACCTGTGTGTATGATGACATATCTGTGATTCCTGCTGTGACTACATTACATGGAAAAGTTAACCTTAAAATAGGGAGATAATCCAGGTATCTAAATATAATCACACAAGTCGTTTAAAAGCAGAGGGTTTTCCTTGGATGATGGCATATAAGAAAGGCAGAAGAGAAAGTCAGAGAAATTCAAAGCAAGAGAAAGATTTGATTTATTATTTGAAAATGCAGGGGCCATGTGCAAGGACCAAGAACAGCACCTAGAAGCTGAAGTGTGGCTCCTGGCTAAAGCTATTGAGGAAACAGAAACTGTAGTCTCATAGCAAGCAACAAAATTCTGTCAATATTGGGAATAAACGTGGGAGCACATTCTTTCCTGGAGTCTCTAAATGAAAGCCCTTCCTGGCCGACATCTTGATTGCTCTCTTGTGATACTCTGAGTATAAAACCCAGCCTTGTGTGCTCAAATTTCTGAGCTAATAAATGGTTTTGTTTTGAGCCATTGTTTGTGATAATTTGTTAGTTAACAAAAGAAAACTAATATAGCATCTAAAACCATGAAACAGACAAGCTTGGTTTACTATCCAGAAAAAGGAGCTCAGTTTTAGGGCTATCTTCTTTTTTGCACAGAATATTTCAAAAACATGTTACTATTCATTGAACATCTAACTTTTCTGTTCTTGAACTCATACTATTATTCCTAAAAGATTTAAACAGATATTTCCTAAAATATGAACTACAACATCTTGCATAAGTTAATAATTAAAAGTCTGAAAATTAATATCTTGTGAAAAACATTTGTGAAAATAGGTTTAATAAAATATTATATGTGATAAATTAAAAGTTTCCACAGATTAATTATTACAACTCATAATCAAAATAATCATTAACTACTCCTCACCACCAACATGATAAAATCCAGAATCTATATCCAGACCCTTCATTCTGGCCCCAAATCTTACCCCCCACCTCATTTATAATTAATCCTCTTCTTAGATCCTCATCATACTCTGAAAATCTCTTTGGTTTTCTCTTCATGGTTTTCTCACATGGTCTAATATTCCTTTCATTGATACCTGGCTCACTCTTCTTCCTCTCTTCTTATCTAATTTCCACACATCTTTTTTTTTCAACTTTATTAATGAATGATTTACAAATATAATTGTTTATGTTTAAAGTATAGACCATTATGATTTAACATACATATACATTGTCCAATGACTACTGAGATCAAGATAATTAACACTACCAGATCTTACATAACTAACATTTTTGTGTGTGTGTGTGTGTGTGTGTGTGTGATGAGTGTTTAAGACCTACTCTCAGCAACTTTCAAGTACATAATATCATATTATTAACTAATGTCGCCATGTTGTACATTAGATCCTCAGAAGTTATTCTTCTAATAACTGAATGTTTGTGCCCTTTGGACACCTTCCTATGTATGTATCCATTCAGCCATTTAGGTTATTTCCATATCTTGGATGTTGTGAATAATGCTGCAATAAACATGGGAGTGCAATTATCCCTTCAAGTTATTGATTTCATTTCCTTCAGATACATCCAGGAGTAGGATTACTGGATTGTATGGTAGTTCTATTTTTAGTATTTTGAGAAACCACCATGTTATTTCCCATAATGGCTATACCAATTTACATTTCCATCAATAGTGAGCATTCCCTTTTCTTCACATCCTTTCTGATGTTTGTTATTTCTTGTCTTTTTAATACTAGATATCCTAACAGGCATGAGGTGATATCATATTGTGGTTTTGATTTGCATTTCCCTGACGACTGGTGATGTTAAGCACATTTTCATGTACCTATTGGTCATCGTATGGAACCACAAAAGATCCTGGATAGCCAAAGTAATCTTGGAAAAAAAGAGCAAAACTGGAAGCATCATATTTCCTGATTTCAAACTATTTACAAAGTTACAGAAATCAAAACATATGGTAAGGACATAAAAACAGGTATATAGACCAGTGGAACTGAGTAAAAGGCCCAGAAATAAACCTACTCATACATAGTCAACTGATCTTTGACAAAAGTGCCAAGAATATACAATAAAAAAATAATAGTCTTTTCAAAAAATGGTATTGGGAAAACTCAGTATCTACATGCAGGAGAATAAAATCGGATCCTTATACTATACACAAAAATTGACTCAAAGGGATTAAAGACTTAAATGTAAGACCTAATATTATGAAACTCCTGGAAGAAAATACAGAGGAAAAACTCTTTGACATTGATCTTGGCAATGACTTCTTGGATATGATACACAAAATAGAGGTAACAAAAGAAAAAAAAAAAAAAATTGGGAGTATATCAAACTAAAAACTTCTTCAGAACAAAGAAAACAACCAACAAAATGAAGGCAGCCTAAGAAATGGGAGAAAATATTTGCAAATCACATATCTATCAGATTAATATCCAAAAGAACCAATAACCAAAATATATAAAGAACACAAAAGCAAAAAAGCAAGTATTTCTATTTACAAATGGACAAAGGACCTGAATAAAATTTTTTTCACCCAAAAAAAAAATTTTTTTTTCACCTGTCTTTTGAGACATGAAGTCCTTCCTGATATTCTTCTCCTGCCTTCAAGATCTCTTCCTTTTCTCAATTCCTTAGTACTTCTTGTCTGTGCCAGTTATCTTGCCATTATATTTATTTCTATCATCTCAAATGCCATCTTGAACTGTTATTTAACTCATATCTCTCTGTATGGACTGTAGACTCATTGAGGGCAGAGATTATATCATAAAAATAGGAAATTATTAGTATTTGAATTTGAATTTTTTTACAAACATAAAGAAATTTGAATTTTTTACAAATATAAAGAAGCTTTAAAAAAATAATTAGAACTTATGTCTAATAAAACACAAAGGAGAAGTAAATGAAATCACATTTTAGCTATGACAGGAAGAAAAGAAAATAAGCTCATGGAGTGTTCTCCAAAAGTTTATATCATTTAAAGAGTCTGTGTTTCTTTATAGCATAAGTTACGTGAACAATTTTTAAAAAGTTTTTCAAGAAAGAGTAAATATCTAGATTATTTCACTGCACTGAATCTAAAATAACATCAGTGTAAGACATACTATTATTTTTATACCACTAAAAAGAAACAAAAATTGCCATTTAACTTATAACAAAATGCTTCTTATCACTTTGGCATTTATTTTATCAGTCCAGGTGATTTGGCAACTACTCTTCTCTAGTTGTATTGCCTGGGGAATGAGAAATAATGTTTGTTTATATGTCTAAGGACAGCATAACACAGCTTTATCTACTTGTGAATATCCCCCTGTTGAGATCTCTACACATTTTATTACTGCTTTGTAAGAAAACAGATACCAAGGTCACTTATTCCATAATAAACGTTTGCTCCAATGTCAAATATAGGTCCCACTGCTTTATTTCTGGGCCTTTTTGCATGCACAGTTATTTTTCATTTTGATGTCATCTCTAGTATGATATTTTTAGGACATTTTGAGGAGCAGCAAACTCAACATGTGTAGTAAGAGTAATTTCCCTAACACAACTGAGATGATGATAAAATAACAGAAGTGGAAAAATTTATAAATGGTCTGGCAATTATGTCAAATAAAATTGCTAGGTTTGTAGGTAAAAATTATTCATATAGTAATTTTAACAGTAATGTCATATTGTTTAACCTAGTATGTCATGATTGCCATCTCCCCAAAAGGCATTGTAAGACCCCATTTAAAAAACAAAGTCTAATTTCAGGGACATTGCAATATGGGGGGGGGGTGCATGAATCAGGAAAAAAAAATGTATTTTTCAATGCATTCTTTCCCAGATAAAAATGTTAAATATAATTTTAAGAATTATTAGTGTTAGTGTAAGACTTAAGAGAAAATTTCTGGGATAAGAAACCAGATAGGATTTTGCCATTTGCAACAGCATGAATAGAGCAGAGAGTATAATGCTAAGCAAAATTAATCAGTCAGAGAAAGACAAATACAATATGATTTCACTCATACATGGAATTTAAGATATGAAACAAATGAGCAAAGGGAAAAAAAGAGAAAGAGAAAGAAACCAAGAAACAGACTCTTAACTATAGAGAACAAACTGATGGTAACCAGAGGGGAGATGGGCAGGGGATGGGTGAAACAGGTGATGGGGATTAAAGAGTACACTTACCATGATGAAAAAATTTTAATTTAATTTAAAAGATAAAAAAAGAAACCAGATTAGGAAAACTGTATCACAAGCTATTTCAAAAATCAATGGCAGGGGCACCTGGGTGGCCCAGTTTGTTAAGTGTCTGACTTAGCTCAGGTCATGGTCCCAGAGTCCTGGGATTGAGCCCCACATCGGGCTCCCTGCTCAGTGGGGAGCCTGCTTCTCTCTCTCCCTCTGCCTGCCACTCCCCCTGCTTATGCTCTCTCTTTCTGTCAAATGAATAAATAAAATCTTTAAAATATGTATATTTTTTAAAAATCAACAGGAAAAAATATCCTTTACTCCTGTACCAGCAGTCCATTGTTTTTTTAGTCTTTTTTTTTCATCACTTCATATATTATAATGTCTAGTATTGGGCTCACATGTACAAGTCTTATTATCTCTTTTACTTGATTATAAATTCTTTGAAATCAGGGATGAGTTTTAGGTCATCTTTCTATTTCCTTCCCCAGATAGCATGGTGCCTTAAACAGAAAAGGTGACTAGTACCTACTTGATTGAATGAATGGATGCTACAGAAAATGCCAAAGGAGCATGATATAGACTCTGCACTTACAGTTTGTTTGGAGAAAAAACCAAATTGCATAGAACAAAAATTTTAAATTCTAAGTATAGTAAGATTTCAGAAAATAAAAAAACATTATTTCTGAAGAGGTTTACATGAAAAACAGAATTTCAACTGAGCTCTGAAAGGATGGAAGTGGTTTAAATAGATGAGGCATAAATGAACAATGAAATGAAAATCTGACACTGAAAAAATAAGGAAGAAAAATGGAACTATAAAAAAAATTAAAACTTAAATTGGATGAAGTTAGTAGGGAAATGCCTATTCTACTCTTGTAAAACAGTTTATATTTAAAATGTGCTGTTTTGAATTATGGCCACTTAAAAGGAAAAAAGATGTTTAATATTCACTGCTATTACTGAAAATGGACATATTCATGAATTATAATGTAAATGGTCAACCACAGCTATACAACTCTGATCTCTTTTGTCATTTAACTCCTATTGATACAAAAAAAAAAAAAACGGAGTTCAGCATCGTGATTAGATGTGAATACAGCACTACCAAACAGGTTTCAGATTTATTATACTTTTTTTATACTACAGTGGCCCCATGTTAAATCATTAACATTGACTCTTTGCTGCCTACTATTTCATTAAGAGCACTTTTACAAGTACGGAGGTCAAGTTATTTAGCAGAGTTGCATTAAGATTCTTTACAAAAATAGTACATTCCTTTATTTTCAGCATCTTGCACTGAAATTGTACACTAAGATGATTACAGTAATTTGTGATCACTATCCACTGAGCCTTCAGAAATGCCTGAATAGATGTGGGCTACAAGTAACTACTTATGTCTAAGGTTTATCTTATTACTTTTAGTGAAAAGGAATATATTGTTACCTCAAATCTTGCTAGTTTTGCATACTTATTATAGTAAGTCATAAAAATACTTTGTATCCTATATGTTCTGTACATATAGAAATCTTGACCTCAAAAAAACAGAAAAAAAAAATTCTTGACCCTTTTTTTTTCAAAGTTTGGATTTCAACATAAAGTCCTATTAACTATGTAATTGTGGGTAAATTACTAAGCTGTCCTAAGCTTTAGTTTACCTATTTATAAAACAGGGTGAATAATACCTATTAACCTATCCTATTGAATTACTGACTTCTTCTCTTGACCATCAGTGACTATGTGGTCTGAAATTGGAAAATAACCCTAAAGCTTTTATGGCATAGTTTTCTCTTGGAAAAAATTTGGTCTTTTAGTCTAGTCTATAATTGGTAGATTTTGAAGGACTATTTTTTATTACCTAATTTTCAGTATTTTTTTTTAAATCACTGGCTTTTCTTCACTGACTTTTACAGTTTCTTACAAACTCACATTCAGTTAAGTGTGTCTTCTTGGTTGGCATATGTGTAAATTTGTGTATCATCACTCACCATCACACTCAGAATACAGAAGTGTTCCGTGAGCCAAAACTATTCCCTTATGTTGCCCTTTTAAATAAAACTTTCCCCCAACCCCTAATCACCAGAAACCACAGATATGCTCTCAACTTTATAAATTTTGTTTAAAGATTTTATTTATTTATTTGACAGCGAGATCACAAGTAGGCAGAGGCAAGTGGGGGTGGGGAAGCAGGCTCCCTGCTGAGCCGAGAGTCGGATGTGGGGCTCGATCCTAGGACCTGAGAGAATAATCTGAGCTGAAGGCAGAGGCTTAACCCACTGAGCCACCCAGGCGCCCTGATCAACTTTATAAATTTTTAATAATGAAATTAATACACGCTTATTCTAAAGGATTAAATACATACATACATGAATATATACATTTAAAAGTTAGTATGCTCCCATTCCTTGTGAATGTCATACCTTTAAGTTAATCAGCATTAAAACTATGATATAGATCAGTCTGCAACTTTCTCAATATTCCGTTTTAAAAGTATTTTTACATATATTTAAACGTATGAAGCCACATTCCTTTTTCTTTTTACTGAAACCATTCTAACGTAGGCTTTACAGCTTACTTTTTTAATATTAATAGATTTGGGGAATACTTTCAGATTAATAGAGAAATCTATTTCATTCTTTTTAATAGTTCCTGACTATTCCGTAGCTCGATCATACAATGCAAAGTAATTAGTAATAATTGATTTTTACCTTTAATTCTTTGTCATTGAACACCTTTGTATCAGGTTATTTGCGCTTTTCCCATGACTAAATGAAGATTGTGTCCATGACATACAGCAGATACTGAGCAAACTAAATTAACTTTTTTTCTTTTTTCTTTCCCAAGCATTGTCTCAAGTTAGCAACCTCTCTAACATGCTGGCAATAGATTTGCACATTTTAGAATATACTTCTACAAAGTGAGAAATACTTGCTCCGTTTATATTACAATAGTTTCTACACAAATCCTTTAGGAATAATGCTCCAAGATGATGTGCCTTTGTTTATGGCAGCAAAAAGAGCTTTCAGCTCATAAATATGTTCGTTATCTCCTCCTATTTATAGCTTTATTCACAGGAGTCTCTCAATGTCTCCTTAGATGCTGTAGCCCTAATTAGCCTTCCAGATGACTCTTAAAAGCAACACTGAGGGCACTTTTCCAATTAAGCCCCTAAAGGACTAAGTATAGCAAAGTCTTTATTCAAAAGAGTCATTCTCTTATGGCAAGAGAAGAAAGTGAAATTATATTTTGAGTTTAATATAATGGAGGAAAGGATAGGTTAGGGAAAAGTTAGGAAATTGAGGCCAAAACAGCAAGTAAGAGAAGGACCACTTGCTGGGGTGAATAATGGTGTGCACTATCATAGTTGACCTCCTCTAAACCTGTCACAAAGTTCTTTTTTTCTTTCCTCTGTTTTTTCAAAAAGCTTAGTAGACAATACCACCTTTACCAAAAATGTCAGAGCATCTGTGACCTTCCATTCCAGGGCAAAACATTAAAAACTTTTGCCAGAGGGGAGTTTTTATTATTCCATCAGTGTTCACTTTTTGCTGTAAGTTCTTACTTATGAATCATAAATGTACATTTTAAAAAACTGCATAAAAATAAATTCAAAATGGGTTAAAGACATAAATATGACACATGAAACCATAAAAATCCAGCATAAGAAGTAATGTCTCTGACATTGACCGTAGCAACATTTTTCTAGATATGTCTCCTGAGCAAAGGGAAATAAAAGCAAAAAGAAATTATTAGGACTACATCAAAATATAAAGCTTCTGCACAATGAGGCAAATAATCAGCAAAACTCAAAGGCAACCTACTGAGGTGGAGAAGATATTTGCAAATGACATCTCTGGTAAAGGATTAGTATCCAAAATATTTAAAGAGTTTATACAACACAACACCCAAAAAACAAATAATAGAATTAAAAATGGGCAGACAATATGAACAGACATTTCTCCAAAAAAGACATCCAGATAGCCAACACACACATGAAAAGATGCTCAACATCACACATCATCAAGGAAATGCAAATCAAAACCACAATAAGGTACTACTTTACACCTGTCAGAATGCCTAAAATCAACAACTCAAGAAACAACAAGTATTTTAGAAGCTGTGAGGAAAAAGGAACTCTCATATGCTGTTAGTGGGAATGCAAACTGGTGCAGCCACTGTGGAAAACAGTATGGAATTTCCTCAAAAGGTTCAAAATAGAACTACCCTATGATCCAGTAATTGTACTACTGGGTGTCTGCCCCCCCCCAAATATAAAAACACTAATTCAATGGGAGAAAAGAGAGGGAGAGAGAGAAATCAAGAAATGGACTCTTAACTATAGAGAACAAACTGATGGTTAACAGAAGGGAGGTGGATGGGGTGGATGGGTGAAATAGGTGACAGGTGATGGGTATTAAGGAGTGCCTTGTGATGAGTACTAGGTAATATATGGAATTGTTGAATTACTTTCTATTTTGTATACTTGAAACTAACATGACTCTGCATGTTAACTATATTAGAATTAAAATTCAAAATGAAATAAAAATAAAGATTAAAATCCTGTATATCCTTCAAGACGTTTGTTCACAGAGTAAGACGAAGGACAGTTTTAATTCTGGGTGTCATATGTCAATAATAATAACATTTTTTTAAAAATCCATTTTCTATAAGAGTAAAAGTATGCTCTGAAAATGGCCTTGGTAAATATAAAATAAGCCAAAAGCAGTTTCATGCTGCAGATGGACTAGAAGTTCATCCAAGCCCCAAATCTGATAGCTCTACCTTTTTCTGTCTTGGAGAACTTTTGCCTAATGGCCCAGGAGAAAAGCAGAAGGGAAATCACTATGAGAAGTGAATGAAATTTTTTATATTCCATAGACCAAGTTTCAAGAGATATGACTCATACTTTGGCTCACAAAAGGATATCCCTAGAAAATCCTTCTAGATCAAAAAGGAGAAGTTAACTTTTTCTCTCACCTGACAACTGCAATTTTTTCTAACTGTTCACTTTATAGTGAATTTTTCGAGATCCCCATATCCAGAAAAAGAATTCAAATATGAGATGGAACACACATCACTTTTGATTGCTGTTGTTCAGTGTGACTTAAAATCATTAGCTTTTTGAGAGGGTCTTAATTAAATTAAATATCAATCACTAACAGAATTATAATTAATAACTGGTCGAGTCATGTATTAGACGAAAAAGTTAGTGCCTTATCTTTTTTTTTTTTAAAGATTTTATTTATTTGACAGAGCAAGAGAGCACAAGCAGGGGGAGCAACAGAGAGGCAGAGGGAGAGGGAGAAGCAGGCCTCCTGCCGAGCAGGGAACCCGATGCAGGACTTGATCCCAGGACCCTAGGATCATGACCTGAGCCAAAGACAGACACTTAACCATCTGAGCCACCCAGATGCCCCTAGTGCCTTATCTTTCGACCTTTAGTCTGACAGTTTCAGACCAGGAACATGGACATGGTGGATGAGGGAGATCTGAGGTGGAGTAGAGATGAGGAGATTCAAGATGATGTGCTGACCGAGAGGTAACAGCTATATATTCCTGGAAGGTATCGGGAAGACAAAACGAGAGCAATGAAAGGTGGGCAATTCTATTGGCAGCAAAAAGTCATCAAGTAGAAGTGACTCCGAAAAAAGTAATGAGAAAGAAACAGGGAGTGAGATAATAAAATCAAGCCTGACCAATGTCAGAAACTGCATTAAAGAGGCAAGCCCACAGAAACTAGGACTGCAATATTTTGAAACCAGGAAAACTTTTATAAAGATATGAAACAAGTCAGAGGATCATAGGGAAAGGGAGGGAAAAATGAAGCAAGACGAAACCAGAAAGAGGGACAAACCATAAGAGACTCTTAATCTCAGGAAACAAACTGAGGTTGCTGGAGAGGACGAAGGTAGGAGGGATTGGGTGGCTGGGTGGTGGACACTGGGGAGGGTACGTGCCATGGTGAGCGCTGTGAACTAAGACTGATGATTCACAGACCTGTACCCCTGAAACAAATAATATGTTATATGTTAATTTAAAAAAAAAAAGGATATGAATTGCTTCCAAGTCATTTCAACCCAGTAATTACAGGCAGAAATAGATGAAATCCATGAAATTTCATCTCTGCATAAATTCTGAAGAACTTCTCCCGAGTGAAGTGTTAGAGATGAAGATAAAGTCTAACACACCACGATTTCAGTATGGCCCAGGAGGAGGAGCAGCAACAGCAGCACTTCAAGGCTCCTTGGTAGCATGGTAGGTACCTTGTGTCTCACCCCAGACCTACTGATTCTGAGTCTGCATTTCAAGAGCATCACCAGGTGAACTGTATGCAAATGACAATCTGAGAAACACTATAATACAGCCCAATGAAACTAATATTTAACTTCAGCCAGAATGGCCAGCTCACCATCCCAAAAGAAATCCAGTGTGCTGAGCCTATTCTCGAAGCAAACCCTCATGCTATTGTTGCCACTAAAAAGCCCAACTCCCCTTCTCTTCACCTACCTCGCTCCTATCTTCCTCCAGGGTACCCTGCAAGTATTTTCTACCTCTTTCACGAAGCCTTCCTTGACTTCCACTCAGTCATGTATCCCTCAGTAAATTCACAGTATTCTTGCAGTATCCTTTATTGGCAAAGAGTTACCTACTAATTGGTGATGCTTCCCATCTTGATTATCTTGTATTATTATTGAGGATTTAAATAGGTTTTAGACTAACTTTAGGAGACAGCATATTCATGCTGCTTGAGAATGGTTTCTTTATATAGTGTGTGGATTCTATGCAATTCATTCATAAGACTAATATAATAGAACTAAAGCCTTACTGAAGCCTGTAAATCTGTCTGTAAATGCAATTAAGGTGTTCATTAAAATATATGAAATTGTGCATAGTTCATAGCCAGACAGCTTAACTAAAACATGAAGTACAATCAATACAAAAAAATACCTGTTTCAATTTATAAATTCAAGGTTTTTTTTTAATGTTGTGTGTATGTAACTGATTTGTAGCTAGAAACATGTACAAACTTAAAAACTTCTCTAACTTATCTTAATCTAGTATCTACTGTATCTCGAGAAAAATTAAAGCTTTATTATTCTTGGTATTATAAGAGCTGACCACATAGTCTTTTACTACCATAAATCAACACCATTTACTTAATGAATTGAAGCTGGCTAACAGGTATTAGAACATTGTACAAAACAATGCTGTGTACCATTAGGCTTTAAATTCTTCTTTTAGATTCTATTTGAATCACTCCCACCAGAAGTACCAATTAAGAGTAATATAATTAAGGGATTGAATGGTATTGAATATCTAATATGTTTTCTAAGTCTAAAATATAATAAATTTGATTATATTCCACAATTTCAAATACTTTTCAGTTACTCAACCACTCATTCTTATTTTTAGACATAAGATTACAATACCATTTGCACTTTCCATTTCATGACTATTTCTCCACAGGCAAAAATTTGACATTAGCACTTTATAATGAAATCTAATTAATTTGGGAAATTTAAAATTAGGGAATAAAAATTGATGACTGGTGTTTAACTCAAATCCAGAAAATGTAATTACTACAATTAACAGAGTATATAAATTACATGATTGAATTTGAAAAGAAAGTGAGAAAATGAAGAAAAAGTGATCTGGCAATTAGATTACTTTTTACTGGTTAATCCTGGAAGACACTGCCCTTCATACATTGTGTTTACTTCTAGAAAGGTGAATTTCTGGACTAGAAACTTCTGGACCAGCACCTAAGTGAACCACTAAGAAGTCACTCTGTGACTTTGCTTTTTAGTAAGATAGGAAAATAAAAACTTGAATTGTAACAGATTCCTGGGAGCTACAGATATCTCTTCCAGCCCAGTGCACAATGATTTTTAAATTGTCTCTCTAATCTGTTTTGGTTATAGCGTAACATGTAGAGACAGGAATAATATTTTCCTGTTGTTCATCTGTTTGGGCTTCTGAATATCAACACATGTTCACTTTATCTTCTCTTCCATAGATACTTTATAGTAACATTCTGCCCTCTGCTCGTTACTACCTCCATTTTTAGAAAAATTGCTCACCCCTTGGGTAGTAAATGGTAAAGTACTAAATCAAGTACCCATAATTAGAGAAAAGCTAGAAAATGTACATATTTGCTTTTGATTTGACCTTACTTTTCTCCTTTGTGACTCTAGAGATCACAGTGTGGTGGACTTGGCTCCCCTCCCGCCATACCCCCCCACCCCAGTACTGAGCTGAAACCAGTCCCTGCCAGGTCTTAAGAAGTAATTGTGCTCATGGCTTTCCAACTCCATGTCCATGGTGGAAATATTTATACCAGAGAAACTGGTCAATCCTACAAATTAGGGCTTTTTAATTTCTTTTCATAGTGGCAGTTTACCAGCACACCACTACTTCTAGCTCTCTTTAAGAAAATAAATGAAGTCCTATCAGTATCAAGCAGTGGAGAAGTTTGAATTTCATTCATCACATAACAAAGGGGTGTTATAAGAAGTTTAGGTGAGTAGGGGGACAGACAAGTCAATTGCTCAGTCTCACAATGTTTATTAATGGAAATAACAGAAGACTGGTTGTCAAGTTCTAGTCAGAGGCATAAGTCACTACTGATTGCTGCTTTACTGGCCAGCCAATCCCCTATCCCCAAAATCATAGGTGTATAACAGTAGAAAAATGCATACCACAAAACTGTTCTCTCAGAGTTGCTTACTAACCACTTTTGGAACCACTATCCAAATAACAATAAAACCACTCCCTTAACTTGATTATTTGTTCAACAGCAATTTTAAAAAGGCAAATACAGCAATCTAGGCTTACTTTCAAAATAAAATCCAAATTCCTAGTTAACTTTCATCAATTGTATATAACAACTTCTCAATCCAATGGTTTTTAGCTATGGACAGCCTTTTCACCTCAAACTTTTATCATAAAGTAGACAATGCTCTAGACAGAATGCAGAGGTCAGACTTCACCACTTACCATGTAACCCCACAACTCTGCACTTGCATAACTCTCTCTTTTGCATTATGTGTAGGAATAATAATAAATGCTGCCCCTTCCTCAGGACTTGTGTCAGATTTAAATTTAAAACAATAGAGGAAGAGTATAGTATATAGAAACATCCTAGGTACTTAGGTTTATTATTTCTGTAGAAGCCCAAACTAAAAATGTGAGGGGGGTATTATTTTCACCAAATAAGCAGGCAATAGAGTCTACTATGGGTCAGCAATGTTCAAATGGCAACAGACTGAATCACACGAAACTGGTGTACACTTGGTCATAGTCAATGCACATCATAGCCATGTTGGGTGATGGCATCAACATAACTAGGAAAAGAGATTCAAATATATATATATGATAGATAGATAAAATTCACTGGTACAGCCTTCCCCAGGATAAAATGAGGAGTACAAATGAAGTGAAATATGTAAATCAACTGTTACTCTTCTACTGCTCCAATATCATTTATATAAGGAGAAAAAGAAGACATAGCTGATATTGAAAGGGAAACTGTTTGCTGCTTGACCCTGCCTGATGCCACTAGGATCAGTGAGACCTTGTATTTCATGAGTCTAAGTTCTAGATAGGATTTTGTCAAGTAGTCCTGACATAAGTTTTGCTTGTAAGAAACCAAGAATATGCCTTTTAGAGATTTGATTCTTTTCACCCACTATGTTTGTTACTCCATTTTCATCATTTTCTGGCTTTCACTTCATGAAAGCGACAGTTACCAAATCTTTGTGTCCTAAAATTAACCAACCAAACAAACAAAAACAAAAAACATTAGCTACAAATATGTACTCCTCAAATGGGAAGATTTATGGACCCATATGAGATCAATGTAATTTTATTAAAAAAATTAAATTTCTATATAATCATGATAGCTATCATTTATCAAATGTTTAGACTTCTTTGAGCACTGTTGAGTACTTTCTATATGTTATCTCATTTTATTTTCACTTCAACCCTGTATGGTACTGCTGTAATTATGCCCATTTTATATGAAAAAATAAAAAGTCAAACTGGGCCTGAAATTCCAAAAATCTTTTACAGAGTATTTTTAGGGGATTAGGCTTTAAACATCCTGAAGTTCACTGCATTTATTTAGTAGTTTTCATCTTTCAGCCAAAACCTAAAGGAGTAGTTTTGATTCTTAGTCAAATTATTTTTAGGTTCTTAGACTCACAGTAAAAATGTAGATTTCCAGTAATGCTTGCAGACCAAACATGGCTTATTTTAAGCAATTGTTTATTATTCATTTATCATGTGCCTTTTCATTCAATAAGTATGTATTATCAACTGCTATGCTCAGAACTCTGGTGGAGACAAAGAAATAAAAAGCTGTTTCCCACAATCATCCAGAAGAATTTTTAAAATAACCCTGAGTTTTAGCCAGTGGCCTACCCAGCATGTTGGACACACAGAGTGGATCGTTTTTCAACACTTCTCTCACATATGATCATTCAATGAGACAAATAATAAAAGTGGCTAGAAAAGAAATTAGATAGTAAACATTTTCTCTAGCTGAACTTGGGCTAGTAGAACCATATAAAAATATAAATAATAAAATAAGCATTAGAGATATTTCTGAAAACTGAAAAAGCAATGGATTAATTTTTAATTAATGTATTTTGTTTGTATAAAGGAATAAAAGTATATCTACATGGTGTTCTGTTGAAGTAATCAATAATATTACATTTTCTGTGTTGGGCCTTAAGGTCTGCATATTTTTCAATGATGCTGCCAAAATTGATCTTCAATACCCATATTTGTTCATCTGGCTTCACCAAGAGTAACTCAAAGGGCACTTTGAAAACTTTGCCTTCACATGAAGCAACAGATATAAAAATACACAGAAAAAAATATCAAAGGTAAGTTTGGCAGAGACTTATGGAATCCTTATTTCACAATGAAATGCTATTCATGTCATTGTTTCTTTGGGTTGATTTTAATAACTTTCAAATGCAACTGCAGTTGAAAAATTGCCACAAAAATGTCTTCACTAGAAAAGTCAGCATAAGTTCGTACTATACTCAGTAAACTTTTCTAAAGTTTATAATTATTCAGGATCATTTGTGTCTGATTTGAATGCAGTTTTTGTTTTCTTCAATATATTTTAAACAGAATATTTGAAAAAAAATGATACCATGGTGACCAAAAAACAAAACTTGACCTCTTGGCCAACAGCTTACTCCTGAAATAAATGTAAGTAGCTGAGTCTGCATGTGCCAGGAGACTACTAGATAACTAGAGATTCCCCCAAACTATCTTTCTTATAGAACACAATATTTATTAAAGAATAAGTAATACATATGTATATACAATATATATGTATACACACAGATGCATACTATACATACTGTATGTATATATAAAATAATACATTTGTATTTATATACACACTATTGTATATATACAGTAACACAATATAATAGAAGTTAAGCCAGCCTAGGGTACCTGAGAAGTATTTTATTGGTGATACTATTTAGAATTGTTGGCACCTGGTGATAATAAAAAGCGGACTGATTTTTAATTGATTATTACTGCTTTTTAATTCTTTGTAGAAAATGTTGGCCTATACTGCCTGCACCCAGAGAGAACAAACCCATTGCCACAAATTTGACATTGCCACTGGTTTGACCCAGTGGAATTTGGTCAACCAATTTACATAAAAAGAACCAGTGTTTTTAAAAGTACTTGTCAATAAAAAATACAGTAGCTACCCAAATCCTTCCCCCCATCTTTTATTCCCCACACTATTATTCCCAGCTATTTGAGACATACATTGTCCTTAACTTTGCATGGATTTTGTACTTTGGCAGATGTGAACTTGAATCTTGGCTCTGCTACTTACTAGCTCCATCTTGGATACTGGTCAGTTGTCATTCTGCAACTCTGTGTTGACTTCCTTCATTTTTCCCTAATTCTCCTCTCTCCCCCCACATGGACCTTTTCTCCCATTTCTTTCTTTAGCCCTCTTAACTTTATACCTTTATCTTTAGCTCCTGATCTTTGTACTTTCTCTTTCTTGAAATCTAACCTTTTTCTCCTCCTTCAACTAGTCCCTTTATTGGGCACCTTGGCTCAGTCAGTTGAGTGTCAGCCTTCCACTCAGGTCATGATCCCAGGATCTTGGGATTGAGTCCCCCATTAGGCTGCCTGCTCAGTGAGTAGTCTGTTTCTCCCTCTACCTTTCCCTCCAGCTCATGCTTCCTCTCTCTCTCTCTCAAATAAATAAATGAAATATTTAAAACAAAAACAACAACAAAACTAGCACCTTCCTTAAAGTATCTCCTAAATCTGGCTCCAGGTTCACTCCTCAATTATGAATAATTTGCTAGAAATTTCCAGTGGGATGGAGTTATGACTTCAATGATTGATCTCATATTGGGTTCGAGCTTAATTAGATAATCAGTAAGATAAGCCCAGAGTCTCTTTTTAAAAAAAATTCCCTGACATTATTCATTCATTGGGCAAATACTAATCTTGCACCCTTTATATAGGAGACACTGGCACTAGAGATGTGACATGTGCAAACTCAATCCCAATTCTGTAGACTCAGAGCCTACATTCCAGGGTGGTAAGCCCAGGGCATAGTTAGGATGCCACAGGGCTTGAACCCCATGAAACCACATCCATTCTGCCAGCTCACATGGTGCTGCTCGCTGGCCAGGCCCAGAGGGTTTGAAAAAGGCTTTGATGATATCCTCATCCTGGAATATCTGGAGGAACAGAAGTTCATGGCTTTTTATGCTAAAGGCAATGAGATGACTGCCATGGCCTGCATGAACTACAATGCCATTGTGTCCAAGATGGCTGAAGTGTTGGCTTTCCCTATGCCATCCAGAAGCAGGAGATGGAGACTGGTGACAGGTCCTCACAGGGAAGGGATCCTGAGCTCACATGCAGCAGACTTGCACCAGACATGCTGGGACACCTGGAATAGAGGCCAAGCGCGAGGACAGATGCCAACCTTAAATTTTCCAGGATCCCCCAGTGCAAAACCTGAGCCTTTCCTGTGCTTTCCTTTACTGCCTGACTCTGCTCCAGACAAGGGTCTCTGGAGTCTGTGTCTGGGTCTTTATCTCTTTCCAGTGGAAGAGACAGACACAAAGCAAATAAGAAATGTAAGTGTGTAACTACAAACTGTGATAAATATTTCAAATGGAAGTTAGAGGGGAAATAACCATGTTCTCATTTCTTGATAGGTCTATGGAGCATCTTTTTTATCCTTCCATTCATGACAACAGAATTAATGGGAGGATCACTGGGTATACCATATGGATAGGGGAAGTCAAGATCTCTTTGTAATGATGAACGTCCAGACTTCCTGATCTCATTTAACTGCAGTAGTCAATTACTAAAATTATATATGCCATATGGCCTGACAGTAAAAATATTAATATAAATTAAATATGGTGTCTCTTCATGATACTTTTGAATCCAATCATTAAATAGCCAAAACACAATCATTAATAAGAATAGTAATTTTCATTATAAAGAGTTCAAAATAACAAATATGTTTTTCTTCTTTCTTCCATTTTCAGAGCAGATAGTCCATAAGATATCTCCTAATGAATGGTTCTAAATTTATACTTTATAAGAATAAATTTGTAAAAAAAAAAAAAGAATAAATTTGTGAAAAAAATCAAAAATTTACAATGAAGGATGAACTAATTTACTATTTTAAAATGCTCCCACAGTTTGAAACTATGAATAAACCTTTATTAGAGTATATTTACATCAGAGAAATCTGTATCTTTTTATTTTTTAATAGAGAGAGAGAGAGCTCAAGTGGGGAGGGGCAAAAGGAAAGGGAGAGAGAGAATTTTAAGTAGGTTCCATCTTGAGCTTGGGACCCAATGCAGGACTTGATCTCAAAACCCTGAGATTAAGAACTGAGCCAAAATCAAGAGTCAGATGCTCAATTGACTGAGCCCACCCGCATGCCCCAAAGAAAGCCTGTATCTTGATATGAATTGTTTCCAACTATAACAATAAGGATTAGCAATGTAAATACGAGTGTGGGAATACTCTCTAATGAATAAATAAGGGCTGCAATACAATGACTATATGGCTATACAATAAAGTAACACAGCTGGGCTCACATAGCCTGTGTCATTCTGTGTAAAGCATTTCCATTTCTCAAACTCTATTTCATAAGGGTAGTATAATTACTTTCAGCAACAATGTAGAATAATATAACTTGCAAGATATTTGGTAAACACAGAGAATTTAAAAATTAAGTGTATAGTCATCAACTACTAATCATCCTCTACATTTATTTACTTGACAATCATCAATAAGTTCATACTAAGAAGAGAAGATAGGATAGCCACTAAATAATAAACGATCGTGCCAATTTCTGGTAAATATGCTCAGGAATACAGAACTACATAAAATAAACAAATACATAAACAACAACAAAAACAAAAAATCTTTTACCTCTAAAGTCCAAGAGAAGAGAAGCTTATTTTCACTGAATGAATCAGGGAACACTTCATGAAGACAGTAGTAGCTTTTTGAAATAGGACTTAAAGCATGAAGAAAAACAGACAGGAAGTTGAAACAGCAGATGGAGGGGAAGCACTGAAGCAGAGGAAGCAGAATGGACATATGTTCAGGAAGGGACGCATGCGACAGGTCCTAGAGGACAGTAAGCATCCAGAACGAGTGTAACATAGGATTTGTGATAGGAGGAAGGAGGTGAGGTAAACGGAAAGTAGGTATAAAGTGTTTTTTTTTTTTTTAAAGATTTTATTTATTTATCAGAGAGAGAGAGGGAGAGAGAGTGAGCACAGGCAGACAGAATGGCAGGCAGAGGTAGAGGGAGAAGCAGGCTCCCTGCCGAGCAAGGAGCCCGATGTGGGACTCGATCCCAGGATGCTGGGATCATGACCTGAGCCGAAGGCAGCTGCTTAACCAACTGTGCCTCCCAGGCGTCCCAGTATAAAGTGTTTTAAATGACAAAGAGTCAATATTTCATAGTTGAAAATGAAGGGTCACTGCAAATTATGGAAGGAGTGACATACCCATGACAAAGTTCTTAAGATGAATCTGATGACTCTAGACACAAGGAACTGTGAAAGGAGGGCTGGAAATTAGAAATTTAATCTGAGAAATATAAAATTTTAGATTGAAAGGGGAAAAGGTTTTGAAGTGAAAAGGCACAAAGAGGAGAGAAATAAGTAATTTTTTAAAAAACAGAACACAAAGAATTTTATATTCATTTTGTTGTGGAAAATAATAAGTTAAAGAAGCATCAAAAATAACAGATTTCAAGCTGAAATGACAAGGAGAGTAGAAGTACAAGGAAGCATTTTATGTTTTCATTAGTAGCTATCAACAAACAGCCTAGGCTGTTAGTCTAAGCAAGATTCCTCAAACAGTTTACTGGAGACTTTGATATGTTTATAAATATTCAACACAAGGAGAGTTTCGCTGTCAATTTAGGACACACTAAATATCTTATCTCCCTCTTAAATATTT
The DNA here is from genome assembly GCF_010015895.1 of Lontra canadensis. Classification (NCBI taxonomy): domain Eukaryota; kingdom Metazoa; phylum Chordata; class Mammalia; order Carnivora; family Mustelidae; genus Lontra; species Lontra canadensis. The sequence continues at coordinate 7,063,530 of NW_022631005.1, forward strand.
ACATTTAACATAAATATAATAAAGTTCCAGGAAATTATGTAGTGTGTGTGTGTGTGTGTGTGTGTGTAAAACTATTAAATCTCATAGGACACTAGTGCTACCAGGGACAAAGTTTACAGAGCCAAGCATACATATTTCCCTGAACTTACTCTTACAGAGGAAGCAGGTGTTATAATAAATCTCTTTGGAATGAATCAATATCAGGTAACAGGAAGTCATTCAGGTAGACATGTCTAAGAGACAAGAAGAGATATAAATTGTCACTCAGAATAGAGCTGAGGTCTGCAAGTATAATGTAGAAGTCACCTAACAGAGAAGGTCGTTGAGATTATGAGAAGAGGTAGTTTCGCAAGGAACAAGAAAAGTTAATGAGAGAATGTGGAAGCTGTAGACAGTCTACATTTTAGGGTCTAATAAGTGGAAGGGAGAGAGATTTAAGTGTAACTTGAAAGAATAGAAAACCTAAGGGAAAATTATTTTAGAATGAGCATCTCCAAGTTAACAAACTATAGAGAGAGACATCACCTAAGCATTCTAATCTAAGTCTTAAATGTGGAATTCTAGACCGTTCCCTTGGCATCCCAATCTTTAAGAGAAAATCCAAAAACCTAAAGCCTGAAAGTCCTAAGACCAGTGTCCATTCAGATTTGAACTCAGCTCTAGGTGGCCTTGAATGTTCTAATGTTTACAGTTATAGGTAGAACTCCAACACGCTAATTGGCATACCCATTTGTTTTCTAAGAATATCTTCAGTTATTCTCACACAGGTAATGCTAAGTACTCTGGTGTCCCTCACGAGAGGAGGGAGAAAGAAAAGAGTAGGGAGTGGGAAACAGTAACAATCATATTTTTATCTAGATATCTATAAGAAATTTAAACCAAAAAAACTAGATGCAAGCTAGGATCCTTCACCAGCACAATGTTGACATAGCCTCCACTAAATAGCTAAATGAGGCTACATTGCCAAATGGACTAATAAGAGAGGGGGAAACAATGTGTTGCTAGGTAAAAAGAAGGATAAAGCAGAACAGATTATCCAGATTATACATACTGATCAAAATTATTCAACTTTAGTGGTTCAATTTCCACATGGTTTGTCTAAAAGCTGGTGTACAGAATTAATAATTTTTATGTAAAATTTAGATCAATGGTCATTTGGTACAGCTGTTTGGTTCCTCAGAATGTAGTCAGAAAGTGTTTTCCATTTTTTAAATAAGATCAAGAAAAATGGATCTACTTTAGAAATAGAATATATTTTAAATAAATTGTCTTTACAACCCTGTGCCACAAATATGTGTGTGTGTGTGTGTGTGTGTGTGTGTGTGTGTATGAATTTTTAAATACTTGGTTCTTGAAAAAAGAGAGAAAATAGCCTTGTTAAGGTTATTGTATTGTTCCGCCTAACAATACGTAGGATTTACTTTCCCTTTAGAAGATAGACTCTTAGTATGGTATTTCAGGAAAAAATTACAATAAAGTAAAATATTTTAAAATAAAACAAGAAAGTTTAATGGCACAGTAGAATGGTCTAAGGTAGGTTAAAATGAAATACCATCTGAACAGTAAATTTCAAGCATTTTGAGTATGAGGAAATTTATAGAAAGCGAAGCCTAAGAAAGAAAGATTGATAGGATGGCTACAGTCAAATTATATTTTATTTATGCCTATTAATGAAATCACAATGAAGTCATAATGAAATCTAGTTCTAGTCTTGAACAACCTAGAAGCCACTTCTTTTAGTACCTAAAAGAGTCTTTCTACTGCTTACAAAATGTTGTTTATACTATGGTAGCAACAAATCTCTTCTGTATAGAAACACTTTCAAAGCAAATGCCTGAACTTTATCTTTCTTTTCCCTCCTCTCTCTTTACTCCTTCTGGAGACAGTATTTCATGTCCTAAAATTCCTAGTGTCTCATATGTGATGTGTCAAATCTATGCTTGTGCTTGTATGTTCATCACAGTAAATCATATGACCAGAGAACTCATGATAATGTACTCTTGTTCATTGTTTTTTTCTTGTCCTACGTCTGGAACAGAAAATTTTCATGAATATAATGACTATTAAATAATTAAGTCGCTCAAAGTAATTTTTGAAGGTGATTTTTACTCTCATTTCCTTGGCTAATGAGAATGGTTATACCTCAAGGAAGGACTATATGGTTAGCCTGGCATACACAATTAAGGTCCCCTAACACTATCCGTTATGGTGATACAATCCGTAATGGCAAGCTACACTCAGTCTGTTTATTCTTAATATCAGTACTCTTTAAGCTTTCCCCATGTAGCTGGTTGTGACCCCCTTGAGCCTCAGTTTTTCACCAATAAAATGGAGATCTACATAGTTTCCTTTCTACCTCAAAAGGATATTGTATGAACAAATAGTATAAAAGATGTTAAAAAATGTTTTTCGAAACTCTTCTTATGGAATTCTACACAAGCATGAACCATCATTAGTCAAAATGGTATTATTTGCAGATTTTGTATCACCTGCATTTTGCTAAGGGTGAATTTAAAAGCAATGCTTTAAAAAAAAAAAAAAAAAAAAAAAAGCTCTCTTCAGCAGGAGATGAGGAAAAAGCCAAAACAGCTAGGTAAAATGCTGCCAAATTTGTGTGTACATGATACCTGGGCGTGATAATCCACAGATAACTCCCATCTGTTATTTCTTAATTTACCCTCAGCTGTTTCAATAATGTGATACTGTTCATCATTTCTCAATCTTTTCAAAATATTTCTTCTTCCTTTTTTTTTTAAATGCACACCATTGCTGTTATGTAACAGCACATTAACTATTCTCTCAACTAGGCAACTTTGTGTAGATTTTCTAAGAGTAGATGGAAAATATTAACTACGGAGAAATTTCTTGGGGTCAGACTATCTTCCAGAAAACATAAGTAGGAAAAGAAGTAAAGGAAGAAAAAAGACTACCCGGAGTAAAGAGAATCTCAGAAAAATGAAGGAGGTATATTTTGGGAAAATTTAGAAAAACAGAAATGTGTACCTTGGAACACTAATTTCTGGAGTTATTAATAACCATTACATATCAATAGAATATATTTGGGGAAATATTGGAGTAAAGAAACTTAAGCTGGGGCGCCTGGGTGGCTCAGTGGGTTAAAGCCTCTGCCCTTGGCTCAGGTCATGATCCCAGGGTTCTGGAATCGAGCCCTGTGTCGGGCTCTCTGCTCAGCGTCGGGAGCCTGCTTCCTCCTCTCTCTGCTTGCCTCTCTGCCTACTTGTGATTTCTGTTTGTCAAATAAATAAATAAAACCTTTGGAAAAAAAAAAAAAACTTAAGCTATGCTGCAAAACATCAAATACACCTTGTAAATATATTCTTGGTGTTTGGAAGCGTTCATTAATAGAAAATAACATCATAAATCTATACTATAAAGAATAAATAATTTGGGGGGGAAGGCCTGGGTGGCTCAGTGGGTTAAAGCCTCTGCCTTCAGTTCAGGTCATGATCCCAGGATCCTGGGATCGAGCCTTGCATTGGGCTCTCTGCTCAGCGGGGAGCCTGTTTCTCTCTATCTGCCTGCCTCTCTGCCTACTTGTGATCTTTGTCTGTCAAGTAAATAAATAAAATCTTAAAAAAAAGAATAAATAATTTTTAAAACATAACAACCATAAATCCCTAGAGACTAGACATTATGAATGAGATTCCGTATGGTTCAAATGCATAACGAAGCTTATTTTATTTCAGTATTTAAAAGGTCTCATTTCCATGTCATGGCTTTAGTGGAATTGGAATTGAATTGTCCAAAATTAAATATGTTCAGTTTGTATTAAAATAATGAATTGTCTCAAGACTGTTAGCAGGAGGGGCACCTGGGTGACTCAGTTGTTAAGCATCTGCCTTCAGCTCAGGTCATGACCCCAGGGTCCTGGGATGGAGCCCCACATTGGGCTCTCTGCTCAGTGGAGAGTATGCTTCTCCTCCCTCTCCTGGTCCCCCTGCTTGTGCTTGTGCCCGTGCTCTCTCTCTCTCTCTCTCTCTCACTGTCACTCTCTGTCAAATAAATTAATAAATAAAATTAAAAAAAAAAAAAGACTGTTAGCAGGACACTTGGTAAAAATCAACTCTCCAAAAGAAACTAAGAAAATGTAGGCCATCATTATGGGCTTAATAGCTCATGTTCTACGAAATTAGTGAAACTTCTTCAATGTTTAATTTTTTAAAACTTTTTTTAACCAAGACTCTCACACTATAACTCTGGAGTCAGGTGAGCAATATTTGACTCATCAGTCAAATAAGAGTCAAGAGGACTTCACTATTTTGTTGATATATATGTATTTTTTCCTATCCTCACTTGTTTCTCAGATAACTTCAACAACATGAAATAAAAATTCATATTATATGCTATCTTTTCAATTGGTTGAATGAAGATGGACTATAGATGGAATTAAGGAAAGAAGAATCAGAAAAAGCATAAGAGTTTTTTAAAGAGCATTAATTGCATTAATTGACTCAATTTTATGTGCTTCCCTTTAGTGATATTCTCCCACACAAACTCTGGGTTTGGCCATGTGACTTTTTGATTTTTCCAATGGGACAGAAGCAACCTGCCTCAATTCAGACTGAGAGCCTTGAAAAAAATGTTTGTGAGTTTCTGCTTCCTCAGTGGATTCCTGCTTCTACCATGAGAAAATATCCAGGCTAGCCTGCTGGAGGGATATGAGAGACACATGGAAGAAACTCAAGTCATGTATTCAAGGTCCTCCTAAGCCAGCCAGTTCACAGCAAACCTATGATCCGGCCACAGATGCATGAGAAAGCCCATTGGGATCACAGAAGCAGTCAGCTGATCTACAGACTCATGTTGTTTTAAACCACTATGTTTTAGGGAGATTTATAAACAGCAATAACTGAAAGGCTTTCCTGTGAAAGAGAGTTTGGATCCTTCTCACAACAGTTCTGCTAAGAGAGAAAAAAAGTTTTTATTGATTGAAAGACAGATTTCCATTTAAGAAAGTAATTTCTAACAAGTCATGATTGTTCAAAGGGGGAATGGGCTATAGGCATTGAATTCGCTGATGCTGGAATAGTTCAAGTTGGGGCTAAGAGGAATGCATTATATTCATTCAACAAATATATGTTTCTTCATTTTTTCCTTTATTGCTATAAAGTTATATACAAGATCATCAGTAAAAGTGCATTGTAGAGTTTGGTTTTCTCACTCATAACTAGTAGTGGAAACAAAAACCAAATACCCATCCTTCTAGCAATCCTCTGTGATATGGCTGCCAGAATTTTTAGCCAAGACTTACTGGCTATCATTCACCCAGCAAATGGATTAACATTATGTAGACCTAACTAAAAAAATCATTCACCCTATCATTCATTCATTTCAAGGGTCACCAGCTAGCAGTCTGTAGCTGGATTTTATTTAGTCTTTCACTTTTTTTTTCAATAAAGATTTATTTATTTATTTGAGAAAGAGAGAGAGCACAAGCACATGCATGCACTGGCAGGAGGAGGGGCAGAGGGCCAAAATATTTCAAGCAGACTCCCCGCTGGCCGTTTTGGGGCTCTTGGGCTCCATCCCACGACCCATGAGATCACAACCTGACCTAAAACCAAGAGTCGGATGCCAACCAACTGAGCCACCCAGGCGCCCCAGTCTTTCACTGTTTTTAAAAATGTAAAAGTAAATGGTTTCATTTCCCGTCTACCATAGTTCCCAACACCTCCTATTTCACACATTTACAATACTGAATTAGTCTCTTTTTGAAGACTATATACGTGCTTACTTGTGACACACATTCCACCAAAAGTTATGGGAAATACAAAGATGAATTCAATATTGATTCTAGCTTCAGAAATCTTAAAACATTTTTAAGAGAGTTGATCCTCTTACTTAAGTAATTATAATAGAATGAAGTGATACATGCAGTAAAAGAAATCCAGATAAAATGACATGGGATCTCAGAGTTAGAAAAAATCAGACGCAGATGAACTGAGTAGCACATGCTTAATTAGTTGGCACAGAAATTTGCAAGAGTCTCTTTTTTCTATTTCATGTTGTTCCACAAAGACATTACCACTGGAATAGCGATAAGCATTTAGAATCTTCATTAGAAGAGATATCTAACAAACAGGTGGTGGTCCCAGATTATCACATGTCCTGACTTTCATCCAAATTTTAATGTAATGGTATAATTTAAAAATGACTTTGACCTAGTGGGATTTTCCTTTTCTTCCTCAATTAGGACTCAAAAACTGTCATGTTTGTACGTTAAAGATACAAACATGCTGTTTTTCATTACTTTGGTCTCTAATTTGTACCAAGCTCTTTGATCTTTGAAAATGTCAAATTAAATATTAATATTTTTAAAGCTGAAGTGGTGATTTTTCATAATAAAGGCCCTTGACATTCAATGCCTATAAACAAATGGTTAATAAATATATAATTAATATTTAATTACCTGTTTTAACAAACAACTCCTCTAAAAATAACATCCTAAGTTGCTAAAGGCTGGAGTGATCAAAACACTAAAAATCGTCACCAGTTTGACTCAGAATTAGTATTTCTCCATAATAAAAAAAACAAAAACACACATGGTTTTAATGGAACAGGCTTGGGATGTTATGAAGATAACAAATCCGAAAGTTTTCTCTTCTGTTCTTCAAATGCACTATGACTGCCCCATTCACTTCTAGCAGTTCCAATTCAGGAAATGTTGGATTTTCCTCAATTAGAGCTCATGTCCAAGTGGCCTTAATCAAATACATAAATAAACGGAAGCTTTCCCATGAGAACTAACTATCAAAATTATGTCATGTCCAGTCACAAAACTAAAGGGATACAGTTTATAAATACTGCAGACCTCTTTAAACTTATTCAATCTCTACAAACCTATAAGTCACCTTAATCTTATTCTTTTCCATTGGTTTTAATCTAAACACTCTATGCAATAGACTGATTATTCCAAATATAAAAATTTCCAGATGGTATAAAACCATTAAATTATCCAGTAGATCATTTTACCTGCACAATCTCGATTTTCCTCATTTCAAACATCACAAAAGTCATTTCTTAATCACGCCAATGTCCAAGATAAACACAATTATCATCAAGCGTCTCTAGCTTAGAAAACAAGATTTGTGTAGCTCCTGAGAAATAGACACTTTTCTGTGTTTTAATCTATTCTCTATTCCTGGATCCATACCCCAAATTATTAATTATGTATTTTCTACTTTTTAAAGGAATTATATGCCTATAAATGATTAAATATACACTAAGATTTCAATAAACAACAGTTCTTAATATTAACATTAATACCTACTGCTACTACTGCTGCTGGTGATGATAAGTTTACTGGAAATAGCTTAAATAGATGAAATAATACCAGCAGGAGTAAATTACTTGCTGCCTGAGTTTGAAGTGTATGACAATTATAGCTTATCTATTTGCGATGACCACTTAAAATTTAGAGCTACTTTTATCACAGCTGGAAAAAAAAGGCACAGTTCTGATAACTTTTGCATGACGAACATTACCCGATGCCTTACATTCATAGGTGTTTGTTGTTTTGCTTTGATCTTTGTAGTCCATTTTATTTTTTAAGATTTTATTTATTTGTCAGAGAAAGAGAGAGTGAGAGAGAAACAACCAGGGGGAGCAGCAGGGAGAGGGAGAGGCAGGCTCCCAGCTGAGCAAGGAGTCCAGTACAGGACTCCATCCCAGGACCCCGGGACCATTACCGAACTGAAGGCAGATGCTTAACTGACTGAGCCATCCAAGCGTCCCTTTGTAGTTCATTTTAAAGAGCAATTTGAGACTGTTCCTTGATTTATAATTCATACAATGACTTTGACCAGAAACAAAAACATGCTGACCTAAACAATGAAAAACTAATTTTTAATAAACATCTCTCTTATAAAATATAGTTGTTCGTCTATTAATTAACATTGTGCCTGACAGCATCTTAAATGTTAAATTCATTTCACTGTGTCTATTTTCCAGAAGTATTTTTCACTTTCATAGCAAGGGGAGAATAACTTAAACATAATTGTTTTGTTCTATCAATTAACTGTCACATAAAAATTTACTGTTGCATTTATTAAAAAAAAAACAAAACTATGAAACGAAATTTCCAGTATATAACTATGTAACCATTGCAGGAAAATTCCTTTTTTCCCCTCTCTTTTTAAAAATTTTTAAAATTTTTTAAAAGATTTTATTTATTTGACAGAGAGAGAGATCACAAGTAGGCAGAGAGGCAGGCAGAGAGAGAGAGGAAGAGAAGCAGGCCTCCTGCTGAGCAGAGAGCCCCATGTGGGGCTCCATCCCAAGACCCTGAGATCATGACCTGCGCCGAAGGCAGAGGCTTAACCCACTGAGCCACCCAGGTGCCCCTTTTTCTTTTTTTCTAAAAATTGACGATCACTTTTGTCTTAGGGCCAAAAACTGTTTAAACATTTTCATAAATATAGAATTTTATTATATTTTGGGTTCCAAAATATAATAAAACTACATGGACCTTTTTCGTATGAAGAAATTCATTGCATAAAAAAGATATTTTAAATATACTATTTCATCAGATCACACTTAATTTTTTTCTCCATAATTACATTTCACTCTGATGACTTGGACTAAATATATTCCTGTCTAAAATATGTGTTTGTGATTACAGGGAGGTGTTAAAAAGAGGATTAAATCACAAAATATCATACATACTTAAACATTTATGAGATAAAAATATCAATATCCAACCATGTATTACAATTTCTTTAAATTTTGAAGTGACTTTATATTTTATATGTGTTCAGGATTTTTGTCATTCCCAAAACACCGAGGGAAATGAGTTTGAAATATCTGAATAATTGAATACTATCCAGACATTTTACCTAGAAAACTACCACAAAGCAGCACTCAGTCAGGGGTCCCACCTGTATGAACAGGTAAAAATCTGAAACAAACTGAGGGTTTTAGAGGGGAGGAGGGTGGGGGATGGGTCAGTCTGGTGGTGAGTAATAAGGAGGGCATGTATTTCATGGAGCACTGGGTGTGGTCCATAAACGAAGAATCTTGGAACACTGAAAATAAATAAATAAATAAATAAATAAATATTTGGTAAGAAAAAAACGAAAAAATATAACCATGTTGGTAAATCAAAAAAAAAAAAAATTCTGAAATGCTGTGCTGTCCCTACATACTAACAACTTACGGTTTAGCTGTAACACTGATGTTCATACACTGAACTTGAATGCTGAAATAAATAAAAACGACTACACTCCAAAAGGTATATGATATTAAATATGTAACATATATTGTATGCTATTCTTCTGTAAAGCATAGATCACACCCTTGAAATTAGAAATCAGGCACAGCAATAGAGTTTGCTAGTTTTCACAGCAAAGAAAACTAGGATCTGTCTTTTCCTATGCTTTCTTATTTCATCCTCCGGCTTTCTCCATCTCCATGTGAAGAAACTACGCCTGCCAAAAGCACACTCAGAATTCCTCTGCTAACAGATACTTGTAAAAATAAGACTTTCGAAAAGGCATAAAGGGAAGAAACAGCATGTTCTAAATGCTGTGAAGAGCTCAACATGATTTTCATTAGTCTGAGGGCCTGGCAGCAATCTGACTTGCACTTCGACGTCTCAGATCCTGGATGCATAGACCAGGTCTCAAATCTAGGGCTGATGAACCACTATTTGCATGATTTCTTTTGTGACTTTTTAGTGCTCTTTCTAATGGAAAGCCACCACAAAAATAACTTATCCATTTTGAACACAGAAGAGGTTCAACAGACCGCTGGCATTAAAGAATACTAAATAAGGCTTAACACACAAGAAAAGTTCCAATTTATTTTTTTAATTCATTTTTTCCTTACCTACTCCTAGAAAGAATTTGAAGCAACAAATGGAAAACAATGCACATATAATAGAATTTGATAAAATATTAAATCAAATAGGAGGAGTTGATAATAACAGAAACCCAGACTTCAACTTCATGGCAATGAAATTCAGATAAGAAATATTCCCACTGATGCACTTTTATTAGGAGAAACAGATTTTTCTTGATATCAAAGCTAAATGTTTATTTATCCCATGGGAATAAAGAAAGTTTGCTAAGCAATATGAATATGAAATAAGATGGAAATGCCTTCAGCAACAGTCTTACTGAAGTTATATAAAGGTAATTCATTTAAATCGATTATAAACTGATGAATCTATTTATGTAAAGAGATCAATTATGATTACCAGAGATAAAACTCTGTGGTAACACAGAAAAAGAGGTTTTAAAAAGTCTAAAAGACTGTTTCTTTTTCTTTGGGAAGTCTTTAATGACAATGTTTATTCACATCTTGGACTTTAAAGTTTTACGTAATTTTATTTTCTATGTGCTGAGGAACAAACTTAGTGTTGTTGATTTAAAACACATTAATATACATTTTGTGATAGTGTTTCCTTCCTGTAAAATTATAAAACCTAGGGGCGCCTGGGTGGCTCAGTGAGTTAAGCCTCTGCCTTTGGCTCAGGTCATGATCTCAGGGTCCTGGGGCAGAGCTCTCTGTTGGGCTCTCTGCTTGGGGAATCTACTTCCCTCTCTCTCTCTGCCTATCTCTCTGCCTACTTGTGATCTCTCTCTCTCTCTGTCAAATAAATAAATAAAATCTTTAAAAAAAAATTATAAAACCTAAAGAATTTCTCTTGAGTAATGGGAGAATCATCATTTTTTATATAATTCTGAGCTGCGGGAATGTCTACAGGCAAAACCACAAATTATGTTTGAGATACACCATTTATATATTCTCGGAGCTGAATGGTCAGTCTCACTGATCCCAAGTTCCACATGACATGCATAATAGAGATCATATAAACTTCCATTTTGGCCATATAAAAACAACAAAAACAAACAAACAAACAAACAAAAACTTTGCCTTTTCCTTTCCTCACAGACCTGGTGTGAAAATATATACCTAAAATTTCCACAAAAGACTTTAAAACAGATTAGCTAACTTATGTGAGATGATTCAGGAATCACCATTGTAGGAGACACTGACATTTTTAGATGCAGAATCTAAAGAATATGTAAGATTTCTCAAGTCTTCTGATATCATATGCAGCCATGGAATTTCAACATCCACTGTCTACTCTAAAGTCTCTCCACTAACTTTTTGTACTTGATGGATGACTTTTCTTGTCTGAAATTTAGTCAATTAAATTAAAAAAATTTAAATTTAATTTAATTTAAAATTTAATTAAAAATAATTAAAAATTGATGTCTATTCAGTTTCAGATTTAAAAAAAAAAATCTTGCTTATCTCTCTCAGTTCACTTAGGTGTCAGAATTAGTCATCATTGAAATCTGTCTCATCATAATTTCCCAGGACATTATCACCTCCTTTTTGGCACCCATGATCTGCCTGTGCCATAGTTATCTAGGTAAATACTAGATGATATGTTATGTGAAGGCAGATACAGTTTGTTTTTCTTTATCATGTCAGACCTCCCCAAGTGCAGTAGTCCAAATTCTGGACACTTTTAATCAATCAGAGAAGGCCAGGTGAGTTGAATTAAAGCTGTTGGTTAAGCTGTGGGAGAAAGTAGTCTGTATATAAAAACCTGAATCATGTCAGTATGTCAGGTATTTCCCAAAAAAATCCTCTCTTAATGATTAAAATTTATCCTCTCTTAATGATTAAAATTTTAAGTGAATTATTTATAAACAGTCAAAATATTATTTTCACAAAATTTCTGTTAAACATGTGACTAACACATACAAAACAGTCTAGCACTAATTTTTTACCAAGTGGACTGAGAACTAGTATGCAAATCTCTTAGGAAATAGGGTGTGAACAAGTACATATTGAGAAGGAAACGTCTGGTACCTGGGTCTCTGACCAGAAAGGCAGGCTTGAGAATGTTTTGTCTCAATGTGAAAGGAAGACAATCCAGTAATAGCCCAAGAAGACAAAGAACCAGAGAAAGGAGACCAAAAAAGAAAATGAAGCGGGGCATCAGTTAAGGGCATAAGATGCCAAAAGCAACCTTTAACCACTTCCCAACTTGCCCAAAAGTACAACTAGCCATCAGAAAGTCAACGCTGTGTTTTACTGAAAAATAGCCCAACACTTTCTCTGAGGAATTGTGTCTAATCATTTGAATGCTTTATTAGGATACTCTCTACTTCTCTTTTCCCCCAAGAAAATCATATCCTGATAAAAGCAACGCCATCTATCAATGTGCCAACTGACCAATCAATCCCAACTCCACATCTGGCCTTAACCTGTTTTTAGTCAGGGACCACTTGTACGCTTGCTTGTAAGACTTGCCTGAGTGAAAGTATGTGCTCCTCATTGAAATCTGTCTCATCATAATTTCCCAGGACATTATCACCTCCTTTTTGGCACCCATCATCTGCCTGTGCCATAGTTATCTAGGTAAATACTAGAGAGAGCTCTGTTCTCTCTTCTACATCACCAGGATCATGAAGTAATTATTTGAATTTACCAAACTGTATTCTAATTATTTGGGCAAAGAATCCCAGTTACTTTATATGAAAAAGAACAGAAGCATGGAGGAGTGGCAGTTTCCCTATGAGCGGCACCTTAGCATACAGTTCATCAGGAGGGAATATGGATTTGCCATAAACCAGTGGAGCAGGACCACCTGCTTCAATCGCCAACAGTTTCTCCACGGGGTAACATACTAAAGATACTGGCTAAGTGGATCTGACTTTATCCAACACAATCTTCTCTTCTTCAATTTCCACGGGTGCCCTCTTCTAATGGTGCCTCAGTGGGGTTGAGTTTAGAATCATCTGTGCTACTGTCCTATCTTTTTGAAGTCACACAATGCACTTGGGAGAAAATAGAAATTAATTACATGGGAATTATGGCAGGTGAATACACATTTGGGGGTCATTCTGGATTTTTGGTTATTTATTGCTGTCACTGCATAAAATGTAAACACAGATTATGATATTAAATCCACATATATAAATATAATTTTTTAAAGATTTATTTATTGGAGAGAGAGAGGGAGCACAAGTGGAGTGTTGGTGGGGTTGGGCAGAAGGAGAGGGACAAGCAGGTTCCCCGCTAAGCAGGAAGCCAGCACCATGGCCACCACCACGGCCACCACCACAGGGCTCAATCCAAGGACCCTGGGATCATGACCTGAGCCGAAGGCAGATCTTTAACTGACTGATCCACCCAGGAGCCCAATTATTTTTACAAGGCTATAAGACAGATTGAGACAACATTTTCTTTTAAGCTTTACTAAAGTATATTATTGCTATTAATAATACTGTAACAATGCTTAATCAATACACGAAACATGCCTTGAGGCCCACTCTTATTCATTATGTGACAACCGCAGAATGCCAGGAATTCCATCCATAAACTTCTATTATCCAGTAGTTAATTCTAGATCAACAACCAGTGACTGCAACTTGACTTTAATGTCTAGTTTTGCTGATATGTAGTATCTCCGCTTTTGTTTAGGATATTATGTTGGGGGAACCACAAAACTGATATATAACTAGATTATTTTTTTAAGATCTTCTGTCTTAAAAGGTAGAAACTGTGTTGATTTTCTAGCCTCTTTAAAATTCTAAATTCCTAATTCTGAATTCTAAAGTATGTAAGTAACTAAAAAATCGAGGATTAAAGAGTCAATGAAGAAACTGCTGTTCTCAGGAGAAAGAGTGAGCCGCCACTCCCCACCCCAAAGAAAACCTTAACTCAATCTATTATACTGTATCTACATTTTTTCTGGCCACAGATTTCACCACAAGGTAAAATTTTTCCTGTTGCCCTTTTGTTTCCTAAACTGCATAAAGATACTCCTGAACTAGATGTAAATATATATTCTTTAGTATACAGCCATCAAATTCGCATTTATCTTCCCACATATTACTGCAAAAAGGTATAGCATTTGCAGCACTGAAACACTATCTCTGAGTGTAATCAGTTGAAGTAACCAAGCACAGTATTTCCAATTTAGAGGGCTGTGCAACCATTGGAAACAGCAAGGGATTGCATAATGCTTTAGAAGTTTTTCCAGTGCTATGTCATCCATGTGCCTGAATAGCTAATTTGCTTTTAAAATATATTTTGAGGATTTGATAAGAGCTTGTGCACAGTTTCGAAAATAGAAAATAAAAGGACTCCGTAGGTATGCATGAAGTTAAACTTTAGATACACTCTATTGCTTTGCTGTAGCTTAGTGCCAGAATTCCCAAGTCAAGGATAAGGGAAAGAAATTATTTTTCCTGATAGCCCGGGAACCAACTGGGATGTGGTATTACTTACCTAAAGATGGGTCTTTGGAGATGTTTCTTCCTGATTGTGACATGGTCATCCATTTAAAGGTAAAAGTTGAACTTCTTCCTGGAAACCACTCCAGAAATCCAGGGAGAGAATGTGGAAGCTTATCCTGGTCTATTGTGCTGCAAGAAGCCCAGAAGGAAAAAGTAGTTTCCTCTTTCTCTTTTTGGGTGCTGGGAGAAAACTTCCCTGCTCTCTGCCAGCTGAGCAGTGTGTCCATAGAGGCCACATAAGACAGGCACGTTGGGGCACTCCCCCACAGAGCAGGGTGTGCAAAATCCACCACCAGTCACGGTGATACAGGAAAGAGAAGTGCACAGGACCCTCGGAAACAGAACAAAACCAACAGAAAACTTCCTACCCTAGTGGGACCCAGGTAGGGGTTCCCTGAGTTCTTGCAGCCATGAGAGCCCTCCTTCCACATGCTGGTCAAGCTTGGAAAAGCTAAGTCCCTCCCTGTCTTTAAAACAGCCTGTTCTGAGGCTCAACTTTTTTCTTCAAAATAAAAGTTGTACAGCTGGTTCAGCAGTCCCATGTGAGTACCCTCTGAAAGTTTGTTCTGTTAAAATAGGAACTGTATACAAATTAACGAAGGAAGATGGGCTCAGGCTGTGTGCCTGGCTCTGCTTCAAAAGATTATAATTATTTTATAATATTGTTTTTATCCACACTGGATGTAGTGTGGAGACCACTCCTGATTTTTGGCACTCCTGACCTAATAGCCTACACTTTGCTAAAGTCAAAGATATCATTTCAACTCATAGAAGCCGATGTGAAGCTGGCCAGAGCTACAAAAGTTAGAAAAACAAAAATTGCTCAATTCTATCAACGACATTTTGCCCAGATGTCTGTACCCAGAGTGACTTTCCAAGGAGACACGGCAAAAAAGATATGAAAACACACACAGACACACACTTTTTTTTTTAAGTCCCCAAACTCCCTTGGAACATAAGGTTTTTATACCAAATGATCAAATTTGAATTTCAAGAATAAAAAGAAAGAAATGTAGGTATTAGAGGTAAGTTTTAAACAACTGAAAATAAATGACATTAAAAACTGTTTTACTTGAAAGACTTAGACTCACACTGCAGGAACTCTAGTTCTAGTTACAGATAAGATGAACCCTCACATTTTAATATAACCTATTTTGGAGACATTCCTATATCTGATTCACTAACAAAATTCCTACTCAGTCAATAGTATCATGAGGTTCCAGGCCAGAAGCCTGGTATATAATAAAGTAAACCATCTCAAAGCATGATTAAAATGTTTTTAAAATATACATGTGGTAAAGGCAGGGGAAATTGAGAAACACTCACGCCTTTAGCTGAACGATCAAATAAGGGTCGTATAACAGAGAGGAGGATATGACCTATATATGGTTGCAATGTGTAGTTCTTAGCATTCTCCAAATACCTCCACAGGAGCAAGAACACATTTTTATTTTCCTCCCTTTCAGAGGAAAGACAAAGAAGAAGAGAATTACAAAGAAATCACTGATTATATTGAGCACAGTTCTAATCCATACCTTTTTTTTTTTCATTTTTCTAATGACATCATTCTGAGACAGGATTGAACTAAAAATAATAAGTGGGTGCTAATCCTAGTTCTAACATGCAAATGCTGGGCCATTGTTGGAAAAATTCTTGACCTATCTGAGCCCCAATTTTTGTATTTATAAAATGAGGTTATAACATTCATTGAATTCTATGTTTTTTCCCAGCTTTAATGGTACCACCATGCTATTTCTAAATATGATTAGTTTGCTTCTTGCTAAGGAAGTAGCATAGAAGTTATGAGGCCTAATACTCTAAAAATACATGTTTATTATGTAAAGTTATAAATAAAGAAGTCATAAATAAAAAGATGATTTTATATGTATATATCTCTGTAGATACATTATATATTGTGTATTCACTTAATGACTTATAATGAATATATATTATATATTCACTTAATGACATCTAAATCAGTGTTCTCTTCACCATCAATAAGCATCCAACCATAAATTGATATGTGTGCAATACTGCAGTTAAATCTGGAGACCATCTATATGCAAAATGATATACAGACCTTTGGAATAAATGCATTATTATAACCATATGCTTTGGCTTTCTTTGTACAGGAAAACACGTAGGAAATAACATGCTACAGAGGTCTTCTGGAAGTATTTTTGCATTTATGGGTGGCAGTTGATTTCTGTATCTATATTACTATTAATTTAACATAAATTCTCCTAAGGGACAACCCAAGAGAATAATAAGCTCATTAACTTTAAAAAAATTAACTTTTTGTTATTAACAAAAATTTTTGTTAATAATAAAATTAAAATTTTACTGACTTTTGAATTAGAAAGATGAGAGGATTTCTTCACTTACAGGGTGGAAGGAACGCAACACAAATACTAGTAAACATCTAGCCAAGGTACAGGTCAAATGACAAGCCAAGTATAAAATCTAACTGGAGGCTCAAAGGCTTGATTATCAACTGCAGAATCTGAAAGTTGTCAAATTAATTATAGGAAAATAATATTTTTGCCTTGCATTAAGTTTATTTTCCTTTTGCTCTTTAGTGATTAAGGTAGAAAACTTAGCTTCCCATTTATATCAAGCACCATATTTAAACCCAATCTTAGAACCTAAAAAGCCATAAGAAAATACCAGGAAGTTAAATATTCACCTGGCACAAAGAAAAATATGTACTTCTTAAATGTTTTTGTAAACTTTTTACCAAACAGCATTTAAATTTAACATTGGGAAGAAAAGTTTACTTTATTAACTTATTCAACTTTAATGTAGTATTCAATAAAAGGACTCCACTATTGTTGCTTAAATTACAAAAATATATTCCTTAAATTAACACAATTGTACTGTGTAAAGTACTAAAATTTATTGTATAAATAACCAGGCCTACTCTCCTATAAAATAAACTAAATACAATTTATTATGAATAGTTTTTTCCTGGGAGTAGGGATCAGAAATGATGTTTAAATTTTTCCTGTTATAGTAAACTCTCTTTCAGTATGACCTTGCCTAACAGTTTCAGGAGCATTCCCTGCTCTCCCATGTGGTTACACCTCTCTCTCTCTCTCTCTCTCTTTCTCTCACACACACATACACACACACACCCCTTCCCCCAGTCACCACTGCTAGAGACTGTCAAAACAGGTGCTTAATAAATATTCCTTAATTTGTACAAATGCTCAGTTGAAACACATTAATGTAGTCAACATAACTCATGGTGTGTGACAAAAACATAGATCAGCTCCATGACTTTCCCAATCAAGTGAATACTAAGTGTGTCATGTTATTCTGTTTTAAGCATCTTGGAAAATAGGTAAGCTTTACTTTCTCTTGTTTTTTTCTCCCCCCCCCCCATTTTACTACTCCATTCTATGGCTCTATTTGTTATATGTAAGTGCCAAAAAGCATGCAATGGTAGAAAAAGCATGTAACATTAATGACAGCCCAAGAACTGATTACAAATTTATCTATTGGTAATCATTTTACCACTTAAGTCTGGCAAATATCAGCCTGAGAGAAGTGTATGCTTTTTTTCCACCCAGTTTAATTAAACAAAATGTCACAAGTTATGTATTTTTTTTTAAGATTTAATTTATTTATCTGATGGAGAGAGAGATCACAAGTAAGCAGAACTCCACTTGGTCAATTCTACCATGAGATAAATAGAAGGGTGTAAACTATTCCTAATGAACCAACCATAACTCTGCCCCTTTACCAGTAGGCAAAAAAAACTACTGTGTATAAATGCACAAGACTGGCAACACATAGAGCTAACTCTAAATTTAATGTATCCTTTCAAAGTAAGTCATTTGTAACCTTCAACATTTCAAAACAAATTTCCTGCTACATGTTTCACAACTAATTATAGAGCTAGTTCATAGGTGGTAGAGCTGGGATTTGAATTCAGATGACTCATTCTTGAACCCAAGCTTTTATGACTACTGAGTAGGATGTCACCTTGGTGGGAACTCTGCTACTCAGGTTGTCTGGGTTCTTTCTGAGCCATATTTCACATTCTGTGGAGAAAGAAAAGGAGCAACTCATCACTCTAATGAGTGTCTATTCTCTTAATCCTCTGAACCTCTTAATACTACTGATCTATCATTGCATTGCCCATTATGTTCCCAGTACTTACAACAGCCAACCCTAGAGAGGACCTACTGATATCAAGGCAAAATAATCAATGAATATGTGCTCTTAAGATTCAGATGGGAGCAGTGTTGAATTATAAGGAGCCCTGGACTAATGTCAAGGCACATGTATTTACATCCAGCTCTAGTGGCAATTTTCTCAACTCCCTGCACGAGTTTCCTTAGCAATCAAATTATGAAGCTGAGCCTCATGGGGAGCCTGGCTGGCTCAGCTGGTAAAGTGTCTGTCTATAGCTGGCTCAGGTCATGATCCCCAGGGTCCTGGGACCGAGCCCTCACGTGAGGCTCCCTGTTCCAGCAGGGAGCCAGCTTCTCCCTCTCCCTCTGCTGCTCCCCCTGTTTGTGCTCTCTCACTCTCTCTATCAAATAAATAAACATTTTTTTTCAAAAATTATATATATATTAAAAAGAAGTCAGCCTCATGACCTCGAAGATCCTTTCCAGCTCCAAATTTTTATGACTCTATTACTGACCCTGTGATAACATGTCAAGTTATTTAAACATGGTGTCCAAACAAGAATAAGCTCTGTAGTTATTTTTAGCTTTTCTTAACCACAATGAGGCTATGCATACCACCAGAATACTTTTCATCCCCATTGTTGTGGGTTTAAAAATATAACACACTGCTATTCAAATGTGAAAATAAATTTGTAGTATCTCTAGTTTTTCTAATTAAGCTGTTTTCTTCTTTCCCTATAGCTTCACTTTGGAACTACCATTACTGGAACATAAACTACAGGAAGACAAGGATTAGGATCTGTTGAATCCTAGGGCATGGTATATAAGTGACAGTCAATGGCTATTTATTGAATGAATCAACGCACAAACAAAGTGCCTACCAGTGCTATCTCATCATCTTTCTGCATATTCTTTTTCTAAAAACTTAGTCATAGCTGGTAAATGTTCAGACTTTCATATTCCCTTCAACCCATTGTTTTCCTTCAAGGAGGCATCTGACCCTATAGGGAGGTTGGTTTCTATGGTCCTCTACTCTCCAAAAAAGGTGGCCTCCAACCCAAACCTGCAAGTCCCTACAGTCCTTTGTTTTCTCTGGTCTCTGCAAACATGTTTCTTGTCTGTCTGCTCACTTGGCTCCCTGAAGATATCTACTGCTGAAATCTATGGCTGTTTTGTTCAGTAGGCTCAATCTAGGAACTGTGGTCATCCTTTTCTCCTTAAGCTCAGTCTTAGCCTTCACTGGTGGTACAGGACCCTCAAGTATACATTACATCCTTCATCTGGATCTCATCTGGTTTGGGACTGGACATGCCATATCACCATTTTTATTCTGTTGTAACTGAATTCACTAAGTCACTGGGAAAATCTTCTGCTGTAAGCTTTCACTCTAAGCTTTCATGTTCCCCACTCTAAGCTTAATCAATAAATGCTGTGTGTGTGTTCTGACTGCTCCACTGACTGGCCATTCCCCTTACCCTGTCCCTCTCCTTGGGCCTCCGTATTTCCGGAGAACAAGAATTAGCAGTGGAATCTGATACAAGACTGATGAATCATAGTCTTATCCCTCAGAAACCAATAATACATTGTATGTTAATTCATTGGATTTAAATAAAAAATGTAAAAAAAAAAAGAAGAAGAAGAAGAAGTGGAGCCTAAAGTTGTGACTGAATTGTCCTGATCTCATGATGAAACTTTAAGGAATGGAGCAGTTGCTTCTTACAGATGAGTAAAGAAAGCAGCGTCTTGAGTTACAATCTACTTACTCCTGGTGAAGATGCTGTGCAGATTGTTGAATTGACAACAAAGGGCTTTAAATATTAGGGAAATGTAGATGATAAAGCAGTGATAGAGTTTGAGAAGATGGACTCCAATTTTGAAAGAAGTTCTACTGTGTATAAAATGCTATCAAACAGTATAGCATGCTACAGAGAAATCACTTGCAAAAGGAAGAATCAATCCATGCAGCAAACTTCACTGTCGTCCTATTTTAAGAAATTGCCATAGCTACCGCAAACTTAAGCTTAACTACCACCACCATGTAATCAGTCAGAAGGCATCAATACTGAGATACAAGACCCTCCACCAACAAAACTATTATTACTCTGTTAAGAAAACCACAGGCCCAGGATGGAGTTACTTCTTCTAGACCAAGTCATCAAAACAGGGTTTAATATCTGAAACTTCATTACAGCTTCAACTTCCCCCAGAAACGTTGTCTCAACAGGTTAGTCAGAAACTGTTTTATCAGCACAAAGGAGGTAATCTGTCACCTGGGCCTTCTCAGAGCCCCAAAGAAAAATGAGTAATCTGCAGGATAAGAACCCCTGCTTTTCCCCCTAGGGGAAAGTGACCTTGCCTGAAACAATCCTTTCTTTTCTTTTGCTAATAACTTCTTTGCCCCACCCTCTGTCCTAGAAGAAACTTCTTTTTTTTTTTTTTTAATAATTAATTTCTGAGGTAGAATTTAGGGATTCATCAGTTGCATATAACACCCAATGCTCAGTATATCAAATGTCCTCCCTAATGCCCATCACCCAGTTATCCCAAAATCGATAAAGAATTTATCAAACTCAACACCCAAAATCCTTCCATTTTATACAACTCCTTGGAGCTCCCCTCTTACTTGCTTGATGGGATGCTGCCCCATTCATGAATCTCTTAATAAAGCCAATTGGATCCTCAAGTTTACTCAGTTAAATTTTGTTTCATAATAACTTGTTGAAAGCTTAGATGATGGTTAGCATTTTTAGCAATAAAGTATTTTATTTTTTTCTATTTTTTTTTTTAATTTATTTACTTATTTGACAAAGACAGAGAGCACAAGCAGAGGGAGCAGCAGGCTCCCAGTATCCTGGGATCATGACCTGAGCCAAAGGCAGACGCTTAACCAACTGAGCCACCCAGGTGCCCCTAAATATAACTTGATTATGCACTGGTAAACCAAAAAATATATTTGACTTGCTTTAATGCAATACTCACTTTATTGCAGTATTCTGGAACAGAACCCAAAATATCTCCAATATATTACATGCCTATATTGAAGTCTGTTTTCTTATTTGTTTTTTACTTTTATCTGTGATAATAATAATCCCACACCCCACACTGCACGGTGCCTCCAGCTAATTTGGAAAAGATAAGATCATATTTATTAAGTGGAAGAGAGATAAGCGCATTATTCCTGTCATTTTATGCCGCTTTCTTACTCATTTCAATGGGTGTATAGTGAGTAAATTATACCACAGTCTTAACACTACCACACCTGTGTATCCCCTATCCCATTTACTCTTTGCAAACAAGACAGTTTCATTCCTCACTAGCCACGCTGGCATTTTATTCCCTGAACACTCCACACTCTTTCAGACTCTTTTGCATATACTGTTTCCAAGTTCTAAAATGCTATTCCTTCTGCCCAATGCTCAGATTTCAGCTGCAGTTTCACCTCTGAGAGGCGTCTCTTTTGACAACCTCACCTCAATTCATATACCTACAATACTGTCCTTGGTCCCCTATTAGCAAGCTTCATTATCCTTGTGTCATGTTAATGATTTATTCACAGATTCATCTGTGTAGTGATGAATAAACCCACTCTTCAGGATGCAGTAACTGAGGGAAAAATCCGAACATCTGAGTGTTTCCATCTACCTTAAACATAAACCTAGTCAAGTTCCACAAAAATAAAATAGATGTCTGTGAAGGGGAGCAAAATACACCACTCCAAAGTATATCTCTTTGGCATATTTATTATCATAAGCTGATTATTTTTAAGAAACAGAAGACCCTGGTGAAGCTCACTTTTGTTTACTGTGCTTTTCCTGGAAGCCTCCCATAACTGACTTCCCACCCCTGACATCTCTCTTTAGCTGAAAATGGTATTTAACTTGCTGGCTTTGGCCATTTGGGAGTTACTCAGTTTTTCTGGGTCTCTCCCATGTATCCATGTTACTAAATTTTGTTTACTTTTCTGCTGACAATCTGTCTTATGTCAATTTAATTATTAGACCAGCCAAAGAACCTAGAAGACAAGAAAACTTTCCCACCTCTACATCTGTAAGAACCTACAAGTATACTTTTACTTATCTCTTGCAGTGCTTCGAAACGTCCTCTAACACTTACATATGTGTTTTATCTTGAAATATTTGTCATTACACTTCTTCAAATGAGGAGCTCTACATATCTGAGAATAAATGTATTGAATATTAAAATTAACAATGCAACTGATTCATCACTTTGGAAACGGTTCTCAGTTTGACCAAAAATGTCTTCTACCTTATGGGCAAAAAGCAGACTCTACCCTATTAATAGTTTCAAACTAGATTCTCCTAACTTTCAGTCAGAATTTGTTTATTGGCCACTTATTCAATAATAAAATACATCAGAATTGTTATTTTCTTCAGTGAATTAGTAAGGAAGACCAAGTACATAGCTTTAAGAGGCAAGGAAAAACAGTTCCCTGATTTGGCTGACTTTTTGGCCAGGTATCAGAGCTGAGCCTTTCTACTTCACAAAGTAGGAGAACTTCCTCTTTGTCGTGTAAGTGTGGAAGCAGGTCAGCTAAAGTTTGATTGGCTCCAATTAGCACTCCTACCAGTTCTGAGAGCCTTAAGAGTTGGCATTCGGACACCTTCTTTTAAATGAGTGTGACATTCTGTGAAAACATCAACAACAACAAAGGAAATCATTTAAAGCAGAATCTCATCGCCAAACACCCACCCACAGCTCCCTGTGTAATCAAGCAACAAATAAATTCACTGTAAAAGGAAATGACTTTTGCATAGTGGGTAGTTAAATAAACATTACAAAAAGAGACCTTAACGTAAAATTCTCTTTGAGTCAGAGTACTAAGAAAGAGATGGTCGAACTGGGGCTTGAATGATGAATAGATATTCAGTAAGCAGGCTAAGATGTAGGGCAAGTGAAGTATTTCATCAGCCCTAAGCACTAGGCAACAACAGTTGGTTTGGAGGGCGCAGTGTGGCGAAGCACGGTGCTGTGGTTCCTACCATGCTAGCCTGCAGAATGCAAGAGGCTCACCCCATCACAGAGGAGGGGAGTTGTAACAAGGAAAATAATCGATGTGACATCCCAGTTTAAAAGCATGTGATTCTGAAGTTTCCATTACTCCCCAAACATGCCAAAAATGTTCTTATCTGCAGTTCTTCGGGCAGTGGAAAGCTGTCCAAAGGTACTTGCAGGCTGAGACACGTTCAGTTTCTCTGCTGCTCTGAAACCCATCACTAAATCATTAACTCTGCTTCAGTAGTGAGTCATCATTACCAGCTTTTCTCCGTATTTTAAGTTTGGTTTCAACATGACTTTAGATTCAATTATTAGTTTGTTGGGTTTTTTGTTTTGTTTTGTTTTGTTTTGTTTTAGTCTGTCATAAGCTTCCAGTAATGCCTATGAATAAATATGCAGAACTACCACCCAGAATTGAATCAGTGTCAGTAAATGGAAAATTCCTAAATGCTAACCTATTGACTCTCCAAGCTTTTAGAGTTAGACAGCAATAGAGATAATCATGACTCACATTCTTTCACAGTATGTGACTTTGGAAAGAAACAGCCACTCAATTTGCCAAGATCTTAATGGTATATGTGGTGGGTTCTGTAAATATAACTCAAATGTATAGAAATAAGTCACTGCCCCATTACCTTTCTAAAACAAAAATGAGTTCTCAGAGAGAATATATACAGACCACATATATTTGTACCCTCACATCCATTCACTCCTCAAAAAACTCATTCCAGCTTCAGCTTTTTGCTCCACTTCCACTCACTTTCCCCCACATCATATTCATTGGAATGATCCTTCCTAGCAGATCTCATCTCTTGAATTGCTCTCTTATTTCTCATATCAATATATTATTCCTACCAATCATTCTGTGATATACTTGCATATTCATTTTATTAATTTCTAAATTTAAATTCCATACAGGGTTTAAACGAGGCAGTAAATATTTTCCCAAGCCTGACACTAGATGTGTTATCAAAACCCAATACCTGACAGAATCTTGGAAATCAAGTCTATTTTAGAAATTCTGCATATTTTTTTAAAAAATTATGAACCTTCATTTTGTTATATGGTCCCTCAAAATGGCAATCTTCCCTCATCTGCTCTTTTCTCCACCTGACCCAAAGGAAAGAATAGGACTATGTGAATTGACATGACAGTCATTTACTATGTGTTAGGCACAATACTTTTCTATACACTATTTCAGTTAATTCTACATAACATACCTAGAAGATAGATTCTCTCAGAGGAAACTAGAGTTAAAAAAAAAAGTTATATAATTTGCCAAATGTTGTACATCTTATATGTTACAGTAATAAGATTTGAATCCAGTTCTAACTGATGCCAGCATCTTTGTTCTTACTAACCCTGCCTCTCAACAATCATATTCTTTTAATAGTAGCCTTAAGAAAAAGGCATCTTGGCTGACCATATCTTAAAAATGTAATTCTTTAATCATTTTAATGAGGCTAACCCTAACCATGAATCAGACTTGATTTCAAAGACACATTATTTTGGTTTGGGTCCTATTCCCAACATAAACCTCACATATGCAGGCATCAGTGTACCAAAACAAAAAATGAAAACAAAAGAACAAAACCCAGAAGACTAAATATGGAGTTTAAATTTTAAAGTTTAAAGTTTAGCATTTCTTTGATGTATAATCTTCACTGAACAAAATTGAATTGTTTATTCACAAAAGTGAATAAACAAAATGTTTAGTCAAAACATCACTGAGAAAGCCCAGAAAAAAAGCTAGTCAGAGTAAATACATAAATGAAGTTGTGCTTCTATCCCCAGCATACAGAAGAGCTCTCCAATACTGAGATGTGTGTAATGAAGTTCTCTCTAAAATCATGCTCTTAGCAACTGATCTTATATCATAAAAAATTAATTCATTAGTTAAAATTCTCTACCTTCTTTCAAAAATCACAATTAGATACTTCACCTTCATTTAAAAAAAAAAAAAGCTGGATGGGCTCCATTTGTATATTTATAAAGTTCAGAGTTGCCTATGAGATTGTTGAGACCCTATATTCCACTACAAAGATAATATGAATCCCAGCTGCCATTTATTAAACATATATTATGTACCAAGCACTGCTGAGCACTCTACAAACCCTATTACACTGAGTTCTCCTAGGATAGGAATTAGTATCCCTATTTTAGAGATAATACTGTACAAATGGGACTGGCAAAGCAAGGATTCGAGCCCAAGACTGCTTTCCTCCCTAGTTTACGCATTACCTATTGGTGCCTCTCCTGACTAGGGCCATCTAATATGATTTTGCTTTGATTCCCTTTCTGTGTTCTTCACAGCCATTTTGTATGTTTATCTTCACTCTTTTCTTCTGCTACTGTTAAATTAACAATTTTCTTTTCCAATGATGAGTTCCAAGTACCATTATTGATTCTAACTTTCTTAAATTTGTGGGAATTCTGTACTTGGCCTTTCTCAATTTTTCTGCAAATACACAACATCGCTGCTGTTTCGAATGTTTCAGTATAGAAGCCCATGGACACTAATTTTTTTGACTTTGAGTTAATGAGTTGTTTGTTATAAATAGAAGGGTAGGCTGCTAGAATCTGAAGGGAACTTCAAGGTCTAATTATTCACCCTCCCAATGACTGCAGAATTTCTCTTGCTTTTCCTTTCAGAGAGGGCTTACTCCCAAGTTCCCCTGAGGTGGAGGAAGTGAATACACTATTTCCTGGATCTCCATTCCCAAGAACTTTTTATCACATAAGAATTTCATCTTGTGTAATGTAACTTATATTTAAAGATAGAGCCTTTTCTCATACTAACTTCTTTATCTTGTATACAATCAAAGAAATAACAACATCTGTTTCAGTAATGTAGGAAAAACTAGCAGGATTGGGCTTACCAAGTAGTATTTGGTTTCCAAAGTAGCAGTTGAAAGGGTAAATTTTTATTTTAGGTCAATTTTTGCTTTAAATCCCACCTTTAAAAATAACATAGCATAGGAGAGCCTGGGTGGCTCAGTTGGTGAAGTGTCTGCCTTCCACTCAGGTCATGATCCCAGGGTCCTGAGATGGAGCCCCACATCGGGCTCCCTGCTCAGCGGGTGGTATGCTTATCCCTCTTCCCCCAGCTTGTGTGTGCTTGTTCTCTCTCTCTCAAATAAATAAACAAAAATCTAAAATAATAATAATAATAATAATAAACATGGCTTAACTTCACTGGCCAATGTGACAAAAGTTTACCAGGTGTTAGGAGAACAATGATTACTAAAACACAGGCATTGTCATTGTCATCAAGGAGCTCAAGTTTAAAAGGAAAAAAACGATTACTTGTAAAGGTAATTCCAAAACAATTCAGTGAGGGAGTCATAAAATAAATAAAAGAGACAAAAGCAGCTCAGAAGGGAGAGAAAGGAAGACTCATAGAAGAAATTATTCTATTTTAGCAAGGGTTAGCCAGTGATTAGAAATTCACCAGGTCAGAACTGTTTACTAGAAAGATGAAATGGAGAAAGCCAAGTAAAAGGAAGGTGGAAAATAATAGAGAAGCATGAAATATCATTATATTCAGGACCTGCTAGTTATCTTGGTATTAATGAAGCTGAAAGTATGAGGGGAAGTGGCAGGAGATAAGGTTGGAAAATGAGACAGAGGCCAAATCATATGTGCCATGTGGGGAGATTAGACTATATCCAATAGGCAATGAGTAGCCACTAAATGGCTACAGTCAAGAAAAATAGCACCTTCTTTTTGCAGTTTTAGAATATCTCACCGATTAAAACGTTGGAAGTATTTTTGAAAAGAACAAGTATCAGTGCAGAGATATCAGTAAATAGTCTATTAAAGTCCTGGTGAAAGATGGTAGTGGTATGAAGTAAGGCAAAGGCATTAATTGGAAAGGAGAGACTCCGTTTAAGATGTTACCAGGGTATAAACATAGAGCTTAGTGAATAATTGGGTGTACTGAATGAGAAAGTAAAGGATTCTAAGGCAGTACTTTCATTTCTGGTTTGTTATTTGGGTAGATGGTGTATGAAGACTCAGATCATAAAAATAATAATGATGAAATAAAAAGAAAGAAGTATGGTCCAAGTTTATTAGTGGGACACAAGGAGTTGCAACACCAAAGGATGGCCCAAGTGGAGATGTTTCAGGGGCAACTAGATATTGAAATTATGGAAGGAGGTAAGGAGTTAGTTACAGAGGTAAAATGTGTAAGTGTGGGAGGTGGAGGTATTGCTACATAAATATAAAACAGTGAACGTGGATGGTATTGCTCAGAGAGAATATGTAGTTTAGAGGAGTAAAGGTCCAAGAATAAAACCCTGGTAACTGAAGGGATGGACAGGGAAGAGTATACAGGTGATGTCAGAAAGACTGGAAAGTCAGGAGGGAAAGTTTTTCCTACAATACAAGTGGAAGGAGTGTCAAGTAGAAGAAAGGTATTACTGGTACCAGAGATGCATAGCAATTAGAAGGAGAACACAAAAGTTTTCATTACAGTTGTTAATAAGGAAGCCACTTGTGGCTTAATGATGCAATATCTGTGTTAGAACAGTCATAAATTCAGTAAGACAAAAGTTCTAAAACTAAGAAAATCATGAAAGTTGGGGGATTTTTCTAACTAGGTGTACCAAACTTACATCAATTAATGCTGCCTATGGAAATAAATATGAAAAAAGATAAGAGCTAACTTTACAAATATTTGGCATTAAGAAAAAAAAATTGCAACCATCTGTTTACACAACAACAGTATGATTCAAGAAAGTGTTTTTAAATCAATGCATTGATTTAAAATTTCTAGGGAATGTTTTCTTTTGGGAGGATACATATAGTAATTCAACAAGAGATATGAATCCAAGAAAAAGATCAGGACAAAGTTGCCCTGTGTCTTCAGCTTGACATTTGCTTGGATAATCTGTGTGTGTGCATGTGCGTGTGGTTATTTTATAGAAAGAGTGACACTGCTGGTTGTTGGCATATTATTTAAGAAGCCACAGTCTGTCTCTTATGTCTCTATCTTTCAGGATGTACTCCCAGGATCCTAGTGTTCCCTTTTCTGGATTTTAAGTCCTGAACTCCAGCAACCTAGAATCAATGTTCTACGTATTTTCTTCTCATCTTGATTTCTATGAAAACTTAACTGTGTTCTGTGTTTTGTTCCCTCAAATGTGAGCCAGATGACCCAACAACAACAACAAAAAAAACTGTATCTGCTGATGTATTAGCAGTTGATAAAAACCTGCTATCACATTTCAGAACATGATTATCAAGAACTCTAAAGTTAAGTAATTAGATTGATTAGATGCTATTTAGTTATCAGTCCCTTTTAAAATCATACCACTCAGCTATCTTTTCTACCTAATTATATGCAGGCATATATTCACATTCAATTCTAGTAAATGCCTATTTGTGTCTTCATTTATGTGAAATAAATAATAAATGCTATACCTATTTTCTGTATCATTTAAAAAATAATTCAAATAAAAATTATGTTCTTGGAAATGAATTAATATTATTAATATCTAAAATTTAAGATTTACTCTCAATATGACATAATTTGATTTTTCCAAATTTCTCAAATTACCCATTATCCCAACATTATTTCTTAAAAATATCCTTTTGTTTTTATTTAGTTTAAAATGCCACTTTTCTATTCTGTTGATTTTTCTGTCAAATAACACACTGGTTTAGTTATTGTATCTTTTGGTATACTAAAACATTGGGTATTGTTTAAACAGTATTCCTTCAGTTTTTTCTCCTCCCAATAATTTTTTTTCAATACTAATGCATATTTATTCTTTTGCAAAAATTAATTTTTTTCACAATCATTTTGTTAAATGTAAAAAGTCCTATGGTCTTGAGCAAAGAATTATTAGGGATAACAGGAGCCAGATTTCTCACAATTGGAAAAGGGAATTCCACTTATGGAAAAGGGTAAGGCTAGAATATAACCTTTGGTGTTGCACAGGAGTTAGAGGTGCTGATATAAGCTAAAGATTATGTATATACTATATGTAGCTCCAGCTATGTCCATTGAGAAGACTGAGAAACAATGAGACACTAATAGTAATTAGGACATCAAGCACCGAAATTTTGGTTTCTGTATGCCATTCAGAACTAAAAAAGAAAAAAATCAGAATTCCTTATAAAATAGACTGAATCCGGGGTTGAGGAGGGAGAGCATAAGATGAACCTATACTCTTACGACAGAAAGTAAGGAATCATTCCAAGAATTATGGGGATGTATCAAAAAAAAACACAGCCAGAAAAGGTTCCATTGGTCAAATGTGGGACAATTTGAGCATCAAATTAAATAATGATGATAATGTATTGTTACCCATTGAATAAAATAAAAATCACCGAATCATTATTGATACGAAAAAATGATTGAATAAATTCGAAAGAAAACTCTTCCTTAGAGAAAAATACCAGCTAATAAATACAAAAGGAATGACGGAGCTATAAAATCAGTAAATATTAAAACTACAAGTATAATGAAAAAGAGACAGGATACTTATAGGGATTGCATTGAATCCAGATGACTTTAGGTAGTACGGACATTTTAAAAATATTAAGTCTTCCTGTCTTTAAACATAGGATATCCTTCTATTGATTTGGGGCTGATTTAATTTCTTATATCAGTGGTTTGAGGTTTTAAGAATACCCATGACATTTTTCACAGAAATAGAAAAAACAATCCTAAAAATCTATGCTTAACCAAAGAAGACCTCAAATAGCCAAAGCAATCTTGAGAAAGGAGGACAAAGCTGGGGGTATTACACTTCTTGATTATAGAATATCTTACAAAGTACAGTAATTAAAACAGTATGGTACTGACATAAATACAGACATGCAGATCAATGGAACAAAATAGAAAGTCCAAATATAAGTCCACACATATACAGTCAACATTCTTTGACAGGGGTGCCAAGAATCACAATGGGAAAAGGATAGTCTTCAACAAATAGTGTCGGGGAAAACTGAATATCTATATGCAAAAGAATTAAAATTCATCCTCATCTCACATTATACAGAAAAATCAATTGAAAGTGGGTTAAAGACTTAACTGACCATGAAAGACTAAAAACTATAAAACTCCTGGAAGAAAATACAGGGAAAAAATTCTTTGACACTGTTCTTTGCAATGATTTATTGGATATGACACCAAAAGTAGAGGCAGTCAAAAATAAATAAATAAATAAATAAACAATAGGTACTACATCAATCTAAAAAGTTTTTTCACCACAAAGGAAACAATGAACAAAATGAAAAGCTAACCTAAAAAATGAGAAAAAATATTTGCAAACCATTATCTGGTAAGGGGTTAATCTCCACAATATATAAATTCTTTTAACTCAATAGCAAAAAACAAGTAGCCCAATTAAAAAAATGAGTAGGTGCATGGGTTGGGGAGTGCTCAGTCAGTTGAGTGTCCAACTCTTGATCTCGACATAGGTGTTGATCTCAGGGTCGTGAATTCGAGCCCCACATTAGGCTCCACACAGGGCATGGACCCATTCAAAAAAAAAAAAAAATAGACATTTCTCCAAAGACAAATAAAATAGCCAATATATAAAAGGGTATATAAAAGGGTACTCAACATTACTAATCATTAGGGAAATGTAAATCAAACTCACAATGAGATATTACCTCATACCTGTAAGGATGGCTATCATCAAAAAAACAGAAGATAAGAAGTACTGGCAAGAATGTAAAGAAACTGGATTCCTTGTGCACTGTTGGTAGGAATAATATAAAATGGTCCAGCCACTATGGAAAACTGTATGGAGGTTCTAAAAATTAAAACTAGAACCACAAAATGATCCAATAATCCCACTTTTGGGCACATATCCAAAATAACTGAAATCAGAATCTGCATTCCTATGTTCATGGCAGCATTATTCATAATAGCCAAGACATGGAAACACCCTAAATGTCCACCAATGGGTGAACGGATGAAAAAATGTGGTAAATATACAATGGAATATTATTCAGCCTTTAAAAAGAAGGAAATTCTGCCATATGTAACAACATGGATAAACCTGGAGGATGTTATGCTAAATGAAATAAGCCAGTCATAGGGCAAATACTGCGTGATTCCACTTACATGAGGTGTCTGAAAGAGTCAAACTCATAGAATCAGAAAGTATAATGGTGGTTGTCAGGGACTGGAGGGAGAGGGTAATGGGAAGTAGTTTTTAGTGAGTATAAAGTTTCAGTTATGCAAGTTAAATAAGTTTTAGTTTTGCAAAATGAATGCTACACAATATTATAATTATAGTTAACAATACTGTATTGTGAACTCAAAATTTTGGTTAAGAGAATGGATCTCATATTAAATATTCTTATCAATACACACACACAAAAAGTGACAGGAGGAAATTTGTGAAGATGATAGATACACTTATTACCTTATTGTGATGATGGTCTCATGGATGTATGCATATGTCCAAATTCATCAAATTTTATACATTAAATATGTGCATTTCTTGCATATAAGTTATACCTCATAAACTCTTTTTTTTTTTTTTTTAAGAGGAAAAGTGGGGCACCTGGGTGGCTTTGTTGGTTAAGCGGCTGCCTTCAGCTCGGGTCATGATTCCAGGGTCCTGGGATCGAGCCCCATATCGGGCTCCCTGCTCAGCAGAGAGCCTGTTTCTCTCTCTCCCTCTGCCTGCTGCTCTGCTTACTTATACTCTCTTTCTCTTTTTGTCAAATAAATGAAGAAAATCTTAAAAAAAGGGGGGGGGATATTTATACAGTCTCAAAGTATCTTTCTACAAATCACTTATTAATTTAAAGATAAAAGCTAAGCACTTTACTGTTACTTCATCCATTAAGACAAACCAGCAGCATGTTTCTCCTGATATAACACTATTTCTGTCCTATTCCTGTATGAATCTACCCATGAGGAAATATTGAGCATAACCAAACTGAGGGAGGATCTACAAAATAATTGGCCTGTGCTCTAAAAATGTCAAGGTCAAAAAAACACTTGGAAAGGTTGAAGAACTGTTTCAGATTAAAAGACTAAGGAGACATGGCCACTAGATACAATATATCATTTTATTTTATTTCATCTTATTTTGTTTTATTTTAAAATATTTTATTTATTTACTTATTTGACAGAGAGAGAGCAGGTACACAAAAGCAGGGGGAATGGCCAAGGGAGAGGGAGAAGTAAGCTCCCTGCTGAGCAGGGAGCAAAAACAGGCTTCCATCTTAGGACCCTGGGATCATGACCTGAGCTGAAGGCAATTGCTTAACAAACTGAGCCACACAGGTGCTCAGTTTATCATTTTAGATTTTATCCTAGATTAGGAATAACATTGCTATCAAAGATATTATTAGAACAAGGACAAAAATTGAATATGAACTAAGGAGTAGATAGTATTTTATCAGTTTTAAATTTCTTGATTTTAATAATAGTACTGTAGATGTTCAAACTATTGATTAAAAAGTCTGTGCATTATATAATATACTATATATAATTTAACTATATTGTACCTACATAATAAAACTATATATATATATAGAGAGAGAGTGAGAGTGAGAGAGAGAACAATAAATGGAACAAAATCAATAATTATTCCTGGAGTTCCTTGCACTATTACTGTAACTTTAAAATTATATAATATGATTTTTTAAAAATTATAGTTAAGACTATAACTTTTAAATTGTATTGAAATCTTAAACACTGAAAAATCAATGTATAATTGACTTTTAATTATAATATACAATCTGTGTTACCTTTAAATTTTATATCTTACAATAAATTTTACAATAAAATTTGCTATACCAAAACTTCATGATATAGTTTTTCAGAAGGAAGGTAGGAACTTTTGGAGGACAACAACTGTATATTATGATCACAGTGATTTAAAGACAAAATAATTGGTAATAAATAAAATGAATAATCTACAACCCTGAAAGAGTTTTAAGCCCAACCATAATGTTTTCCCTTCAGAGCTGTTTCTCTCAGCTATTCAAGTAGAAGTAATCTTCCAACTCTTCATTCACATACCATTGTTCCTGTAATTTTCATGAGACATATGAAACCTGTTCTGGATAACAATTATTTATACATAAATTATCTCTGACAATGGACTAAATAAAACTCTTTAAAGGTAGAGCCTTCATTTACTTAAAATCTTTCAAAGGTTCCCAGATGTCCTCAAGAAGGTTAAACTCTTTAAAATTATATTATAAAAATGATATAAAATTATATTATAAAAATATATAATATCATATTGAATTTCATATATCATATATATTATATGTTCTAGCTATATCTTTCAAAATTCCCCTACTCACTCATCAACATAGATGTACATACATTCCAGGCTTCAGCTATATTTGATTATTTTCAGTTCACTTAGATTATTATTTTCTTTCTGCAGAAATTTATAGTTTCTAAGTTCTTCTGCCTACAAAATATTCTTCCCCCACCTATTTCCTGCATATTATTCAGTCCTTAGGGTGGATATGTCTCGCTTCTGGAAGACTTCATTGGAAATCAAGTCTGAAATAGATGTCCCTTGTGTAACTGTTGAACTTTCTTACTTCCACTGCTAAGGCATCTACAGCATAATTGTAATAATTCTTTTACTTCTTTTGATCCACCATTAACTGTAACTTTTTTGGTGTTATTTTGTGTTGAGGAAATAACTCATCCTTGTACTCCGTATATTTCTTTAATGCTACCACTCATAAAGTAGGTTGGTAATGATTAAATGCATATCTATATGGTACTTTTGCAAAATGCTACCTATGGATTTTGAGTTTGGGGAGAATCTATTTCCTTCTCCTGCCCACTGAGGAAGCCTGCAAGCAATGACTATTCAGTTGAAATGGGCATACCTAGCACCAAGATTTTAGCTTCTATCAAACATTCTGTACTAAAAGGAATTTATCTAATCTATCACTTATCTGTGCATGCGTATGTAATTACATAACTAGTTTTTTTCCTAGAGAATGTTTCCACTACTTAATTTAACACTCTTAGTCTCTTTCTTGAATAAAACAAGGAAAAAAGAGTGGAAAAGATACCCAACCCTTTGGGGTTTAGTATGCTAAAACAGTCCTGAGATACACAAGTTAAAGTTGGCATACTTTGGATCTGGCCCAAAAAACTGTTTTTATTGGCTGTGGAAAATGGAATTTTAGACTATGTTGGGCCATACTATAATTGTGTTTGGAAATGCATAATGTGATGGTTAAGCTTCAGTGAGAGTAAATGACTATGCGTGCTGGAAAGTGACTGTATTTTTTTCAGGGCTTAAGGCTAATGCAGAAAAATAACAATAGAGTTTAAGACCATTTACTGAAGATATGGAAGATACAGACATTTGCAAAAGACAATGAGAAAATATAAAGAAACTTACTTCTAAATATAAATATTAAGATCTCAACAGGGTTCATAGAATGGTAAGTCAGCTTTTTATTGGTATAAAAACAACAGTAAAACAAATCACTTAGAGTAAATAGTTTATGCCTTGAGCTATCTCCTCAAAACAAACATTCCATTTCCCATCTGACAAAGAATCAAATGACATTGTTTTGCTTCTAAACAGGATTATTTTTTCTAGGATCTATGAATGTTGGTGATTCCCTTCAGATGAAACCTATAAATATTGTTTTAGGAAGCTGATCTGGGAGTTTAAAGGAAAATCTTTTATGCCAATAAGAATCAAATTAGCTTCAATATGAAAGCTATACAAAGAGGGAAATCTATAGCTCAGGCATATAGTTCAACCCTCTAGGCAATATTAAGACCCTAATTATTGTATAGGTTTTAATACCATTACTTAGATCAGTTTCTGCCTAAGGCAATAACAATTTAAACATTTCCTGTTTCATTCCTGTCTTGCTGTATTGTTGTTTTTTCCATTATTGCAGCTCAAAAATACTTGAGCTGTTTTAAAGATTAGTGTGTTGGCATAAAACTGCACTTGCCTTGAAAAAGTATTTTCTTTAACCCTCAATCATGAGTTAGTATTTTAAAATTCAGTTTGGTCAAGGGCCTTTAGCATCAAAACAAAATTTCATGAAACCTCATTAACCAATTAGTTATGATAGAAATGATAGCATGCTGGGACATAAATATTCAACATTCATCACTATTTAAAATGCTAATATGCAAGATAAAAGCATGAGTATGTTTTTCAATTCATTTCCATTTAAATGGTAGTTATGGCCTCATGTTTAGATCATCTCAGGGTTTTATTATTATATAAATATCTTAAATATGATAGCCAGAATAAATTGATTAAAAAGTAAAATAGTTAACAATGATTTCTCAGAAAATTTTAGGCTATCTTAACATGCTTACCAAGTAAAAGGCATGTGCAGTGACTAACCCTCTGGAGGAAGAAGTCCATCCTGCCTGGTTAAACGGCATACCAGTGAAGTGAAAATATAACAAGATTTCAACTCACATAGGACAAAGATCAATTTATCTGAGCCATGGATGGATCACACTAAGGAATGTTGTTTAGCACAAATGAAATCAGGTCAGAGGGTGGAGGGAAATGTTATTCCCATTAAGCATTTATGAAATTAAGTACAGTTTCCTATTTGGGTCAGGTGTGGTAACCACCACACACTTCAACTGAGACTAGTAATTCTCTATCTGAAACGTCAGATTAAAGAACTGACAACAGATGTCCATTTGCTGCAATGCATAGAGTAATTATCAGACTGACAATTTGCTTTGCAAATGGAAAAGTAGGGAGAAAAAGAATTTTTGAGTTCACTGATTTTGTTGTTTGATTATTAACTGGCCTACAAAATGCTTGCAAAATGTTTAGTTCAAATAATTAAATATTACTTTCATGTGTCCTTAAATCATACCTTCTTTGGCATAATGTAAAGAACATGAAATCTCTGAAATGGCCAAATCTGGTTAGAATGCCAGCTCCTCTTCTAAGAAGGTGTGTGATCTTTGGAAAGTTGTTTAAAATACTTAAGCTTTGATTTCCTCATCTGTGAAGAAGAGCTAATAGTATGACCAGTATGACCATGGGATTTTGTGTTTTTTAAATGGAGTCCTATACATAGAATAGTCAGACAAATGTCTGATATATGGTAAATCTGCACAAAATGTTTTAATTTTAATCTATACATTAATCTTTAGAATTACACTTGAAATTGGTTAGGTTGAGGATAACCTATGGAAAATGCTTATTACCTTGAGGATTTTTCATTCCATCACACTTTCTAAATGCTGAATGAGTCACAATGTTCATAGGCATACCTAGCACGTGTGCATACACTGCCCCTCTTAAGAGGGTAGAAAGCTCTCAAATCTACTGCTTTTTGGGGTACTTTCTTCCTCCACACAATAAAAATTAATAAAGTTATAAACCTTTTCTCCTGTTAATCTGCTTATTGTCAATTTGTTTCAGAGACCTAGCTCTGGAACCTAAGAAGATAGAGGTATCTTTCTGCCCCTATAGTACATATACATGCATATGTTTTGTTCATATTTTATATATTATTATTATTTTTAAAGATTTTATTTATTTATTTATTTATTTATTTATTTATTTATTTGACATTTGGAGATCACAAGCAGGCAGAGAGAGAGAGGAGAAAGCAGGCTCCCTGCTGAGCAGAAAGCCCGATGTGGAGCTCGATCCCCGGACCCTGGGATCATGACCTGAGCCGAAGGCAGAGGCTTTAACCCACTGAGCCACCCAGGCACCCCTATATATTATTTTTTATTACAAGGTACCTCGCCCTCCTAAATTTTAGTATTCCTCATTACCAAATATTCCTAAACAATGTTGTACTTAGTTTTGATGTTCTAATATCTCATGTTATCTATGAGTAATAATTTCCAAGTGGATGAAAGAGAGACATAGCCATCTAAGGAGACTATATCAAAATCAGCCAGGACCTTTTACAGACTGCAGACATACACCTGCCCTCCTCCCTTCCCCATCACCCCCAGGCTTCTTCCTGTTCCCATCAAATTCCAACAACTCTCACCAACCATCCCTATCCCAGTTCAGTTCACAAAAGGTTCTTTTTGCTAATGGAAGTGTATACCCCAAGCAGAGGAAGAGAAAATACAAGCTGAAGACCACCACTACATAAATGTCCTCATCCTTCACAAAGGATACTAACTTGTGCAGGCTTGAAGACTAAAGAAATCAATTCAATGAGGCACCCAAACCTACCCTGTAAGGTTCAGCTCAAAGGCCATCTGTTCAATGATGTTTTTCCTGGTGTCCCATACTCTCTTTGAAAAACCACAGATCTTACCTATACTTTTGTATGGCATGACTCACTATCTACTATGTACTATAGTTCTTATGGTCACGATAGCTTCCCTATGAGGCTTTTGTAGATTATAGATGATAAGTGATTGATGAATGGATGGGTGAATAAATGAATGAATATCAACAATCAACCTTTGAATCATGTCTAAACTGCTTAGACAACCTTGTGCCTCACACCTTTGTTCATGTTCTATTATAAATATATTTGCTAATGAGCATTGACACTGGACAATTTTTGATATTATGGGGGCTAGAATACAAGCTTGTCTTGGAGCTCTGGCTTTATCTCCTTGTCTGTGAAGCTCTTATTCCACGGCCCTGGATGTCACTGCTGTGTTTCAAGATCCCAGGAATACCATATGACCTGAAATTGCATTTTAGCATTTTAGCATTATAGTAAGAACTCGGTGAATCTTCTAATTATGCAAATCCTTTGCTTTCCTAACATTTCAAGCTCCTAACACTCATGCTTGGCACATTGGGTATGCCCAGTGACTTTTGATTTTCTTCCTTCCTTTCTTATTTTAAACCATTTGAACCATGTTGGAACATATGTTTCAAATAAAAATTTTAAAACTACATGATTTCCTTAATTCTATCACTTAGATTGTTTTTATTTCTCAAAGAGAAAATTTAGAGTTACTTTGAATTATTCTTTTCAACTTAGGAGTTTCCCTTATTGAAGTCTGATTTATGGGTACCCCAAAATACCACAATTGTTAAGCACATGTGACTTTTTAAGACCCAGCAAAAATTATGGACCATTCTGCTGTGAAAATTATAAAGAATATCAGATATTTAGAACTGAAAGAAAAAACTTCAAAGGCATTCCAAAACAGCTCTCTGTTCTTTTCACATAACGTCCAAAAAAACTATCACCCACTGCTAATGACTCTGCATGCCAGCCAATTTTCATCTACCACAAATGTATTCACTTACAGTTCCTTTCAACAGAGTTCTAAGTCTAATTTAGTGTGGCTTAATGGCTAAAGTCAAATGACTTTTTTACTTGGAGGCAGTTTGCACTACAGAGTTATCATAATCTACTCTGATTCCATTCAATGGCAGGTACAAACATGAATTATGGTGGTAGTGTGGTAAGTTATTTTAGAGATCATCTAGGTCAGACCCTGTATTTTCCTCTGGGGAAACTGAGGCCACCAAACAGAATAAAGCAGTATCCTTTCCCTCTCATCCACAAATCTGAAGTTAATTTTTCTCTGTATTTTTAAGTATATTTTAAAATTTAAAATAACTATTGGAAGTTGATAGATTGTACTATCTACAGGAACACAACACACACACACACACACACACGTACATGTGTGCCATGAATTCTTCAAGATCTTAGGATACTAGCATTGTCAGACCTTATAAGTCTGTGAATAAAAAGTATCACTCAGTGACAACATACCCAAATGTGGACGTGACCCTGCTGAATATGTAGGCCGAGCCAGGAAAATTATAGACCCCTCCAATCAAAAAAAAAAAAAAAATCAAGTGAAATATCATCAACTTAGCTTTACCCCCCCATACACGCAGAGTGAAACCTTGATGAAAATGCACTCAATACCATTAATGTTGAAGACAATAGGAAGGAAAAAAAACAAAAAAACCTTCCTCTCATTACCTCTACTCAAGTCCTTCAGCAAAGGAGGGTCTTTAAGGTTTAAATATTGCCAACAATAATTCAAGTTGAAAAAAGAAAAGTGTGCCTGTTCCATTTTTATTCCATCCAGGTTGGTTTTCCACATTTGCTTAGGGGCACTCAACATTCACTCTTTGAAATCTTCATCTTTACTCTATTACTAAGCAAAATCATAAAGCACAAATATTCATAAAATCTGATGTGAGAAAAACC
Organism: Lontra canadensis; assembly: GCF_010015895.1. Taxonomy (NCBI): domain Eukaryota; kingdom Metazoa; phylum Chordata; class Mammalia; order Carnivora; family Mustelidae; genus Lontra; species Lontra canadensis. The sequence continues at coordinate 7,103,092 of NW_022631005.1, forward strand.
TGGGTTTCAATACTGGTTTGACCACTTACTAGCTATTTGATCTTAGATAATGTCCTTATCTCTATGCTATAGTTTCCATATGTATAAAACAGAGTTGAGAATAATAACTCCTTTAGAGGATTGTCCTAATAAGTAGAATCATATTAGATATGACATCTCTATAGTATATGTAGCATTTAAGTTTTTAAAAAATGTTTGCACTTCAGCCACTAAATCACACTAAAGTAAACTAATTTAGATACTCCATGTAAAGCATTTATAATACTAATTCCCAAATAAAGCACCTTAGCTAAAGTTATTTTTACCTCATGTGGCTGTTGTCAAGATGAAATAAGATAACATAAATATGTAGATTTCTGAGCACAGTACCTGGCACATAATAAGACCTCAATAAAAGCCAGCTTTTTCATTAGCATCTTCATCACTATCATTGGCATTACCTTTAATTATTCCTACTGCCAACTGCCTTCTCTTTTTCTCCCCCGTTCAAAGGACGGAAGAGCATCCTCAAGCAAACATCATATCTTCAAAAGACCATGGCACTCACAAAAATGTAGTAACTAGAGAAAATGATGGAAGGGGAAAAAAATAGCAGAAATGGGTATATAAAGTACCAAACTGAATCAGAAAGTTTCCAGTTGGAGAAACAAGCTAGGAAATCTTCCTTGAGTGGAATTCAGGACTGGCCAATTCATGACTCCACCTTAGTTCCTGTGCCTCCATGCAGAGCCAAAAACAGAGCATTTACCCACGCAAGTGAATTTATTGGCTCGTGGCAGGAAACAATATATGAATGACATCAGGTTAGCTCTCAAAAATTTTGTTAAGTAAAATAAACAGCATGGTACTAGGGGGATCTAGGAAGATGAAAATACCCTACAGTTTAATTAAGTCAAGAACTGGTAAAGATCAACTCAGCCTCTTTTCTTTTAATGCTATTGTTTTGTTTTTTTCAAATTTTGAAGCAGCTTGTTTTGGAAATTATAATTTATTCATCAGAGAGATGTTATAATAACATTACAGTATGTGAACCTATAGCTTTTCATTGTAAATTAAAAAATGCAAAGCACAAAAAATAAAAATTGCTTACATCTGTAAAAACATATGCATCTTAACTATAAAAGGGGGAAAATAGATATCTGCAGCTGGCACTGTTTCATGTCCCAGTTTCTGAAGACAATAGAGAATGCCAAAAGTCTATTACCATATGTGAGTTCTTTTGCTCTGAAAAGTTTAATTTACAAATAACTTGTGCCTGTATTCTGTAATTCCCACTGAAGTTATTAAAGGTTGGGTCCCTAATCACATTCAAGTTACCAATGTTATAGAAATATGTGCTTGAAAGATATTTTTCCCTTTTAAAAAATATTTTAAATATAGAAACATATAGAAATATATTAGCATATAGATAGAAATATATATGTGCAAAGGCATAAATACACACTCTTCCCAAGTATATTTTTGTTATGAACTGGCACCATCAGAGAATACTGTACCTTATTTAATTGTTTAAGTTACTATGGCATGATTGCTTAAAACGTTGAAAAATATTTAACCATCTTAAAAAAAATCATTCTGAAATGTATTATGCATTCTTGCACCTTACAAAAGGAATCATCAATCAGTGGGGATTTTGCTCTTCTTTCAAGGCATGATCAGGGACTGAGGTTACCTGTCATTGTGAACTCAGTGTACAGCCTATCTGGTTGCTTAAACTTTTGATGGTACAAAGAACACAGAAAAAGATCAAGGATAACCTAAGTATGCTCAGAGTTGTATGCTGCTGTCTCTACTGCTCCCTCAAAACTACCTTTCTTTTTTATCACACACAAGGTATTTACTCTCTCCTGACCTCTTCATCGTTTCTGTCTTCCTTACTATTTGTACTCTGTACTGCTTCCCAGCAAGTATTTTTCTCTCACTCAACAGTCAGTGCCAACTGTGAACTAGAACCTCTGCTGGGCACAGATTACACAGCTGGAAACAATACAGACACACTGAGCCTTAACAAAGATTAAATTCTGCCTCTTTTGCATATATTCTTGGAGCTGTTATTTTTTTAATAATTCTCCAGTTTAATTTCTAGCAAGTGTGATTCTAAAAATGTGATCACTTCTATTTAAAAACTTATTTATGATTTGTGTTGGGCAAAGTGAAATTTCGGCTCTCTTAGGTTCAACCAAAACGCTCACACATTTCTATTGATAAAGGAAACACCTATCTATAAAGAGCCAAGACTAGCAAATAAATGCAACCTAGAACACACGATTTTGAGATATCTATTTTTCTTTTTTAAAGTAGTTACAACAAATAGCTTGCATGAAAACTTCAGGAGGATGCTGTCGATCTTATCTTGAGATAATGTGGAGGAATACTGGTACAATGGGAGACAGACAAGATCATTAATCAAGTGCAAAAAGGCTTCTTTGAATCAAAGACTTCGGGCCTAATCCCCAGCCGGAGACAAACTTCCCAAGAAAGGTTTTCAACAGGTAAAAATAGGAATATTTTTATTCACTTGTTTAGTCAACCAAATTTTATTCAGTGCCTACCTTGAGTATTATAAAACAGGTATAAAATAAGAATTGTAAGAAGAGGCAGTATGAGGGGATAGAGTGATGGGATGGTGTTTTATATCTGGTACTAATTTAATATTCAGAATTACAGTCTGAAGCAAATGAAGAAAGTTCCTTTAAGTCTTACATTAAAATGAGAAAACTAAGCCTCAGAAAGAATAACAGGAAGTAACAGATCCAGGACTGTCTTAGAATTCCCAACTCAGTCTTGTACTCATTTTATTACCCATCCAACTCTGATCCTGAGAAATTATACTTGTTTGAAGAGCTTTTTTTTAAATAAAGCAAGATGTCTGGGAAGCGAGAAACTGATGTGTCGGCAAGCACTTTTCAAAAACTCTAGAAAGCAAAAACAACATCATAAATTTGCACTAATTAAAATGATGCTAAGTGTTCTCATTGCACAGACAACTGTGCCAGCCCACTTTTCTATTCAGTAATGGTCCAACGTCTGAGCTATCATATTCTAAAGATCACTCTTAAAGCTTGCTATCTTCCCTTTTTCTGTCTTTAAACAACTTAGTAAAAAAGCACTTTATATAAACATAAATACATTTGCAATCTGTTCCCTGAACTCAGGAAATCTTTGTTGTTAATACATTTGGTTTTTCACAATTTTTATTCATCCCTAAAATGAACAATACATATACCTATTATTTGCTATTAAATTATTTTTCCCAGCCTTATTGAGGTATAGTTGACAAGTAAAATTATAATATATTTGAAGTCTGGGGGCGCCTGGGTGGCTCAGTGGGTTAAGTCTCTGCCTTCCACTCAGGTCATGATCTTGGGGTCCTGGGATGGAGCCCCACGTCGGGCTCTCTGCTCAGCAGGGAGCCTGCTTCCCCTTTCTCTCTGCCTGCCTCTCTGCCTACTTGTGATCTCTCTCTCTCTGTCAAATAAAGAAATAAAATCTTTAAAAAAAAAAGATATTTGAAGTCTGCAATGTAATGATTTGATATATGCATATATTATGAAAGCACTCCTTCTATTAAGTCAATTAACATATCTATCACCTTAAATGTTTAGCTTTTGGTGGTGGGGGGGATAGTAAAAACATTTAAGTTCTCTTCTCAGAAAATTTCAATTATACTATACAATGTTATTTGCTATAGTCACCATGTTATGCATTAGATCCCCAGACCTTATTCACCATATAACAGAAAATTTATATCCTTTGACCAACCTCTCCTTATTTTTCCCTCCTTCCTCCACACCCCAGGTCCTGGAAACCATTTTTCTACTCTTTTTCTAGGAGTTTGATTTTTAAAAAATTTTTACAAATAAGTGATACCATGCAGTATTTGTCTTTTGCTATTTGGCTTATTTCACTTACATTTGCTATTAAATTAACCCCAACAGATATGTGGAGGTTCCTTATGTAAATTCTCAATATATAGTTAGTAAAAGTTTGATACCACAAAACCAAGGACAGAAATCCTAAAACATTACTAAATCCTTAACCTCTTAAGAAAAGAATTCAGGGGCACCTGGGTGGCTCAGTGGGTTAAAGCCTCTGTCTTCAGCTCAGGTCATGATCCCAGGGTCCTGGGATTGAGCCCCACATCAGGCTCTCTGTTCAGTGGGGAGCCTGTTTCCCTTCCTCTCTCTTTGCCTGCCTCTCTGCCTACTTGTGATCCCTGTCAAATAAATAAATAAAATCTTAAAAAAAAAAAGAATTCAAAGATCCTCTGTAAACTAAGCTCTCAGAGAATGGAATGCTATAATCATTCCCCCTTTAAAGGCTCTCCCTAGTGCACATTAGAAGGAAGACAGACTATGAAAATTTCCTTCATTAGAAGGAAGATAGACCATGAAAATTTCCTTCAGTACTGATGGTATGCTTTCAACGTTGCTCCCCTTCTTATTCTACCAAATCACATTTTGTGTTTTGTCTTGTATTGCCTGTGTATATACCTGTCTGGTCAAACTTGATCAGAAAAGGAATTTACTGGAAAGATACTAGGTAGCTGGACTCACTTTACAACTTATCTCTAACTACCTGGCACCTTACCAAAAACTTCAATTTTAAGCTTGGTCAAGAACATCCATTTGGATCATCCTGGGTCCCGAGAGAAATGACAGGTTTCAGGGAGAAGGGAGAGGGAATGTCTAGCTACCTTTGGCTTCCATAATGGGAGATACAGCTCTTTTACCAACATTCTATGGGATATTCTACAAAAGCAGTTGGATATAAGCAGAAAAATAAAAAACTTTTTAAATCCTAGCCAATACCTACTGTAACATATATTTTTTTCCTCAAAACTCTGAGCTTCTAGAGAATAATCTTCCTCATTGTTCCTAGCACCTTATCTGGTACAAAACATGCTCAATAAATATTTGGTCTCAGCACACTATTCAACTTTAAACTCTTTAAGATCAAAGAGCTTATTTCTAAATCACCTCATTCTCTATTCAGTGACAAATGCCAAGTCATCTATTATCTGTACTTCTTCCTCTTATTATTTAGTAGGTGACCCCATCCATTGACACTATCTTTCTTTAACAATTTTCCTACTCACTCTAATCCATCTTCCCACCTACCACCAGAGTGACCTTCCTAAAATAAAAATCTGCTTAAAATCCATCATAAATAGCTATTGACTACCATAGAAGGGTTGCCTGTGTTGAAAGCACAAGAGGATATCACACCTTCATGTTTTGACTCACAGCTCTTCCTTCCCACAATCTCAACACCCTCTCCTGTGACAGGTGCACACTCATGTCCTGGGACAGTTTAAGCTTCAGTCACTTTCCCATCCCCATCCAGCCCCATCTTCCATTCAAGAACAGTAACAGCCCTCTGATCTCACAGAATTTTGAAACCTGTAGTAGTCAATTAGCCAAAAATACTGGTTAAAGCCTGAAAGCATTAAACAATAATTAACAACCTTATAGCTTAACTTAAAGTTTATGAAAATGCATTCATTGGCTATTCAGTTGATGTAAGGACTAAGGTTTTTTTTCTTTGCATAGGAATCTGCTGATTGGAGGAGCTTCAGTTCACCTTTCTAGAGTTAACCACACCCAAAATGCCTCTCTGTGATTTCGTTTTAGTTTCTTTAAAGTGGAATGAGAATTTAAGACCTCTGCAAAGCAAACTAAGCTCAAAATCTTACTGGTTTTGTCTAGTTTTCTTCCAAACTCTTGTTCTTGACTTGTTCATTTTAAATTAGATACCTTTTTGATATGACTTACTTTTTATGAGGCTTTCCAAAATATTAAACTTAGTTTTTGTATATACAATAACTTTTTTTCATACTCATATTTTATTAGTTTATTTAATATTTAATTAACTTGTGTAATTACTATATAGAATTGCAACTGCCTTAAACAAGTTTGGGAAGAATCACAGCAGATTCTTGGCAATCATAATGTTCATCTGGTGGTAGCAGAGGGCATTGCATTTACCAGAGATTAGCCTAGTAGCTGTGAGGGTTCCATGAGCCATAGGCACCCTGTGTGTTACCGGTAACAAAATTGAGCTCAACTGACTTAAAGAAAAAAAAAGAAATATGTAGGCCCAGAAAATGATGATGCAGTACTAGCACTTCTTCCAGCTGTGATTTGATGCAGTTTGAAACAATGTCATCTAGATTTGCTTTTTGTGTGTCTCAGCTGGGCTTTCCTCTGTGAGTAAGCTTCTTCTTCAGGGTGGATCTCTTTTTGCTAGCAAAAAGGCTACATGGCTCTAACGTTTGTTTTCCTACTCCCATATTCAGCAGAAGGAAGACCCCAGTTAAGCTTACCTAAAAGCTCCAAAAATGGTCTCTTGTATCTAATAGTTCTGACTGGGTCACATGCCCATCTGTGAACTGGTCTCATGACTGGGAATGTGGACTATGTTTATTGGATAAAGCCAACAGGGGTTCCCCTAACTCCACTGTATGTCCAATGTTGGGCATAAGATCAATTCCATCAACCTGAAGGAGAGCTGGCTTTCAAAAGAAATTTGGGTCTGTTATTAAAAGAAAGACACTGGGTTCTTATTGGCAACCTCAAACCTAAAGTCTTGGGGTTTATCATTATTTTAGGCTTAGGCTTGACTACGGAGAGTGACAATTGACAGGAAGTGCCCTCAACTAGACTTAATCTAATCAATCTGTGCATGAGGAAGACAAAGAAGGAGAGCAGGGCATAGCTCCCTCCTCTTAGGGTTAGTACTTCTAACAGGTTTTCCCAGACACTAACTAATCTTTGAGGGGAGGAAAAGGGAAAAGAGATAGGCAGGGAGTTGCACAGGTAGTAGTGGAGTGGAGAGTGGGATAAACATTTCCCCTCCCCAGCACAAAATTTTTGGATTACTTTTCTCTGATTTTGTTTAAATTAAAAATCAAAATATCAGCACTTTGAAATAGTTTTTCTTTATTTGTTGAATTTTAAAGTAGAAAGAACAGATTATTATGTATTTCTTTAAGACTTTAATTTTTGGAGCAATTTAAAATTCAATTTTAAAATTAAGTAAAATTTAGAAGAAGGCCCAGAGATTTCTCAATATTCCCTGCATATACACAGCTTTCTCCATTACCATCTCCCTCACCAGATGGGTCATTTTCTTATAATTGATGAACCATAGTTTACACTAGGATTCACTCTTGGTGTTGCCCATTCTATGGGTTTGGACAAATGTATAATGTTTATCCATCATTAAGGTCTCAGAGAGAGTATTTTCACTGCCCCCAAATCCTCTGTTCTCTGACTACTCATCCCTCCCTCTCAACCCCTAATAATCACTGATCATTTTACTGTTTCCATAGTTTTACCTTTTCTAGAATGCCACATAATTGGAATCCCACAGTATACAGCCCTTCAGATGGGTTTATTTCATTTAGTAATATGCATATGAAATTCCTCCATGTCTTTTCATGGCTTGATAGCTCATATCTTTTTAGGGGTGAATAATACTTCATTATCTAGATGTACCACAGTTTTATTTACCCATTCAGGGATTGTTCCACAATAAATTTAATATTTAGGAGCTTCAAATAAGTTGTCAAATATATTGTTTATGTAAGTAATTTTCTGATTTTTTTTAATTAATTAATTTATTTTTTTAAATAAACATATAATGTATTTTTATCCCCAGGGGTACAGGTCTGTGAATCGCCAGGTTTACACATTTCACAGCACTCATCATAATATGTAAGTAATTTTCTGGATCTTATGAATACAATAACCTAAAATCTAAGAATCTTAGTATCTCTAAAAATATTCATTAAAAATCCAAATTATTATAAAACTAACCTATATCTCCTTTCTCTGAATCCTACAGCAGTCACAGCACACACACACATACACATACTCACACACACACACACACTACTATGCACATTTTATCCCTGGGCCTTTAACCTTTAGATACAAGAAGCAAATCTACTCTGATTTAACTCCTTTATGTGAAAGAAGAGGATATTTAGGTTGCATTGTATTCATCGAGAAAAGAAGTCACCTGCTGCTATTTTGATAGCCTCAAATAACACTGGTTACCATAAGAAAGAGGTTGTAGAAGACACACTTTTATTTTCTTCTGGCAAGGAGAAGCAGGAACAATTCAAGAATCTTCCCACTCACATACTGCTCTATATAAGGAAGAAAAAATACATTTCATAAGGAAAAAATTTTGCTTTGTTAATATGTAAAAGATAACGTCCTAGTCCCTGTAGAGTTCAAATAATATGCAAAATATGAACAATCTATTAAAAATTCATAGTTAATTTTCAAAATCACAGACAAGCACAAGCTGAGGAAAAGCAAGAAAAGCAAAGGCATGAAATCACACTTCAGATTCACTCAGGACTGCCAAGGAACACTTCAGAGAGCTCATGATAACTGAGCTATCTCCTGGCAAGGAAACCCTTGGCAAGGACACCAAGCTAGTGATGACGAGGAAAGAACTGCTTCTATGCCAGCCCAACCACTCACTTTCTCTGTTTGGTATGTGAATAGGAGTTCAGAGCCATGCTGATGGCTCAGCTGGCGCTACCAAAGCTCTCTTCTCCCTCCTGATCTGTCTGCCTGCACCACACAACACCCAACAATCCAGAACTCCCAAGACTTGTTAAATTTTCTTAAGGCCTTTGGCATCATGGAGACCAGAAGAAATTCTCACCTCTCTGAACTTTGAGAGGTCATTCCAAAACTAAAGTTATAAAACTAAATTTTATATTCAATTTTACAGGCAAAGGCTCTCATGTTAGAAAGGCACCGTTAAAGAACTTAACATTTCCTTTTTTGCAGTGATTTAAAAGGAAAAACTGAAGAGGATGAGCCTCTACCGGCAAAAGTTTAAGAAAAGTTCTAAGCCTGAAGATCATACTTCATAGAAGACTTAGAGGGGTTTCTTTGAACAGAAAGTATCTAAGAAATTCTGGAGAAAGAGAGAGATTTGGGAGTAGGGAGAGAGTTGTGACAAATCATTTATTTATTGTAAAGTCACTTGAGCTTGTAAATCCATTAAATACTTCAAGATACTTTTTGAGGGTGTTCAACTTCACTTTTAATCAAATAGCAAAGATTCTTATAAAAGTGAGTACTCTTATTTTCCACTGATATGACTTCCTTTCTAGTAATAGTCAGTTATTAAAGAAATAACAAATTTCCTCTCAGTTCAAAAGATGCACAATGTTCAGAACAACTAGGTAGGATGGAAGCAAAAGAAGCCAATTATTTTTAAAGCCAAACTTCAAAAAAGTTTAATGATCCAGAAATACCACATTCAGAATCACCCTTCACATTCAGAGTATAACAAATTTTTAAAACATTGTAAAAATGATACTTAAAAAGAAAATAATCTAAAGACCAAACTTCATTATTATCTACAAAAATATCAAGCTTATCTCAATTTTTCTAGTTTGTTATTGTCTTTTGAATCTTCATACAGGTAGAGGAAGTGTCAAGAACTGAACTGGCATCCTGGATGTAAAGGAAAAGCTATCTGCTTTCACATCCTAGCCTTTTATAAAAGGTCATTTTGTGGAAGCTATAAGGCTAAGTCCATTCTCCTGCACCCAATTTTGTGAATCAGTTAAATTCTAATTCTTCAACACCACAAGTGGGTGCCTGGCTGGCTCAGTTGGTTAAGCAACTGCCTTCAGCTCAGGTCATGATCCCAGGGTCCTGGGTTTGAGTCCCACTTTGGCTCCCCCCTGCTCTACAGGGAATCTGCTTCTCCCTCTCCCTCTGCTTGCCACTCCCCCTGCATGTGCTCTCTCTCTCCATCAAATAAATAAAATCTTAAAAAACAAAAAACAAAACAAAACAAAAGCCCTCAAGAAATGTCTCCAGAAGGGCTTTTGGCCACTTTATGTAAAGCAGACCCACCAGCTTATTTCCTATCCCATTCTTTATTTCCTTTAAGTCACTTACCATTTTATGGAATTACCTTGCATACTTACTTGCTAGCTCTTTAATACTTGTTTTCACCACCCAGAAAGAAGGCACTATTTTGCATAGACCCTTTTGCCTTCTTCTGTGTATTCTTCCTGCTAACCATAAAGACTGATACACGGAGAGCACCCAAAAAAATATGTTGACTGAATGTTTAATTAAAGAGTAAGACTGAAAGATTACCAAACAAAAGTAATAAATGTGTGTACTTTTTTTCTACCTCTTATTTTTGTTTCATTTTTCTTAGAGAATTATCTTGGGTTGCTTAATTTAGCATGACCTCAGTTTCTTTGTTTATTTGGATTAATTTAAGACAATGATAAAGAATCATGGTGAAAGCTACAGGAAGAGATACCTTTGGTTCATAAAGATTCCACTAATAATAATTTATTAGGAATCTGGTCTCATCAGATATTTCAACTTTAGCCTAAGTTTTATTTACCAAATCCTAGCTGAGTAACCAGTTTTGCATTTAGCCAAATATACTGTAAATGTCTATATTTAAGAATGCTTGCATCTTTCCCTTGCAAATATACATGCTATAGAATTGGAATTCAAGTAACTAAAGTATATTTTGATTAAAGAATTTAAAGCAGTGTCTCAAAAACTTTTAATAGCTTATATGATCCATTGAGAAGCTGTATAATTCATACATAATTCCTAACAAATCACAGGAATTACTAGTATTTTTTTAAAGTTGAAAAATAGATCCTCTTCAGTTTAGAAAGCATTTCCTTCATTCTTTCTTTTGTCAGTATGGTGGGAATAGCATCATCTATATTACTTCATGAACATTAACCTTAAAGCCAGTTTTATACAATTTAAAACAATAATTTTTTACCTCATTAAACAAGTACATATATTCTGGTTTCATGTTTGCTGAATGGTGTTATCCACAGACAAACACAGAAGCTATTCCTAACTATTCCCCAAATCAAGATTATTACATTCATTTAAAAAAATAAATTTGCAGGGGCACCTGGGTGGCTCAATCAGTTTAGCATAGTATTCTTAATTTTGGTTCAGGTCAATATCTCAGGATTGTGAGATAGAGCCGTCCCAGTCTCTGTGCTCAGTGTTGTCTGCTTGAGACTTTTTCCCTTCTTCCTCCTCCTCTGTAACTCCCCACCCTGTCCCTCACACACACTCTCTAAAAAATAAATAAATAAACAAATAAGTAAACACTTCAAAATAATCAAATAAGTAAATTTGCGGAATCAAAATTTTTTCAATGGCCCTAATAAAATCTTGGCATATGCATTTGGATAGTGAGATCATATTCATTCATTAAATAAATGGTTCATTCTTGTGTCTCTAGTGTCTAGAACAATGCCTCGAAAAAGTATATGACAGAAATAATTTGCACAAGTAAATAAAAGTAACATAAATATCTGTTGTACTAATCATAATATGATAAGGTTTATGGTTATCTAGAGAAAGAATTTTGAGGTGTTGCCCAAACCTTATTTCTTTTCTATCCTGCCAATTCCTTCTCTCCATGGTCTTGAAATGTGTTGAAACTTCTAGCTTTAAATCAGTACCTTTCTGTTTGTTGCACAAACTTTGACCTGAACTGTCTCTTCAAGGATACCTCAGCTTCTTAATTTTTATACCTGTCACAATTTCATCTTCCTCCCTTCTACTTAAAGATGTCAGGTTTATCTTCCTTAGACCACATTTTCTTCTCAAGAGTATTCTTCCAGGTGCTCCTGGGTGGCTCAGTTGGTTAAGCAAGTGCCTTCAGCTCAGGTCATGATCCTGGAGTCTGGGGATAGAGTCCTGCATCGGGCTCCCTGCTCAGCAGGGAGTCTACCTTTCCCTCTGACCCTTTCCCCTCTCTCTCTCTCTCTCTCTCTCTCTCTCTCTCTCTGAAATAAATAAATAAATAAATAATCTTTTAAAAAAAAGTTATCTTTCTAGGAACCTAAAAGGTTCCCTATTTCTTACCAGTTAAAACTCAAATCCTTCAGACTAAGACAGAAAAATTCTAGATCTGAGTTCTTATTTCTATTCTCTCCTACATGAAGTTTTTGACATTGATGAATTTATGCCACTTCTCTAGACTTCAGAAATTAAGAAGCAGATTAACCTTATATCAGTTAAAGCACAAAAGTAGAAATCTAACAGGTGTGTTGGTAAAATAATCAGTGAACCATCTGGATTGGTATGAGAGGTGAGGATGAAAATACGACAAAATGGGAAGTTGGAAACTTGGAAAAATGAGAAAAAAGAAGGCTTAAAATGTTAGAGAGTTATGTACTTCATTTTATAAAATAGTAGGAAGTCATTGAACATTTTTGAGGAAGAGGTAAGTATTATTCATATTCATCACTCTATTTTCAGGAATGGGTTCTTGAATAAAGCATCTGAAAAGTACACACAATGGGTTCATGGTACAGGAGGTAAAATCTTTGGTCAGGGTTGTAAATCAAGTCAATTTATGAGTTGTAACTCAATTAACTTTTAAGTTTAAATTTGTTAGATAATCAATTTATGTACCGTGATTTATTTATTATTTACTCAGAGTTGTAAATCTAACTTCAAAATGGAATTGGAGAAAGAAAAAAGGTGGAGACACAATTAGATAAAGGTTTTCACATAGGGTCTCTTATACATAGGTCTCAGCAGCCCTGCCATGGATGTGCAAAATTCTTTAGAATCAAGAAGTTGATCTTGCCACTAATTTCCATGTGGTAGGTCTTTCAGGTTTTATAGCTTTCTCTTTCTTCCTAACTAGTTTCTTCTTCCTGCTCATGGGAATCCTTATTCTTGAACCATGGTTTTGATGACTAGAACCCTTAAAACAACCTAATTCTGTGCTGGCCAGAAGGGACAAAAGAAGAGTTCTCAGGATTTGTCTATTGAGCTGTTAGGCTCACCAGGCTAAAAGGGCAGCTAGAGATTAAACCACACGCATACTTCCTGTCTCTGAAGGGATGGAGGTGAAGAAAAATAAACAGAGGAAGGAAAAGTAAAGGATGGAGGGAGGATAGAAGGAAAGTTACCCATCAGGGATGAAAAAAGAGGATCTCACTACAGATTATACAAATATTAAAAAGATAGTAGGGGAATTGCAAAATAATAAGGGGATATTGTGAACAACTTGGTGCCCATAAATTTGACAACCTAAATGAAAGAGGGAAATTCCTTAAAAAACAAAGAAAAAAGAAACAAACATTTTTTTAAAAATTGCACAGCCAATATGAATTAATAAGCTGCATTTATAAATAAAAATCTGCCCCCAAAGATAACTCTAGATCCAGATGACTTTAATGGTGAATTCTATCAAAGACTTAAGGGAAAAATAATAGCTATCCTTCACAAGCTATTTCAGAGAAAAATCTTCCCAATTTATTTTATTAAGCCAAAATTCCTTGATTCCAAAACCAGGCAAAGATAATAAAAGAAAAGAGAACTGTAGACCAATATCTCTGATAAACATATACACAAAAATTATTTTCAAATATTATCAAGTAAAATATAACATTATGTAAAAAAGGTAATATATAATAACCAAGAGGTGTTTATCCCAGGAATCCAAGGTTGATTTAATATCTGAGAACCAGTCAACATAATTCACCATTTAATTTAATAAAGGGAGAAAAGCATAAAGTTATTTTAACACATACGGTGAAAGCATTTAACAAAATTGACCACCATTTCATGATTAAAAGCTCACAGAAAACTAGAACTAAAAAGGAATGTCCTTAACCCAATTAAGAGCTCCTATGAAAAACTCTGGCTAACATCAAACTCAGTAATAAAAAGCTAAGTGCTCCTAGATAAGATCAGGGAAAAGGATTTGTGCTCTCACTAATTTATTTAACTTTGTACTTTAAATCCAAACCAATGCAATAAACTAAGAAAAAAAAATTAAAAATATTAAGAAGTAAAAATGTTTTTATTATAGACAACATGATAGTGTATGTAGAAAATCACAAGAAATCCATAAGAAATCTATGAAAACTAATAACTGAATTCAGGCAGGTTTGCAATAACTAAGGTCACTATTAAAAAAACAAGCATATTTTAATTTTTTAGGAATAAAAATGTGAAAAGAAATTTAGAAAAAGCTGCATTCACAAAAGCATAAAAATATATAGGAAAAAATTTTAATGAAAAGAATTGTAAGATTTTACACTAAAAATTAAAAAATACTACTGAAAGAAATTAAACTAGACTGAAATAAATGGGGAGATATACCATTCTTCTTTAAACTATTAAAATGTCAATTCTCTCCAAATTAATCTCTAGATGTAATGCAGTCATAATCATAATCTTTACTGGGATCAACAATACAAATTAAACATTTATATCAAAACTTGAATGACTAGAATAGCTAAAGCAATCTTGGAAAAAAGAGAATAAAAGTGTAGTATTTAGACTATCTGCTTTCAAATTTTAATATAAAACTGCAATAATCAGGACAGTGAGATATTGGTATAAGGATAGATATATAGGTCAATGAAACACAATAGAAACTTCAGAGACAAACACACTTCAATTGATTGCGGCAAAGTTACTAAGGTAATTTAATAGGAAATGACAGTCTTTTCAAGAAAGGGTGATGGAAAAACTGACTATGTGGGGTAAAAATTAGTACTAACTATTACCTCACATCACACACAAGAAAGTCAGCTCAGGGTAATTGTTCCTAAACATAAGAGCTAAAAGTATTACACCTCTATTTAAAAAATAAGAGAAAATTTTCGTGATATTGGGTGAGTACCAAAACATAAACTGTAAAAGAAAACAATTGTTAGAATAGATTTCATCAAGATCAAAAACTTCTGTTCTTTAAAAGATGGTTAATGGGGTGTCTGCGTGGCTCAGTGGGTTAAGCCTCTGCCTTCAGCTTAGGTAATGATCTCAGGGTCCTGGGATTGAGCCCCTCATCACATCGGACTCTCTGCTCAGCAGGGAGCCTACTTCCCGCTCCCTCTCTGCCTGCCTCTCTGCCTACTTGTGACCTCTCTCTGTGTTAAATAATAAATAAAATCTTTAAAAGACAGTTAATAAAACAAAAATCTAGCCACAACTGTAAAAAATTTTGTTCTGCAGTCCACATATCCAACTAAGAGCTTCTGTCCAGACTATATTACGAATTCTTACAATTCAGTAATAATTTTTAAAAAATCAAAATTGGACAAAATATTTAAACAGGTACTTCACAAAAGAAAACATATGAATGGCTAATAAGCATATGAAAAGATTCAGAATGATCACTAGTCATTAAGAAAGCATAAATTAAAACCACAATGTGATACTATTACATACCCACCAGAATGGTTAAAATTTAAAAGATTGAAAATAACAAGTATAACAAAAATCTGGAGCAAGTGGAAGTCTCATATATTGCTGGTAGAAACATAAAATAATACAGCCACTTTGGAAAGCTATATGTCCATATCTTACAAAGTTGAATAAATATTAACCATGCAACCTAGTAATTTTCTCCTGGGTTTTTACTCAAGGAAAAAAACAAAGATGTGTCCACATACAAGCTATATGTAAATGTGATAGAAGTTTAGCTATTATTCATAATAGTTAAAAAGGGGAAGAAACCCAAATGTCTATCAACTTACGGATGGATAAGAAAAGTTTATTATATGACATACTACACACCAATAAAAAAGAATCAAATATGAATACATACAACATTATGGATGAATTTAAAAACATTTGCTAAGTACAATAAGTCAAACTGGGAGACTATGTACGCATAATTTGATTTACATAAGGTTCTAGGAAATGCAAAACTATAAGGACAGAAAGCAGATCTGATTTTGCCTCTGGCTGGGGGTGGAGAGAGAACAGGTCTGCTAGCCTTATTCAAGTATAACCAGACAGGAGGAAGTTTTTTAAGTTGAGAGAACCATTGTACATCTTAATGTCATGGTGATTTCTCAATTGAAGACAATTACAGGGCCTCCTCGGTGGCTCAGTGGGATAAGCCTCTGCCTCCAGCTCGGGTCATGATCTCAGGGGCCTGTGATTGAGCCCCGCATCAGGCTCTCTGCTCGGGGTGGGTGGGGGGGGGCGGGGAGTCTGCTCCCCCCCCCACATCTCTGCCTGCTTCTCTGCCCACTTGTGATTTCTCTCTCTGTCAAATAAATAAATAAAATCTTTTTTTTTTTTTTTAAAGAAGACAATTACAACAAACTATATGCTTAACATTGATGGGTTTTATTACAGGTAAACAAAACAAGAAAGGAAAAAGTCTATACTAAGGCAAACATCACTATATTATGTCATAGGTCCTAATCATGGCCTCTCTTCTCCACAAAGAAGTGCCATTTATACATTCCAGGAATAAAAATTCAGGTAACCCCCTCCATTCTCTACACAATTTAAATGGGTCTTGCAAGACCCTTCCCAGACCTCACCCACTTATATATATATATTTTTTTTTTCAAAGATTCTGGATCTGAGGACAGTGTCATGGTAATAATGTTCTCAACATGAAATTTTCAATGTTCAGTTCAACTCAATTCTCCAAATAGGAATTGAATAGTTAGTCTCTGTCAGGGGTTATTATAGGAATAGCTATTTAACAATTAACAAGAAGACAGTCCTGTTTTGGGGGAACTTTAGAGTTTAGTGAAAGGCAAAAATAAGAAATTTTAATAAAGACGTGATAAGTGCTGTGATCTTGGTAAATTGGTAAACACACGGGGCTGTAGAAGACACAATAGAGGTGTTCTGAAGCCAGCTTTAAGGTCCAGAAAGCCTTTAGAGTTGGATTCATGTTAAGTGAGACCTGAAGGATGAGGAGTCAGCTTGGTGAAGGGAGGGTAGCTGCAAGAGACAGTACACACCGTCCACAGAGGTGCAAGTAGGAAATATAAAGGGATATATTCACGGATTGAAGAGAGTCTCTATTGTGTTATAAAGCACTTAGAATAAAAGGTTTTGTACATGGCACATTAGGCTCAATCCGGTGGGAGATGACATTTGACTTCACATTTTTATAGAGATACTATGACTATTTTGATACAGCAATTTGTTTTTCATGAATTACCTTGTCTGATTTCTAAGTGATTTTTTGTTCTTGAGTGCTGCATGTAGGTGGAATAACATTTCAGTTAAAATTATATACACTTATCTAAAAAACAGAAAGTACGCAAATGACAATCTTCACAATTTAGTGAACTGAATTTTCAAAGTGGTTTCATGGAAATCAATTTGCTTTACAGACCAATACATTTAGATTTTTAGCAAAAATATTCTCTAACACCAACAGCTGTAATCCACAGTCATGTGGTTTAGGACAATTATAAAAATTATAATAAAGTATGTTTCAATAATTATTAATTGAATAAAAGAGATAACATGTTACAAAGGTAATACTTTCAGGTAGATGAAAAACAAGAGCAAGAAATTTTTCCAAAGCCTACAGAAATGACCTCATCTAGTCCCACAACCATTAGAAGTCCCCAGAACTCTTTTAATTCCACAGTACAATTACTGGCTGTTATCGCAGGAAGTCCAACTGAAATAAAACAAAACAAAAAGCTCCCTTTAATCTGAATCGTGACTTTTCAAATCTGGGCTAAAATGAGACCAGCCTTTGAGTATAGGATGGAAAGTAAAGTGAAAGTCTTCAAAGTGTTTTTTTCCCCAAGATATGCCAACCTAATTCTTCATACATATTAAGATGTTAGGTACCGCTCACTACTAGGTTGTACTGTACTCTGAGAAAAGAATTTTTTAGGTTGCCATTTGCTTCTTTTTTAAGAACACTTTTTTTTGTTGAGATTTTTTTTTTTAACAGGAAAGAAATTATCACACTGTTCAGTGTTCCAACTCTTCAGTGAATATCAATAAGAAAGTCAATGGCTCAGGAATGTGATTACAAAAAAGAGTTTCATGAGACACTCTTCTTCCCAAACTTCCTTTTCTTAAAATCTATTTAAGAACGAGAAAGACTTCTTTAATATAAAAAGCTACCTTTAGTATCCAGATCTATAAGCTTCCTCAATCCAAGCAATTGATTAATGCATTTATATTGTGAACCTATTTTGTGTAGAGTGATAAATAAGCATATAGACATATATTCACTTGGGTCTAGGTATTTACTATCATGAAAATCTTATTTTTTCACTTTTGTTAGGATAGGCTTTTTTCTGAATGGGGAAAAATGTCTTTGTAAATTTTTCTATCAAAGGAAAGGACCAATAGGAGTGTTTCACATAATGTACACAGCAACATAAGCTATTCAGTTCTCTAAAGGACTTAGGAGTAAATTTGCTGAAGAAGCTAAATGTTGCCCTAGATGTGGTAGAGCATGGACTTTGGGGCCCAACAAAATACACTAGATTTGAATTTTGATTCCATTCATAATTAGCCGTGTAATCTTAAGATCTTAAGCAAGCAACTTAACTATGAATCCTGGCCTTTTTACCTGTAAAATGTGCATCCCTCTTTTCAAGGATCTTATGAAAATTCAGTGAGATTATTATGAAGCTCAAAATAGTTGCTTAGTTAGGTGAGTTTTCTTGGTGACATGGAAAGGACGCATAAAGTTAGCACTTTTCCTCAATAAGATAGAAAAAGGAAGTTATAGAATATAAGGATAAGTACATATACATATGCCATAATAAGAAAACTTAAGTTTTCTTGTTGTTTACAAAAAATGGAAGAAGGGTACGGGAATTGCCTAAAGTGATGCTATCATCTCTTGTTTACATGAAGACAACATGGAATTCCAAGAGAAAAATAAAAGACAGTGATATGGACAATTTCTTTATCAGAAATAAAGAATCCCTCATAAAGGGGAAGATAAATTCCTCTGCAATTTCTCCTATGTACAACTGGAAATGGACAATCTTTGATAGAAAAAAGTCATTATTCCTGGACATCATTCTGGGGTATTTTTGGAACAACACTTTAAGAGGTAGTTCTTTGTGATTGCGTTTGGACGGCTTCTTCTCCAGCCTCAAAGACTTGTCTACAGCTTCTTAAAAAGGAAACTGAAAGCTTAGACTCTTCAAGAAGCCAGAAGAGGGGTGCCTGGCTGGTTCAGTCCATAGAGTATGAGATTCTTAATCTTGGGGCTGTGAGTTCAAACTCTACATTGGGTGTAGAGATTACTTAAAAATGAAAACTTTTTTTTAAAAAATGAAGCCAAATGAAAAGATAGAACTTTCTCCTACTTCAATATGCATGACAACAATAGTTTCCAGGAATGGGATGACTTAGACATCAGCAATGTCAAGATGAGACCCCAGCAAAAAGATCAAGGTCAGCAGCAACAAAGGCAGATGGATGCCATGAGGGGGCAGAGCATTGATTAGCACCACTGATCAAGATGAGACTGGATAGGAGAAGTCAACTAACACTAAATGATTCTTCACCCTTCTGCCCCATCCCACCCCCAAATCGACCTGATGTTTTATAAAGAGTAGCTCATTGAAGAGAAGGAATGTATAAACTGAGATAGGATTTGTAATCCAAGCAACTCCAAAGGGCTGGAAATTGGGGTCAGACTATATTGTCTTATCATTTCCATTATTACTTTGGTATTTTGTATTACCAACACATCGTAGGAGAGCTAAAGTTACATTTTTTTGTAACTGAAATTATTTTACATCATTTAGAAAAAAAAAATACTGGCTATTCAGTCTTTCTTTCATCATTATACAAGTACCACAAAATGCTTTTCAAACACATTAGATCTTTTTCTCAACTCTGTTTAATGAAGTTAAGGTATAATTCCATTTTACTTAACTTGCTAAAAGTGTTTTATGAGCTTCCTCAGACTATATATTTAGAAAAGAGCACTATGAATGGAAGTAGGGCTTTTCTTTTATCCTTAAAATGTTTGCTTCCTAAAATGTTATATAATAATATTTCTGTTAATTCAGTATTACCCTTCAGATAACATGAGGTATCAAGAGGTATCATGAGGTAACAAGAGGTAGGATGCTCTACCTCTTTGTGCATTTAAAGTTTCAGGAGAAAAGAACCAACTTCCTTATTTTGTCATCAAAAGAACACAGCAAAAGTTAAATTTCATCTATGAGCTTAAAAGAAACTAATACTGAAAGGGTTTTTCTAATACTGTCTTTTCTTTTTTTTTTTAAGAAGATTTTATTTATTTATTTTTCAGGGAGAGAAAGAGAGAGCACAAGCAGGGGAACAGCAGGCAGAAGGAGAAGCAGACTCCCCACTTGGCAAAGAGCCAGTTGCCAGATTTGATCTTGAGACCGTGGGATCACGACCTGAGCCAAAGGCAGATGCTTAACTGACTGAGCCACCTAGGTCTCCCACAAATTTTCTTTTAAAGGCAAAATATTGGACAATAAATGTGTAAGTTCTACACCCATAGGTTGATGAACTATTAATTAGCATAAATTGTTACAAATTAGTGTTACCCATTTTAAGGCTGAATTCATGAGGCACCCATTATTTTGATTAATATACAGCACATTGCTATGCTGCCTGGGGCATCTTATTTAAATGAGTTTCAAATTTAACCCTGATTTAATAAAATTAATTCATAATAGTGCAAGAGAGCAAAGGTGAAATCAAACATCAGAACTGAATAGCTTATATTTTTCTAATTTTCAGTGATCTAATTATTTCAAAAGAGACTTGGGTCAATTTGACAAAAGAATGAAGATATAGAACCAGAGTATTTTAACATGAAAATGAAAATGTCAATAATGAAAGTGATCAAGAGGGAGTAATTACATAGGGAAATTTCAATTCTTAATTTGGCTAAAGTTTTGTGAACAAAACAGAGCTCTAAGCTTCCAGCTGAGGTAAAGAGGGAGATATTATGCATTACACATAACTCATTTCACCTCATAAAAGGAGATACATATTTGAATTCTGTTAGAGACTTGTCACATGGGTTATTATATAAGGACAGCAAAGAGCAAAATAAACAGCATAATAATTCAAAGGCATGCATCTATTCCCATCACTTTAAAAGAACGTCAATAAAGAGCCAATCATAGAATGTTGAGGTTCTGTAGTAGTAATTGCACTGCAGGATACTTCAAAATAATTCTATGTGTAGTTTTCTGACAATCTGACACATGCTGAGGATTGAGGATAAAAAATGTAGAGTGATTAGCATTTCTCTGATTATAATTTTTATTATGTCAACTACTATTTATTGATTATAATACCTGTCATTAATTGACTACTGGGCACCAGTGACAGTGTCAGCTGCTTTAAATATGTGACAATTTAATTCTCATAAAATCCATTTTCCTCCAGATAGCTGAAGAAAATGAGACTCAGAGGGGTCAAGAGATGTTCTTTGAGTCACAGTAAATAGTGAAATTGAGATATGAACCCCGATGTTTTTCATTTCAAAGACAATTCTTTCAACCCCCACATCATCCTGTCTCCCATTTGGTAATTGCCACGTTCTAGAAGACAGTGCACAGGACTGAATATTAACAGACACTTGTTTAAAACTTTATAAGCATTTTCGCTTATGTAGTTTCATTTCACAAAACTACTCCTAGAAGTAGAGAGTACTATTATAGTAATGTCCATTTTACAGATAAGAGAATCAAAGCCAAATAAAGCCCAAGCTTGCATATTTACTGTAAACTGAGTAAAGCCTTTTTTGAGACTTGGAAATCCAAAGCCCTCCCATGCTTTTGACAGAAGTTGTATGGCATAGTTCAAACTCCAGTCACAAAAAAATCATTCAGGCAATGTATGTATCCTCTGTGGAGAACTGGAGGGTCTCTCCTCTCTAAATAACAGGTGCACAGAAGGAAAAGATGAGGTTCTATTGCAGAAGCCATGGAGCCTGATTCATATTCTTGCCATGACAAAGGACAGCTTCCCTTCAACATGGAGGAGATCTCAAGAATGTCTGTAGGCAGGGTTGAAATTAGTCTCAAAAAGAAGCGTTTAAACTAATGTAAGTTGAAGCATAAAAATGATCTATCACTAAATTTCTGTTTCTTTGGACTAGAAATATGAAAATAAACAACTCTGAAGAGAAATTTCTTTGTTGATCTGTACTTGCTACAATTCACAAAACATCAATGGAATTTTATAAATTCTGACAATCTTGTTCAATTCATTTATGAAACAAATATCCACTGGGTACTACTATGAGTGAATCACTGGGTTGATCACTCCTATTTCCCCCCAAAATAAGTTCTTTCTTTCTTTTTTTTTTTTTAAAGATTTTATTTATTTATATGACAGAGAGAGATCACAAGTAGGCAGAGAGGCAGGCAGAGAGAGAGGAAGGGAAGCAGGCTTCCCGCTGTGCAGAGAGCCCGATGCGGGGCTCGATCCCAGGACCCCGAGATCATGACCTGAGCCGAAGGCAGCGGCTTAACCCACTGAGCCGCCCAGGCGCCCCGCAAAATAAGTTCTTTCTAATTATAACAGATTGGCAGTGGATGCCTGGAGCACTGTGTGGATCATGTCCAGCCTCAGTGGGAAAGGGTGCTGTGACAGATTAATAATGTCTGATATGTGATGAGAAAGAGAAAGTTTATGTTGTGTGCCACAGGTATACAACTCCCATTTCAGGGACGTTCTTTGTGTGTCCTGTTATTCTCCCAAGTCATTTATCTCTGCAAATTCCTTTCTGTCAAAACCAAGTTAAAATGGGAAAATCACAACACAGGTCCAAATATGGTACCTGGCCTTATTGTGTCTGGATATAATTGCTAGTGCATTTGTCCCACTGCTTGGAAAAATCTGTACAATTCCTTGGCCTTTTCTTGTTTTGGAAAAGTTGGCCTTTTCCTATTTAACTTCTCATGTCTTGGTTCCCATTTGGAGGCTAGCACAGTGAACACAACACATCTCTCCTCATACAAGAAATAAAGGGATTGTGAATTTAGCTTATCACTTTTCAAAAGTTACTGGCCCCTGGCCTGGCCTTTGCAAATTTGACTACCGCATTTTCTTGTTCAAATTAAAGTTACAATGTCACAATATCTGATAAATGACTCCTGTCCTGTTCTATTATATTCTAACAGAGAATATGTTCTAGCTTATTCTAAAACACAGTGGACTTGATTGGTGATACTTCCTTTAACTGGAAGTTACTGAATCCACATATATATATTACTTCCTACCAATCCCTTTTAGTTAGAAATGAGGATAAACAATGAAAACTTAAATATTGTAAACTTAAAAAGATGTCAATGTTAATTCTAGTAAAGGATAATCCTTTCAGATCATGTTTATGGGATAGTCTATATAGGAGTGTTAGAATTTTCTTAGACAAACTCAAAGAATGAAAAGTGAACTTCATTTTTATAAAAATCAGCAATTGTAGGCAATCTTAAGGATACATGAAAGCAATATTCCTGTCTTTACATTTACTCCCATTTGAATGTTCATCCAAAAAATAGTTACGTTGACAGCTTACCACGCTAGCAATCATAACAATTCTTAGATAAATTTAGGCTTTACAAGTTATATTGAAATGTGAAAGCTCTAATTCAACCTCTAATTGATAGAATCATTAGTGTCAAGTTTGCAGATGTATTTTTACCCCTTTCTTCAAAAAAGGAACAACAGGAAAAGAAGGACGGAAGGAAGGTAGGGAGGTAGACAGGCCAACTTCGGACATATGATTGATTTGGACCTAGCCTCAAAGAATGAAAGTGTTAATGTTCATACTGGCGCAACACTAAAGACTAAAAAGAGCACAAACAAAAGATAAATATATGTTGCATTTCAGTTTTTTAAATACTTTGCATCCTTAATAAATATTCATTGCACACCTAATAAAGTTTAATTGTTGTGATATATATAATATTTTGCTTATTTCTTATTTGTACTTATTTATCAGAGGTCCTTATAACAGGATTTTATTACAGAAGTCCTTTGATTCTTTTATACACATAAGGAAGAAAGGCAATGTAACCTTCTATAGAAAATTAGTAGTGTTTTCTAAATAGAATTCTGCCCTATTGTCATTTGTAAGATGGCTAAAATGATTCTTTCACACCTGTTTCATGCAGAGAATATAACTTCTTAAAAATTATGGTATAAGTGTGCCTGGGTGACTCAGTTGGTTAAATGGCTGCCTTCGGCTCAGGTCATGATCCCAAGGTCCTGAGATTGAGCCCCACATCTGGCTCCCTGCTCAGCGGAGAGCTTGCTTCTCCCTTTCCCTTTGCCTGCCACTCTGCATACTAGGGCCCTCTCTCTCTAACTCTCTGTCAAATAAATATATAAAATATTTTTAAAAATCATGGTATAAATTATTTTTTCCTCCTCAGTTACAAGGAATTGTTACAATTAAACATTCAGCACCATTATGCTGAATAATACCTAGAAAACAATGAGACCTTTACCAGCTTGACCATCAACAAGATTTAAATGTATGACAGCTAAGGTAAAGAAAAGTTTATCAAAAAACTAATAACTTTCCACCAAAGAGAATATCATACCCCCCCAACAATGGCAAAAATCTATTATGTGTGTGGTCAAGCAATACACATTCTATTTAACACATAAGACAGAATGGTACCAGGTGCTAGAAACTGCACATGGTGATTCAAGTTCACAGCCATGAGCAAAAGCAAAAGACCTATTAGAGATGGCCACTTTCACGTTGGGCTTCCTGAAAAAGAGCCAGTGAGCAGAACCAGAAATATTCATGCCTGCATATATCTCCTAATATAAAAAGATGGTTGACGGGAAGAAGGAGGTCACTTTTTAGGGAAGTATTCATGGAGAGGTATGACTTCCTCTCCTTCCTTGCTACAGCCATCAACTGTACTTTGCAGTAACTTGGAGAGACTTTGCTTGTCCTGTCCTTTCCAAAAAATTCAACACCAGAGCATCTGATGCCAGGAAAGAAGATGGGGTGAGCAATTGCTTAAATAGAGAAAGTCATTCCTTCTAACTTTTGCACTTAGAGTTGAGGAAGGATGAAAAGAGTTTTAAATTGAACATAAGGGGGGTACCCGGGTGTCTCAATGGGTTAAGCCTCTGCCTTCGGCTCAGGTCATGAACTCAGGGTCCTGGGATTGAGCCCTGCGTTGAGCTCTCTGCTCGGCGAGGAGCCTGCTTCCCCCTCTCTCTCTGTCTGCCTCTCTGCCTACTTGTGATATCTGTCTGTCAAATAAATAAATAAAATCTTTTAAAAAAATTGAACATAAGGCTGATAATTTTAAATACACAGGATCACATCTTAAAAAATAATAAAAATATTAATTTAATCACCAAAATGAAAAGTTTTGAAATGAAATATTTGAAATATTTTGTGAAGGGGCCACTACCTTATGTGAAAAAGAGGTATTTAATAATATCATCAGAGACAATAATAGAACAAAATTTTTTGTTTAGACCTCAAGAAATACATGCCCCTTTATTACTACAATTATAATAATAAATAAATAATTATATTATGGTCTCTCATTTGTTTATACATATATGTATATCTATTGCATCTAGACTGTTTCCAATAGAATATCAGATCCATGAAAGCCAAAATTTGTTTACTACTTTAAAAGGCTTTTTTGTGTGTTACTGTTTATATTCTCAGTATCTAGTGAAGGATCTGGCATGTAGTAGGTACTCAGAAAATATCTATTGAATTAACTTGATAAATAAGTATAACCACTATTTATCAAATGTTCAGTAACTGTCAAAATAGTGTTCTTACTGCTTGCCATATGCTGTTTTATTTATTGCTTGTAAAAACCACTATTATTAGCCTTGCTAAATAGGTGAGGAAACTAAGACCAGGGATAAACTATCTTTTCTTGGTCACTCAGCTCTACCAAAAGGTAGCGTGACTCACACCTAGGTCAATCTGATCCTAAAGTCAATCCTCTTACCCACCAAATGGTTGCCTCCGATCAGTACTATGAGACTTTTTCATTCTGATCCACCCTCACTTACCAGAGCACACACTGGGGCCATGTGCTACCTGTTCTGCAGGGGCAAGATCTAAAAGAATAGAGAAGGAATTGGACTAATAAGCAATGTGAGTGCTTTTCTGTGACTTCTCCCACATACTCACACCTCCTGCATTCCAGGATCCCCCTCAGTCACTAGCTATTCCCACAATCTGGTGCTTGCTTTGAGTCAGGCCCTTTAGAAGGATGAAAATTTCCATACCATAAATTCCTGTGTTTCTCCATGACAATCAAATCAGCTTTTAAACATTTTAAGTTAGTGGAAATTCCTTTCTTTTTCTATAGTTAGAATGAAATATTTTCAGCATTCGGAAGGCGTTTTTCTTTCTTTTTTTGCCTAGTCAGCATTTAGAAGCTTTCTTACTTATCTAGTTCATTTTAGATTTGAGAGTCAAATAGTAAAACTATCAAAACAAAATGGACTCCATCGGGATGCTAGTGAGCTCTTCATGAATGGAGGTATTTAAGCAAAAGTTGGATGACAGAGATGTTCAATTAGGCATTCCTATCTCAGCTACAGAACTGGAAATGTCGGATCTTTCTATCCTGAGGACCCCTAAAACCTAAGAAATAGTCTCTGTCTTTTGCTTGCCTTTACTACCTATTCACAGGAAAAGTAGAATTTACACACAGTCACTACATTTTCTTATTAACACTCTAAACCTTTAACTACAACTTACGGTCTGACAAAACCAACAAATTGAGTATGAAATTAAGTCACTCTTCTAATAACTGTAGATAGGAAAAAGTATGGATTTAAAGAACAAATCTTAGACTTTATAAATTTATACAACTTTAGGTCATTATCTGCTCTTTAGACTGCTGTAGCATCAAACAATAGATCAGTATTGAGGAAAGCTTTTAGTTCCAAAGAACATGATCTCAATTTTACCAATCTAATCTAAGTTTAAGAAAAAAAGAGTGTAAATAGAGGGTTTTTAAGTTACCATTTTCATTTGTTGAAAAAAAGAAAACTCAAATGTTTCGTCAAAATGTTTCATCAAATCCAAAATGTTAGGGACTTCTGACAATGTAGGAATAAAAAAATTAAAAATATTCTTCACATGGTGCCGCCACTGTGGAAAACACTATGGAGTTTCCTCAAAAAGTTAAAAATAAAACTACCCTACAACCCAGCAATCACACTACTGGATATTTACCCAAAA
Organism: Lontra canadensis; assembly: GCF_010015895.1. Taxonomy (NCBI): domain Eukaryota; kingdom Metazoa; phylum Chordata; class Mammalia; order Carnivora; family Mustelidae; genus Lontra; species Lontra canadensis. The sequence goes on from NW_022631005.1 coordinate 7,130,092, forward strand.
AACTACAAAAACACTAACTCAAAGGGATATATGCACCCTTATATTTATAGCAGCATTATTTACAACATTCAAGATATTGAAGCAGCCCAAGTCTCCATCAGCTGATGAATAAAGAAGAGGTGATATATATATATATATATGAATATTATCATATATATGAATATTAATATATATGAATATTACTCAGCCATAAAAAGGAATGAAATCTTGCCATTTACAATAAAATGAATGGAGCTAGAGTATAGGGCTAAGAGAAATAAAACAGAAGAAGACAAAAATCACATGACTTCACTTATATATGGATTTTAAGAAACAGAACCAAACAGCAAAAGGAAAAAAAAGAGAAAGAGAAAGAGTCAAACCAAAAAACAAACTCTTAACTATCGAGAACAAACTGATGGTTACTAGATGGGGGGGGGGGGGGGATGTGGATTGGGGGATAGGTTAAATAGATGATGGAGATTAAGGAATGCATTTGTGATAGGACTGGTGCTATATGGAAATGCTGAATCTCTATACTGTACACATGAAAATAATACAACACTATGTTATCTAACTGGAATTGAAGATTTTACTTATTTATTTGACAGACAGAAGTCGCAAGTAGGCCGAGAGGCAGGCAGAGAGAGAGAGGGGAAAGCAGGCTCCCTGCGGAGCAGAGAGCCCGACGCGGGGCTCCATGCAGGGCTCAATCCCAGGACCCTGGAATCATGACCTGAGCCGGAGGCAGAGGCTCAACCCATGAGCCACCCAGGCACCCCTCTAACTGGAATTGAAATAAAAACTTAATATTCTCTATCAAAAAACAGCACTACAACCAAAACAAAAATTGTCAAAACACTCTCAGGGCTCCAGACATCAGCTGAAGGCAAATTATGAAATGAAAAGCATATATGCACCAAAAACTACTGAACATCAGTGAAAAATGGAGATCTATGGCATTTGGACCTGAAGCTACCCCCATGCCAGCTAGGTCAAGTGAGGTCATAGTGAGTCTGGCCTCGAAAACCGGGAACTTCATTGCTGGAAGTGGCTGACTTGATTTGGAGCAGAGTAGAGAGGGCAGAAGGCATATGATGTAGAGAAAACAAATAGGAAAAAGACAGATGTAAATCTAACCATATCAATAATTATGTTAAATGGATTTGATTAAACATTCCAATCAAAAGCTAGAGATTGTCAGACTGAACAAAAAGGCAAGATCCAACCATATGCTGTATATAAGAGACACACTTTAGATACAAAGGTATAAATAGTTGAAAATGAAAGGATGGGAAAGGATAAGACATATAATCAGAAGAGAGATGAAGTGGCCACATTAATAACATACAAAATAAACTTTGAGACAATAAATGTAACTAAAAACAAAGAGGAACAATCATAATGATAAAAAGGTCAATACATCTAGAAGAATAACTATTATAAATGTACATCTAACAGAGGTCCCACTTATTTGAAGCAGAAAGTGACCAAATTAAAGGTGAAATGGGAAATTAAGCAATTATAGATTTCAGTACTGTGCTTTTCAATGATTGATAAATTGGACAGAAAATATACTGGAATATAGAAGACTTGAACAACATAATCAATAAATTAGACCTGACATTTAGAGAACACTCCACATGACAAGAGAATACACATTATTTTCAAATGCACAAATAATATTCTCCAGAACTGATCACGTTAACCCATAATTCTCAATAAATTTAAAATGATTGGAATCATTTGAGTATGGTCTCCCACCAACCATGGTTATATTAAATTAGAAGTCAACAACAGAAAGAAATCTGAGAAATCCACAAATACAGAAAATAATATACTCTAAATAATTCATGGATAGATATAATTACACTAGAAATCATTAAAAGTATGTTAAAAACTATTTTAAAAAGCATTAAAAGTATTAAAAGTAAATGCATAGCTTTCAATCCCTATATTGGAAAAAAAGAAAGATTTCAAGTGAACAGTCCAAACTTCCACTTTAATAGCCTAGAAAAGAAAAAGCAACCTAAATCCTAAGCAAGGAAAGGAAAAAAGTAGAAAAGATTCAGAAGTCAGTGATATAGATAACATAAAACAAGAGAGAATGTCAATGAAATAAAAAATTCACTCTGAAAATATAACAATAAAATAATAAAGGCATGGACATCACTGTCAACTCTTCAGAAATTAAAAGACTATAGAGGAATATTTTTAACAACCCTATGCTAAAAAATTAGACAACTTGGATAATATGGACAAATTCATAGGAAGATATTAATAACCAGAACTGACTAATAAAGAAATAAAAATTCTGAATAGATCTATAACAAGTAAAGAAATTACATGAGTAATTAAAAGATGGCTTCCTTGGTAAATTCTGTAAAATTTTTTTGGTAAAAAGAAATAATACTAAATCTACACAAACTCTTTCACCCAATAGAGGCCAGAGAAACCCTTCCCAACTCATTTCATAAAGTCAAACTCAGGAAACCATCACAAGAAAAGAAAATTACAAAACAATATCCTTCATGAACATTTATTAAAAAATAAAAAACCTTAACAAAAGAGAAACAAACCAAATCAAACAATATATAAAAGGATTATACATAATGCCCAAGTTGGGGTTATCCTAGGAATACAAGATTGGTTTAAAATATAGAAATTAATTAATACAGTATATCAGAATAAAATAAAACACAAAAGCTTATCATTCCCAATAGATGTAGAAAAATTTCACAAAATCTAATATATATTGATGATGAAAAAAATTCAACAAAAAATAAAAAGGAACTTCATTAACTTAAAGGGCATCTAAGAAAAACAGTGAAGGCTCTTTACTTAAAATAGAACTAGGCAAGGACATCTACATATCATTCCTATTCATCATCGTAATGGGGGATCTAGCAAGTATACGCATATAAATCAGAAAGGAAGTAAAACTGCCTTTATGAACAGCCTACGCATGTATGTATAAAATTCTAAAAATATCTGTAAGAGAAAAACCTGCCAGAAGTAATAAGTTTAGCCAGTTTGTGGGATATATGATCAATATAAAAAATTCGATTGTATTTCTTTTTTTAAGTTTTATTTATTTTTATCATAGTTTTCCATTTCTAATTGTTCTACCTTATATATTATAAATTATTTTCCCAGTTGTATTGATATGTAACTGACATACTGTGTAAGTTTAAGGTGTACAGCATAATGACTTGACCTACATGTATTGTGAAATGATTACACCATAAATTTAGTTGGCATTTGATTGTATTTCTTTGTAATAGCAACTAACAATTTGAAATAAAATATAAAGCAACTTCTATTCAAAATATCATCACAAAGAACAAAATATGCAGGAATAAATTTTATAAAAAGATTATAAGACTTATTCAAAGATAATTATAAAAATACTACTAAGGGAAATTAAAGAAGATAAAAATTAATGGACTTTCCATGCTCATGGGCTGATGACTTGGTATTTATTGTTAACATGGTAATTCCTTGGATAGACCTATAGATTCAATAATATGCCTATCAAAGTCCCACCAGGCTTTTTTGGTCACGATTGGAAAGCTATTTCTAAAATTGATATTGAATTACAAAGAATATAGAATAACCAAAATAATTGTTTTTAAAAAAGGTCAAAGTTGGAAGATTTACACTATGTGATTTAGAACTTACTCTAAAGCTACAGTAATCAAGATTGTTAGTATTAGCATAAATTGACATAAAGAGAACAGAACTGAGAGGCCAGAAATAAATCCTTACATTTTTATCAATTTATTTATTTACTTATTAAAGATTTTATTTATTTGACAGAGAGAGAGTGATCACAAGTAAGCAGATGAGAGAGGGGGGAAGTAGGTTCCCTCCTGAGCAGAGAACCCAATGGGGGGCTCAATCCCAGGGCCCTGAGATCATGACCTGAGCCAAAGGCAGAGGCTTAACCCACTGAGCCACCCAGGAACCCCTCAATTTATTTTTAATAAAGGTACTAGTTGGAAACAGATGGGCTTTTCAATAAATGTTGCCAGGTCATTTGGTTATCCATATGCAAAAACATGAACTTAGACCCTTATTTCAACCCACATACAAAAATTTACTTAAATAGGATGGTAGACCTAAATGTGAAGATTAAAACTACAAAAACTTTTGTAGAAAATGAGAATATCCTGTGACCTTATATCAGGTAAATATTTCTTAGATATGACACTAAAATGATAAATTTGATTTCCATAAAGTTAGAAACTTGCTCTTCAAAAGACACCATTAAGAAAATGAAAGATAAGGGCACCTGGGTGGCTCAGTGGGTTAAAGCCTCTGCCTTCAGCTCAGGTCATGGTCTCAGGGTCCTGGGATCAAGCCCCACATCGAGCCCCGCATTGGGCTCCCCGCTCAGCGGGGAGCCTGTTTCCCCCTCTCTCTCTGCCTGCCTCTCTGCCTACTTGTGATCTCTGTCTGTCAAATATATAGATGAAATCTTTAAAAAAAAAAAAAAGAAAGAAAGAAAAAGAAAATGAAAGATAAGCTCTAAACGAAGAAAAGAAATGTTTGTAGGTCATATATCAGGTAAAAGACTTAAAACCAGAATATATAAAGAACTCTTAAAATTTAAAATAAGAAGTTAAACCATTTTAAAAATAGGAAAAAGACGTGAATAGTCATTCTATTAAAGAAGCTACACAAATGACTAATAAGCACATGAAAAGATATTCACCATCATCAGTCATTAAAGAAATGCAAATTAATACCACAATGAGATACAATTACACTCCCACCAGGATGATTCTAATCAAAAAGACTGCCATACCAGGTGCTAGTGAAAATGTAGAGAAGTTGTAACTCTTACACACTGCTGGTGGGAATGTAAAATCATATAGCCACTTTGGAAGTTTAGCAGCTTATTAAAGGATTAAACATAGACTTAACATTAGATCTAACAGTTGCAAAAGAAGCAAGATCACACACATGTTCACACAAAGTCTTGTACATGGTTGTTACAGCAGCATTATTTGTAGTAACCAAACTGGTCCATCAACAAGTAAATGAATAAACAAAATGTGGCATATCCATGACATCAGATGCTATTCAGCAGTAAAAAGGAATGACCTTTTGATATCCACTACAAAAATTAAAAAAAACTAGATATTACATGATTCCATTTACATGGCATTTCCCCAAAAAAAGGGTAAATCTATAGAGAGAAAACAAATCAACTTTGCCTGGGGCTGGGAGTGGGTGGGAGTGGAGAGTGACTCCAAACTGAACCAAGGAAATTTTTTGAAGCAATGGAAATGTTTTAGAACTGGCTCATGGTGAGGGCTGCATAACCCTATGAACTTGCTTCAGAAATCATTAAACTGTATAGATAAAGTGGATGAATTTAAGATATGTAAATTATACCTAAATAAGGCTATTCAAAGCTGTCATTATTAAACCAAAAAATGTATTTGAAGCTGGCTTCCTAAAAAAGTTTCTAACAAAAAGATTCTGTATGAGAAAGGCTTGTGAATAATATGCTCAAAAGGGTTTCCCTAAATTAATGTCAGAAAAAATATCAATTTTTCAATTTACATGTCAAGATCTGAATATACCATGATTTGTGTTTATCATTTTTCATAAGTAAATCTTATCAGATTGGCTTACAGTATTAAGCAAATAAAGTTGAAGTTAAATAGAACACACATAATTTTGGATTTAAGTAATGTATGTAGTTTGTTATTATCAACCCTTTTTTTTCTGCAAATTGCTAAAAAGCCAGTTCCATCACATTTATTGGTTTTAATAAATCAGAAAGTTATAACTAAGGTGCAATTCACTATTCACAATCTGTCAGTATCAAAATATGATGAACCTTATCGTTCAGTTATAATGACTACAGCATTGGAGTACATCTCCATCTTTTCCTATGTCAAAACTTAATCTACCAAAATTTAATCCACTACAGTGGTTTCTTCACAACTGCATCTTTTTGGACATGCAAACTCAAGGGAAAAACAAATAACTGATCACAAATAACCAGATTCTGATATCAAAGAGGCAATGCATGAAAAAGAAATAATATAATAGAGGTCCAAATAACTACCTTATTTGGCAGATTAGATATTCCAAAAGGTGTTTTGTTTTTTGCTTTGTTTCCATTTAGATATTGTACTGGGGTAATCCATATAATTTATATATTGGCTTTATACTATTAAATAAAATATTGATAAATCCATGTCTGCTGTAACATGTCAAATCAAGTCTGAAAATTATCAATACATAAGATGTGAATATGAAAGCTAGAGTATATAAGTAATCAAAAATATCTAATTGTATTTTTCTTGCTAAATGACCAAAATTTTAAAATAATATGCAATGCTTGTGTGCAATGAAACTAGCCCTCACAGAAATTATATAATACACAATCTGCTATGATTCAACAATTTGAATGTACAAATGTTATTCATTCATCCAGCCAGCAAAATATGGTAGATATCAGCAAGGTTGCCAGCATGATCTGGGCCCTGGAAAAGAGCATGATTAAAATAAAAATAAAAGTGTCTATTTTCATGAATTTTGTGTTCTAACGGGGGGTAGACAATCAAGCAAATAAATAATATGCTTAATGGTTAAGTGTTATAAGTAAAACTAAAATACAGCAAAATGTTAGAGAGTGATAATAGGGGTACTGTTGTAAGAAAGCCTGTGTGAGAAGGTAACATTTGAGTAGAGCCCTAAAGGAAGTAAGAGAGTATACCATGTGTGTGCCTGCGTCTATAGTGTACCAATTAGAACAAAGGACAGATATGAAGGACCTAAGGTCTGAGCATGCTTCAAGTTTAGGAGATGCAAGAAAGCCAGTGTAGATGGAGCTGGATGAGAAAAGAAAAAAAATAGTAGGACATGAAGTTAAAGATACAGGAGGAGGCAAATCATAAAGGATAAGGACTTTTGATTTCACTCTGAGATAAAGAGTCAATGAAAGTTCTTTTTTTTTTTTTAAACATTTTATTTATTTATTTGACAGACAAAGATCACAAGCAGGCAGAGAGAGAGGAGGAAGCAGGCTCCCTGCTGAGCAGAGAGCCTGATGTGGGGCTCGATTCCAGGACCCTGGGATCATGACCTGAGCTGAAGGCAGAGGCTTTAACCCACTGAGCCACCCAGGGGCCCAGCCAATGAAAGTTCTTAAACAGAGAAGTGACATGACCTGGCTTCCCTTTCTAAAGGAAGACTACAGCACCATGAAGAACGGGAGAGCTGCATTACTGGCAGCAAGGAGACAGTGACAGTATTCCTGGGGTAAGATGACAGTAGCTCAGACTAGGGAGCTTTAATTAGAGGTGGTGAGTGATGGTTGCACTTGGGATACTATTTTGAGGTTAGATGCTACAGGATTGTCTCATGAATCAGATGTGGTTGTGAGCAAAAAAAAAAGTCAAGGATGACTCTAAAGCTTCCAGCCTGAGAAAATGACAGAATGGACTTGCCATTGACTTAAATTATTAAGTCTATAGGAAGAGACAGTTTTATAGAGAGATACAAGTAGGGACCAAATTTGCTTTTGGAAATGTTAAGTTTAAAAAACAAGAGATATTGGATAGAATATGGACTTTAAAGTCTGATGAGGTCAGGTTTGGGGGCATACATTTGGCATTAATTGGTAATAAAGTATACTACCATGACACTGGATTTTATCTATGGAATGCGAATACAAAGAACACAACTAACCTGAGAACTGAATCCCAGGGTACTCCAAAATTCAACTTTTGGAAAATAAGGAGAAATCACCAAAGAAAACTGAGAAGTAGTCAGTGAAGTAGACAAAGTATCAAGAGAGTGTTTTTCTGGGAGGGGTGAGGAAAGTGTTTCAAATAGGAACATTCAACCGAATGGTAACGTATGCTAACGGATGAAGAGATCCCAAGACTGATAAGTGAACAGTTGATCTGGTGGTAGAGAGGCCACTGATGATTCTTAACAAGAGCAGTTTCAATGGAAAAGGGAGATATTAAAAATTATTACTGGGGGGCTCCTGAGTGGCTCAGTGAGTTAAGCCTCTGCCTTCAGCTCTAGTCACGATCTCAGGGTCCTGGGATGGAGCCCCATATCGGACTCTCTGCTCAGCAGGGAGTCTGCTTCCTTCTCTCTCTGCCTGCCTCTCTGCCTACTTGTGATCTCTTTCTCTCTCTCTCTCTCTCTCTCTGTTAAATAAATAAATTAAAAATTTATTTATTTAAATAAATAAATTTAAATAATAATTTAAATTTATTTAAATAAATAATTTAATAAATTTATTTAAATAAATAATTTATTTAAATAAATAAATTTAAATAATAATTTTAAAAAATTATTATTGAATCCAAGAACAAATGGAAGGAGAGCAAGTAGAAACAATATGTGCAGACAACTCTTTTGAGGAGTTTTACTGTAAGGGGAAATTTGACTTAACATGGAAGATGACAATAGTTAAATTTTTTTTAAATTTTTCTAACTTGGAAATATGATATGCTTATACGCTGATCAGAATAATACAGTAGGAACAAGTCAAAATCGGGCTAGAACAGGCATAATTGTAGGAGTGATATCCTTCCATGGCACACTGTAGTACACAGGTAAGGAGGTGGCCTTAGGAGCAATGACCATTCATTCACTGTAGCAGAGGGGAAGGAAAAGTATGGGTATGGAGAAACCTGTGGGGCTGAGAGGTAGATGGGGATGGGTTTTTCTCCCTCTGCTCAGTGAAGTAGGAGGCAAAGGGAAAGGAAGCATCTGAGGCTTGAGAAGACAGAAGGCCTAGAATAGTCATTCATGGTTATAGGGAATGCAGTGGGTTTGTGGACAATAGGGTGCAACTGAGGTTCCTAGCCATGCATGTGGAAAGAATCAAAAGGCCCTTCAATGGATGCATGGATAAAGAAGATGTGGTCCATATATGCTATGGAGTATTATTATGCCTCCATCAGAAGGGACTGGAAGAGATTATGTTCAGTGAAATAAGTCAAGCAAAGAGTCAATTATCATATGGTTTCGCTCATTTGTGGAGCATAAGGAATAACACGGAGGACACGGGGAGATGGAGAGGAAAAGTGAGCTGGGGGAAATTGGAGGGGGAGACAAACCATGAGAGACTGTGGACTCTGAGGATCTAACTGAGGGTTTTGGAGGGAAGGGAGGTGAGAAGTTGGGTGAGCCTGGTGGTGGGTATTGTGGAGGGCACATATTGCATGGAGCACTGGGTGTGGTGCAAAAGCAATGAATTCTGGAATGCTGAAAAGAAATTTTAAAAATAAATAAAAATTTTTTAAAAAAAGTAAAAGCAGTCAGTAGTAATGGCAATAAGAAGCACATGGTTTTCTCCAGGCACATTCAGCTGCATGAGTACAGCCATGAAATGATCTGAGAGTATGCTTTAACCAGGAGTAGGATTTTCCTGGAAGTATATACTCGACAGAAACAAGGGAGTTCATAAGCGTATAAGCAAGAGGTATAGTAATAGACCATTGTATCTGAAGCTTGTTGGGGGATTATGAGCACCTAAGGGGAACAAAGGGAAATGAGAGAGACAGTGTAAAGGGATAATATATTGGAGGTCCCAGTAAGTTGGAAAAAGTCCTGGAGATGAACTGCTAGAAGGAGTAGATTCTAAAATAAAAACAAAGTGACTAGAAAGTTGGTCACTCAAAATTAATAAAATGTAATAAACAAACAAAGAAGTCAGACACCAAGTTGTATGCACACAAGGATTATGGGTGTGGGCATAATGATGACGGTACAGGCATATATACACATATACGTATTTATGTGTTTACATATGTATATGTAACATACACTCAAATTTATAAATATACCTAATTATTTATGTAATTACTTGTGTGTAAGTCTCTCATTAGCTTTTAAGTGTCCCACTTCTTAAGGTTTACAACTATTTGTTTTATCCACCTAAAAAAGCAAGTATCAACCTCTACATATGGTAGAATTTCAATACATTTTATTGAGTAAGTGACTTTGTTAGTGAATGGACGGAGGAATGATAAATGGATAAATGAAGATCTGGGTCTACTCTTTGACTTTCATATGTAAACCTCACATAAAATTTCTAACTGCAAGATTCTATCAAACTTCCTAGAATTCTGAGTTTAACTGTCTAACCTATTCATGTAAATGGTTTAAGGTTACAAAACCATCACATAGATTAGAAACTTTGTCTATATGATTGTAAAATCAACCATGGATCAAGAGAAAACTATTTACCTTGTGAATTAGTTTTACTTAAGGAAAATCAATTTTCCTATCCTTTTGTGAGCTATAAACTATTGTTTATTGTTATACTTCAAAACAATGCTAAATGGATTTTATTTTTTATGTAGTACAACATTTTTAAATGAAGTCTGATCCTCAAAGAGATTCTGTGACAAGAGATACCACATGCCAAAAAGTCATTAGTGCTGCCTCTGTTACTCACAAACTTAACTGTGTGGGAATTATACAAACAATTTCCAGGTTCAGAATGAGTGTCAGACAGTGCAATGCCCATGTGTTCTATTAGGGTGACAGCAACTGGTCAGAGGACCATCAAGTTTTGCAACCACACTTATTTTATTGTGTAAAACATCTACTCTGCGCTAACCTCATCCTCATCATGCAGCAGCTACAAGAGCCCCAAACAACAGAACACTACCAGGAACTCAGAGAACATAAACCTCAACAATTAGTCAAAGTATTCCTTGTCCTATATTACAAAAATTCTCCTTTAACTTATACAAACTTCTAATCACCCAGAGAATTTTCTGGACTATCTTTTTCTCAGTGCTTTTTTTTTTCTTTTTTTCTTTTTTTTTTTTAAGATCTTATTTATTTATTTGAGAGGAAGAGAGAGAGTACAAGCAGGGATAGGGGCAGAGGAAGAGGGAGAAACAGGCTCCCCACTGAGCAGGGAGCCAGATTTGGGACTCGATCCTGGAGCCCTGAGATCATGACCTGAGCCGAAGACAGATGCTTAACCAACTGAGCCACCCAGGCACCCCTTGCAATGCCTTTGTTACCAGTATGTGAGCAAAATTCCAAATTCCAGATGATGGCACTTTAGTAGTTATGTAATCAGAGAATGATAATGTTCCTTAATTTGGTGATTTCGTTAAATCATTGAGAAATGTACATTTTAAAAAATCAATTGCAGTGGGCTTCAGAGGAGTATACAAAATCATTTACTGAGTCATCAACATGTCATGTATTATCATTTGAAGAAACTTTAATGGTCTTTATGGGGCTATTTCCTAAGCCAAGGTAACCTTTTACTATCTACATGTCTAAAAGCATTAGCACCGTCAGTTTCATTAACTCATCTACATGTGTACTAATGGCCTCGCAAGGTCATTTGGTTTCTACAATGAAAACAAATGAAAAGACAAAACAGAATGCAGACTATTTATAGTAAAAGTTTTATATTTTTTATTACTTAGTACTACTGATCATGCTTTCTCCACCCAGTGCTCACCCATACTAGTACCCCACCCCCAACCATCTTTCTCTATCCCAGAGGCTGCAAATAGAGGACACACGGTTTTGGCTTACAGACACTTGTCTTGTTTAAGGAACGTATTAGAGTCAAGAAGGAGTCTTTCATTTTTCTTCCCTCATTGTTCTTCTATACCCACCCTCTGGATTTCTTTGTTTCTACTACCCGATGAAATCCAAGTACCACATATATTCTGGTCCCTTTCGGTCCTGAGTTTCATTTCAGAAGTCAAAATGCCAACATGCAATGTAATAATTAGCACTCCATATTCTTTCAAAATGAAGAATTTTCTAGCCTTGCCCTTCCAACCCCAGCTCAGACCTGCTTCAGGTTAGAGTTTCCTTCCTTCCCAACTCTGTAATTTATGAGGCCAAAGAAGAAATGGAATTAGGGGGAAGGGTGCAGTTTTATACAGTTTTATACAGATACAATTGCTCTCCTGTGTTGGTTTCTTCTAGATGTTGACTTTTTCTCTAGTGGGATCCACATAGAATTTTTGGAGGTCTTCTCTCTGTGGTCCTCAAACTACAATTCCTAAGGCAGGTCATGCTAGTCCTCTACCTGACCAAGGACTTCCTTCCTCATCCCTAGCTTCACTGGTCCATCCTACACGTTTCTCTGTTAGGGCTGCTCTATATTTCCAGATAATCATCTTAGGCAGGATCTCCTTTGAAATGAACCAGGCTGACTTCTTTCTAATGGTTCACTTGGCCTGCAGGAAGACAGACTCCTCCTCACCCTGATGTTGCTGGCAAAGCCCAGTGGACACTCTTCCTTGCTGACATACAAGGGAGCTCCTGCCAGTCTCTCACCTCTACATTCTACCTTGGAGGTGATGAGAATAGCAGCACATTGACAGCTCTCCCTCCAAATAAGTCCTGAAATCCTCCCTTTCAATATCTCATTCAATATGGATTAAAGGATGATTGTTTCTTTTTTTTTAAGATTTTATTTATTTATTTGACAAGCAGAGATCACAAGTAGGCAGAGAGAGAGAGAGAGGAGGAAGCAGGCTTCCCGCTGAGCAGAGAGCTCGATGCGGGGCTCGATCCCAGGACGCTGGGATCATGACCTGAGCCGAAGGCAGAGGCTCCAACCCACTGAGCCACCCAGGAGCCCCAGGATGATTGTTTCTAATGCCAGATACTTAATTTTTGCACTGCTTTCCTGTAAGGATTGTCCAGCATGTAATATGACTTTGTCTGGCAACTTCTACATTGTCCTTGGCCTTCTGGGTGGCCTTCAAGGTACACCAAAGGGTGTACCTTGGTCTCAACAGTGTTGACCCACTGATTTTTTTTTTTTAAAGATTTTATTTATTTATTTGACAGAGAGAGATCACAAGTAGACAGAGAGGCAGACAGAGAGAGAGAGAGAGAGGGAAGCAGGCTCCCTGCTGAGCAGAGAGCCCGATGCGGGACTCGATCCCAGGAACCTGAGATCATGACCTGAGCCGAAGGCAGCGGCTTAACCCACTGAGCCACCCAGGCGCCCTTGACCCACTGATTTTTAAAGCTTGGTTTATTTGTTAATATTTTAAAGTCAAAAAACTATAAATAAAAATATGGATTTTGACTTTTCTCTGAAATCAGACCTGACCATGCATGCTGATAACCCAAAAAAGAAAAAAAAAAGCTGAACTAAGAGGCTGCTGTCCTAAGAGGCAACATGAATACTCTGTGCTACCATAATCCCCATCCAATCTACCACCATCAGTCATGGCCTCTGATGGAATCAGAGTCTGAGACACCTGTACTACCCTTCTCCCCACCCAAATCCTACCCTTCATCAAGGTTCATTCCATATTTCTTCATGAGGTATCTTAGTATGAAAGGAAAAACACAATATTTAAATCCCACTCTAGAGTCCAATGACAGCATAATTTGGTGGAGTTATCTAACCTTCCTGTGTGTTTACTACCACTCTCTAAAGTGAGGCTGGCAATATTAATTTATTAGGTTTATATGGAAATTTAAGGAGATAACAAATACAAAGTTCTTGACAAACAACAGATGTATTTTTCTCACCCATAAAGAAAAATACATATATTTCATATTTTATTGTTACCATCAATAATAGAAGTTAGCTTTATCTACCCAGTTAAAGGAAAGACTGACTTTTATTTCTCTATCTCTCAAGCAGTCTCGTACGACGTTAAGCATATAACATAGATCCATATGCTCAGTGCAATGGGAATCAAAATATTATTCTATATATTTAGATACTGTCAAATATTGTTGAGTCCTCTAAAGTCTCTAAAGAAGAACATATCAATTATATCATTAGTGTATTTTAGATAATTATTCCATTTGGATAATACATTTTAATGTGATTTTTATATTCTTTAATATTTAAATATTAATATTATATTATTTTCTATTAGTTTGTATTTTTAAAATGAAACAGTAGAAAGGAAAATGCTGAAAATCACAAAAACTGGGGTCCAATTTTAACTCTGTCACAAACCAGTTATATTACTATAGTAGATGCTTCATACTGAGACGTTCTATTTCAAGAGAGGTGAAAGCTAAAATCTATAACCAGACCATTTAACTAAGGTTCTAGATATGAATTAGGTGACACCAATGAAAAGCAGTTTCGGGGCACCTGGGCGGCTCAGTGGGTTAAAGCCTCTGCTTTCGGCTCAGGTCATGATCCCAGGGTCGTGGGATTGAGCCCCGCATCGCATCGGGCTCTCTGCTCAGCAGGAGGCCTGCTTCTCTTCCTCTCTCTCTCTCTCTGCCTGCCTCTCTGCCTGCTTGTGATCTCTGCTTGTCAAATAAATAAATAAAATCTTAAAAAAAAAAAGGCAGTCTCAAAGTATTTGGAATATTTGGAATGCAAAGTTAGGAGGAACCATCTTCCTACTACTGATTTTGGCTGACAGACAGGGCCACAAGACAGTTGTATTGGCTGAATTCCCCCTTTGCATATCCAGCCCTGCCTCCAATGGATATCTATATGCAGTGGGGTAGTAGCACTAGTGGTGGTGGCCCAGCTGCCTCCTGCCTCTGAATCACAGCTGTGGTGTTGATCTTTTAACCTGTTAGTTTAGTGGTAGCCCCTGACTTGCAGCTCCTACAAACATTCCTATGATTTTATAAACATCTATTGAGTCCATATTGAATCCCTTTCTGTTTCAAATAGCAGCCTGTTTCCTTTTCCCTGTGTTGAATTCTGAAATACAATACTTTAAGAAATCCCTTTCGGGGGCACCTGGGTGGCTCAGTCGATTGAATCTTGATTTAGGCTCAGGTCATGATCTCAGGATCCTGGGATTGAGCCACGCAATGGGCTCCATGTTCAGAGGGGAGTTTTTGTGGGAATTCTCTCTCCCTCTGCTCCTCCCCCCACTTGCATTGCTCACTCGCTCTCTCTTTCTCTCTCACTAAAATAAATAAATAGATCTTAGGGAAAAAAAAAGAAAATCATCTTTTGTTTCCTTATATAATAAATGGAATTAGTACATAGTCTTACCTCAGGGTATTCAAGAAAATTAAAGTGCAAAATAAAATTTGAATTAATTTTTTAGAGTATTGGAAAACTTAAGTGCATCGTTTTTTGACCATGGTTAATTGAACATGCACTTATCCTTGTTATCTTCTAAAACTCCTCCAACATGACAGTGAAGACATAAAAGTGTTCTAAATCCTCCAGAAGAACAAACTGAATTGGAAAAAAGATAACACAACATGAGAGAATAATCATATTTTAGAAGTTTGAAAAATAGATGGAAGAGTGGAAATCTTAGTGAAGAACAACCAGCTAGAAATAGAAGTTTCACCCTGAAGAACCATGAAAACATCCAGAAATTAAAGGCACCCAGTGTTGTAGAATTCAGAAGATCAAAGTTAGACTCAAAGTAAGGTTTATTTGAAAGTCAGTATACAGAGAAGTACTAAGCGAGTACTGCTCCCACACCATTATGGAAAACTAGATATTTATTTTCTGGTGGAATTAAGCCACAGAGGTGAGAAATGTGAGTTGCTGTATTTTAGAAAATTAAACTAAGTAAAAAACTACATAATAATTGGCATGACCCCAACTCCTTTCCTCACTCAGTTCTAGAAGGGGGCAACAAGGTTTTAATATCCTAGACTAGAGGTTAGATTATTTTCCAGTAGAAAAGAAATGTTTCCAGAGAAAAGACTTTCAGATATGGGCACTTTGTACCTAATTAGATGGCTGAGTACCTCTCACCCCACTAAGAAGCCCACAAGCCAACAAACACTATCTATCCACTCACAATGAGCATCAATCAGCTTTTTAGTGTCTCTTTTTTAAAAGTGACTTCCCCCTTCAGGAAAGTCTTTAACAGGAAAGACAAACTGAAACAAACACACAGAAAACAATAACTCAGTACAAAGAGCCTATTCAAGTAGAAGAAAAATTGTTAGTCAACAAAAATGGACGTCAGAGCTATAATAAAAAGTGTCACATGTACTACAAGAGAACAGAGTGATGCAAAGAAGAATCCATCAAAATAAGAATGAGGTCAGATCTTGAAAAGTTTTGGAGTGGTTGATAAATAGATGTTCAAGTTTTTTATTTTTTTAAGAAAGCAAAAATAGATGAGAGAAGTAGAAATATAATAAAATTTGATGCTTAATCCAGAAAGAATAGATGAAGAAAATGGAAGAAAATTATCAAACTAACAAATGTAGAGATTTTCCAAAAAATGCAGGGCATGCATTTCCAGATTAAAAGGACCCACCAACTTCCAGTACAAAATTCTCATAGCAATGTTATTATGAAATTTCAGAGGAAAAAGGAATAAGGAGAAGTTCCTGACTCATGAAGGTTGGGAAGAACATCACATAAAAAGATCAGGGCTAACAGAACCAAACCTCTTGATAGCAGTATTAAAGTTAAAAGACAATAAAGCAATATTTTTTAAAATTCTGAGGAAAACACATTTTAACTTATGATTTCAGAGCCTGACAAGCTATATCAAAATAGAATAAATATATTTTCATATATGAAGTTACTGTAAATGAATGTATTTCTCAAGTGTCCTATTTCAGGAACTATTAGAGAAGCTTATGCCCTAAATGAGAGTAAACGAAGAAAGCACAGGATCCAGGAAACAACAAGCCCAACTCATGAGGGTGTTGAAGGGATTTCCCAGAATGAAGGCAAAGTGCAATCCCAGGTTCAGCTGTGCCTCAGGCTTGGTGAACCCAGATGGAGCTGGGGACAAAGCCTGGAAAGACAATGTCTCCAAGGAAAAGATTAAGACAGAAAAAGCCCATGATGTGCTTGGAAATATAAGAAAAATATTAAAGGGTGTTTTACAATTCTTTTTCTGAATTTGGAAAGAATTAGTGATAGGTATGCAGTAATCAAAGCCAACAATTAAAATGAGACATTTATTATTTCCAGTAAAAATAAGGGGACTGTACTCTACAGGAAACATTCACATTTCTTTTCTTGACTCAGAAGTGAAGACAATTCAATTGCAAGACTCTAAACACCAAATATTGATTCATGGGAAAGGTAAAAGAACTATACTGGGAGAATGGGGGAGGGTAACCCAAAAGGGCCATGGTTAGAGCTTGGTCTAAGTGCTGTTTTCAGCCACTGCTATAGGAAGACAGTAGATATGCTTAAAATAGATAAATCAAGAAACAACTACACAAAAGCATTGTTTTGAAATACAGATAATTTACAGGAAGAAAGAATTAAAAGATGAAAGTTGATGTCTCATGAAGCAGACCTAGGTAGTGCCAAGGAGTGGGGGAAGGGGAGAACTGTTGTCATTGTCTTATGGTACTGTTTTATTACTTTAATAAAAATAAAAATTAATTTTTGAAAGTAAAAGTGTTATGCAATGTATAGGATTAGTACCAAGGAAGTCAAGTTTATATTTCTTTAAAGACCCAGTCAAAGCATATGACTGACAGTTTCAGACAATCAAGCACATCTTTGATGGCAGGATAAACAGGAGTCATGCAGTCTCAGATCATATTCCAGCCAATTCTCAAAGGGAGGGAAATCAAGAGAGAGCTCTAGGAATTAAAAAGGAAAGTCAATTTACCACCAATAAAATGCACAGCATTACCTTGGGAACATCCGACCAAGGACCTAAAGATGCAAAGATTATTTGGGGTAAGCAATCAAATCTCAAATGAGATCAACTATGCAATGCTAAATAAGAAATTCAACAAACATTTCAGGAGAGTTGTTTTTAAATAGTCACATAACTCATATATAACTACCCTCAAATTAGTTTATTACACAAAAACAGAAGGTTCAATTTTCTGGAAAAAGTAGATGTAATATCTATCTACCAGTGACCTTTACATTGAAGTTTTATAATTCTTTAATATTATGACCCACAAAATTCTATGTATAATAACACTGTGATAAAAATCAAAGGAAACAATGACTTTTACTTCTCTTTATGTCTGATCAGCACAATATTATATGTAGTTACTGAATGGCAGTTGCACTTATACCAAAGTGCATAACTAAGTATCATTATTGTGTGTGTGTGCGTGCGTGCGTGTGTGTGAGTGTGTGAGACAGTTTTACAAAATTTCAACCAAGGCAAAGTTCCCTCCTGGCATTAAATTCATTGTCAAAGAAAGGGATAATTGCTTGCTTAGTGTGTGCAGACTCACAGGATGGTTTGGTTCTCAGGAAGGAAGTTAAAGTCTGAATTATTTAGGTCAACTCAAACTACTATTAATGTAAACGGAGGAACAACTCTTATGTAGTAAAATACTTTCCATATCCTTGTGACTAAAACCATATTTCACAGCAGTCCCTGTTAAACGCTTGGCCTGTTGCTACTGATGAAATGCACTGAAATTTGCCATAAATACTACAAACAGTAAAACTTTACTCACTGGTGAAAGGTAAAGGAAAAGCCCTATTATGTGTTCTCATGACACCTTGTAAGGTTCAAGTGTAAAAGGTGACTGAATTTCCTTAACCAAACACAGTGTCATTATTTTCTGAAGCCCATTTTTATTATTGAATAGGCAATATTTAAAAGGCTGTTGTTAAGGAAAAGCACCCTAAAATTAGACCTGCCCACCTTGTTTTCTTTGTAGGAAAGGCCACACTCCTAATAGCCACTTCGTTTTTGAAGAGAAAGCCTGGTAATGAAAGGTAATGAAAGTAATGAAAGGTGATTTCACGGAGGGGCTTCTACAAAGGAGGAGAATAAAATTACCTATTTATTGTTTAAACAAATTATCTTTCTTGTATAACTGTCTACACATAATATGTGTCTATTTTATCATTCCATGCCTTTGAGAAGAACAAAAGGTCACTGACCCCGATATCTCATTCCAGAAGTTCATTATCTCCTTCTCTACCTCTAAGCTGTTGACTTTCTCTACTTTTTTGCTGTCCCTTATTCCCTCCTATTCTCACCTCGCCCCTTACCTTAAACCTTAAAGAAGCCCTCAGCCCTTCTTCATGGATGGCACTGGTATTTTCTGGCAATATATGAACTCTGCAAACCCAGTTCTGCATCTGCTCTGAGCCTGCATTCCGCTGAACTGAATGTAACAGCGGGGGAAAAAAGCACACAGGGATGCAAACCGATCACACTTGAAATATGTGATCGAGGTGGAAGCTCAGCACTGCCCACCAGCTCCACTGCATTTCCTTAGTCACACTCCTTGCGGAGCTGACTGTTTCACACCTTCTCCTCAAATCTCCGCTCCTTCTCTCCCCTCTTCACTCTCTACAAATAGCCTCTCATTTCCCTGAGAAAATAAAAGTAACCAGAGGGGACCATCACCAAGTTTTCACCTGCCTACTTGCAAATGTTCCCAAATAGTCTGCTTCCCTCCTGTTACCGTGGATGAGCGTCCTGCTGCTAGATCCAGTCTCTGCACTTAAGCAGCCCTTACCTCTCACCTATTTAAGGGGATGGAGATCTTCCTCCCCCACCCCTTGCAGTGTTTTTTTTTTCCTCCCTACAGAATCATTTGTATCATCATTCCCATCAGAATTCTCCAATAATATCCCCACATTTAACAAACTGCTTTACACTCAAAAGTGTAAAGGAGCTGTCACCATATCTCTATGATCTCCTTTATAGAAAATTATTTAAAGAGTTAGCTGTACATACTGCTCCCACTTCTTCACTTCCAGTCTTCTCTTCTACCCACTCCTATGAGGATTTTTGTCTCACTACTTCTATGGGACTATTTTGCCAAGATTACTAAAGACCTCCATAATGCAAAAGCCAATGGTCAATGCACAATCCATGTATATGACGTCTCCCCAACATCTGACACTCGATATTTGAGGTTCTTGAAAAGCAGTCATCTTTGGCTTCCAGGAGGCCACAGCACACTGGCCACTCCTCCTCCTTCTTCCCTAACTTCTCCTCCCAAGCTCTAAATGTTGGGGTACCTGAGGGCTCAGCCCTGAGTCTCTTCTCATTTGTACCCTTGTCAACTCCCTAGATGATCTCATCTAGTTGCATGATTTTAAATATATTTGTATATTGATAACTCACAAATTTGTATTTGCTACCTTGACCTCCCATCAGTCCAGCTGTCTCTTTATTTGTAAGGCCACTTGAATGTCTGATAGGCTTCTCAAAATTCAAGGATCTAAAAGAGTGCTTTGTTTTTACCCCCATCTTCCCCATTTCAGGAAATGGTAAAAGTTAATAATCCCTTATCCACAGCTATGAAAATCTGAAAGCTCTAAACAGCAAACATCATTTTGCAGTAAAATCTGATCTAACCTGAACTCATTTGGCAGCAAAACCTGACTTGAACTGGTAGAGGCCATTTACTGTCTATATTATGTTTTTTTTTTTTTTGCAGAAATATCCATTGGGAGCTACCCCAGACCCCACTGGGAATATTTAGTAATTTTTGGAGTAGGCACCTTATTATCTTTCTGAAATCTGAAATTCATGAATTTGGGTCACATTTTAACCCAAGGACTTCAGATAAGGGACCATAAATGACCCATTTGTTCAGGACCTCTCTCTCTCTCACACACACACAGACACACACAATAAAACAAGTCTTTATGCCTCATTTCAATCCTCACACTCCCAATTCATGAGTTAGTTCTACAGCTTTAATTTTAAATATGTCCTAAATCTGAATACTTACCATGTCCGTAAGTACCAATGTTGTCATGGACAACTGCCTTAGCCTCCTAATACAGCCTCCTATTTCCAATCTTATCCTTCCCTACTTCCCCCCCCTTGTCAGGGTTAGTTTCCACAAAATAAGCAGGGAGGCCTTTCCCCACCCCCAAGTTTAAGGTGTACAACCTGTTGATTTGATACATTTGTAAAATGCATTTATAATTATACATTTTAATTATTTTTAAATCAATAATTACCACCATAGTATTAACTACCACCTCCATCTCTTCACATAGTTACCATTTCATTTTTGTAGTGCAAACATTTAAGATCTACTCTCTTAGCAGTATTCAAGTATATGATACAGTATTATTAGCTATAATACTGTACATTAGATCCCAAAACTTGTTACTCTTATAACTGGAAGTTTATACCTTTGACCAATATCTCCACATTTCCCCCACCCCGCAAACCCTGGTAACCTCCATTCTACTTTTTGTTGAGAGATATTATGTTGTTAAAACATAAGTCAGATCCCAATCTGCTGTTCCAAAGTTGCAAAGGCTTCCTCCCAGGCTGAAAATAAAATCCTAATTTCTTATCAGAGCCTGTTGGGTTTTAGATGATGTGACTTTTTCCTTTCTTTCCATTCTCGATTCTTTCACTCTTTCCTTCACCCATTGTGCTCCAGCCCTCCTGGGCTTGTTTTTCCTCAAATATGTCACATGCACCCTGCCACACAGGATTGTGCTCCTGCCTCCCCTGTCTGGGAAGTCATTGCTTCAGGCCTTGGCATAGCTCAGTCCTCACTTCATTAATGTCCTTCTCTACCAGTTGCTATCACATAAAGCCCTTTCCTGACAAATCTTCTGAAATAGCCACTTCTGAGACTCCCACTTTGTCACCTTACCCTTTTTGCTTTTATTAAAATTATATTGCATATTTATTTGTTTGTTTATTATCCATTCTCACCATCAAAATGTAACTCTGTGAAGATAGGGTCATGACAGTACCGCTTATCATCATATCTGTGGTGCCCAGAATAATGCTGGAACTCCCTAAGTACCCAGTGATGAATATTCATTGAATGAACAAATAAATTATATTGTATTAGTAAGTCAACTTCAGTGGGTTAATCAAATAACATTAGTCCCACTTTCCAAAACACCTCAGTGTTTTTCCAAGTGTCAGTATTGTGCCAATGAACTTAAGTTACAACTTTACTAAAGACTCTCATTCATAAGACAGTTTTAATCAATGGCTAAGGTTTGACTCACATTGTTTTAATTGGTGTTTACTTTTATACTCATAAGACATACACTTAACAAAACAATACGAATTTATCAAAGTTCCTTATTTTTGAACTTAAACACTTCCCCTTTCTGGGGAATTTAAAATTACTTGGTAACATGTTTCTAATTTCAAAGTGCTCTAAAGTCATTCCATCTTGTTCCTTGTTTTCCAGGTGCTCTAGCTATCAGTAAATGAACCAAGATGTCTAATAACAGGAAGTAGACATTAGCTACTTTAGTATAGAATTAGAAATTTTTAAAAAAGAAATCAAAGAAATGTAAGAATAAAGGCAAACAACTTTAGCATTTCATTTGGTATTTTTTTTAGAAAAATAAAACCAGGGGCGCCTGGGTGGCTCAGTGGGTTAAAGCCTCTGCCTTCAGCTCAGGTCATGATCTCAGGGTCCTGGGATCATGCCCCACATCGGGCTCTCTGCTCCGTGGAGAGCCTGCTTCCTCCTCTCTCTCTGCCTGCCTCTCTGCCTACTTGTGATCTCTGTCTGTCAAATAAATAAATAAAATGTTAAAAAAAAAGAAAGAAAGAAAAATAAAACCATTTGTGATAAAGAATAAGAAAATCTGTTATAATGCTCTCTGTAAAATTGAGGGAAAGCATATATATGCATATATATACATATATACACATATATATAAAATAAAGTCATTTGGGAACTAATGTTAAGAATATTTTAATCCTTTAAACCAGATATTAATATTTTGGTTATAAATTTCATTTTGTTTATTTATTTATATTTATTTATTTATTTATTTATTTATTTATTATTATTATGTTCAATTAAAGTGAATTTAATTTGGAACATTCTCAGTCAATAAGCATGCATAATCTCTTCTTAACCCGTGAGTCCTTTGTGGATAGATGGGTTCTCTTTACAGGCATCTTTTGATACACCGTTTGCAAATATTTATCTCTAATTAGAAATATGATTCACATCATAGGATGAAGTCAGAACAAAAAATAGTAAATGACAGTTTGAAAATTAGGACTTTAGTACAAGCTTTATCACACACCTTGGACTTGATGTCTGGTAAAAATAAAACTCAAGAACCATTAAAATTGTACAATCACATTGTGAAATTTCAAGACTATCTTTCTTTGTAACTTTCTCTGTAAGGACTGTGCAAATGGGGGGGTTAGTTAATCTTCAATTCAGTAGAGGGCAAGTAACTGGAGCATGGAAGCTAAAGTATTTAGCCTGATGGCCCCCAAGTTGGTCAGCTTATCTCCTTCTGCCTAACTCACTGCACTTTGGCAATAACCCTCACAGAATACACAGCCGTCTTCACTCACCATGAATTCCCTGGGCTGCAAGATCTCGGAAGGCCAGAATATTCACTGATGACTAAAAGATATTCTCAACATAATCCTAGCTATTCAATTACATAATGAAACAAAAATTTGAGTTTTGCTAGGATATAAGCGGTATAGATAGCTCTTAGGAAATCACAGTCCTGGAGTAGGCATTCAGTCCATGTTTGAATCTCCTCTGCCACCTACCCACCCTAGAGTTACCCAGAGTCAACTTTAATCTCATACCTGGCAGAGGAATAGGCAAAAACAAACACACAATCTTACACATAGTTGAACCCTGAAAGTAATTTGCAGTAACAGCTACCATTTGTAGATGCTCCTCGTATGCTAGACACAGGGTCTGAGCACTTAGCATTATTTTTATCCTTCACAACAATCCTAAGATTCTAAGTTTCATATTGCAAGGTTTGTTTTTTGTTCCTTTTTTTTTTTTTGTCTGTGACATAGTCGTATCCCCAACAACTTCTGCTGGTCAGGTTCTGATACCTCATTCTCTTCCTTTCTCCAGAAACAGTTTAAATATCCTCCAAAGAAGTTTCTTGACCTTCCAGATTAAATTAATGTTGCTGCAGAGCAACGATAGCTTTACTAGCTATACCTTTCAAATGTTAGGTTGTTGCATATTGCCTACTGTGGGTTTTTTTTAATATATATCTGAATATTTTTAAGTTTTCACTTCTTGCAGTGTACTATGGTGGGCACTGAGGATACAGGAATAATTAGATGGATTCCACCTCTTTGCTTTTGTTACTCCCAGAAAAGGAACAGAAGGGCTACCTAAAATGCAGAACAATTTAGTGGTCAGCAACAATAATGCATGAAGTGCAATTAGAGTATCTAGAAGGGTCATCACCTAATTTAGTCTCAGATAATCATGAGTGGTTTTTCTCTGACTTTAATGATATTACAATTAGGCTCCAACTTTCCCACCTGGTCTTTCAGAAACTCCACTTCAATCTGCTTACAGTTTCACAAGGATACTGCTTTTCCACCAGCCTATACCTCTTTTTCACTCCGTTTAAATTGAAGATCTTTTCTCCACAAATCCCTTTGTCCAGTTTTTTAAGAGAAGACTTTGCCAGACATTTTCTCTTCACCAATAAGACTTCTGGCTTACAAAAGCAAAGACTTCTGTTTTACAGAATTTAAAGCTGTTATTCTATCTTTAAAAACAAAGGAGTCAGCTAAAATTTTATTTTAAATCAGAAAAATTGATAGAGATTGATAATAGCAGAACTAATGGTATATGTCAGTTTTGAATGGGCAACTATTTTATATAAACCATAAATTGTGAAGACAAAGCAATATAGAGCTCCAAAAATAAATGTAAAGTGTATTTCTTTAATACAATCAAAACAATTGCTTAAGGAACAAAGAGAGAAGGAAGGAAAAGAAGAATTGAACCAGATTGCTTCCTTATGAACTCTGTATGGTAAGAAAGGATAAGTAATGAAAGAAAAGAAAAGCTGAATAAAAATAAAAAAGGGAAAATTTATGCAAAATTGCAAATTAAGTTTATAAAAATTTTATAACATATTATCATATGGTATTTGGTTATACATTGTCTGCTCACAAAATAGAAGTAACAAAATAAATGATCATTTCATATATGTGACTTTCTCCAATGAACACCCTAAAACTTACCTAAGTCTAACAAATGTAACTAAGTGACAAATACCCCAAATTAGTTCTTGGCTCTGCATTATTCACAAAGTACTTACCTGGTTTCCACAATTCATTCTCCCTATTGCTTTGATTCCCTCCCTCTCTCTTTTTTTCCCTATCACTTACTCCTTTGACCCAATCAAAAATTAACAAATGTTTCAGAGTTCATGAATATAAAATCAAGGTCATGTTTTTCATACCCTCTCCTGCATCTGAAGAGATAAACTTATACTGGAATGATTCAGATAATAGAAGAAATATGTAGGTAAAGAGGAACAAGATGGAAAATCACTTTCTCCTTTTTCTTTGTGGTTGCAAAGAAGAGGCCTAGAAGAGTGGAAACTGGGCCTTCCCATGCCCTGCATGACCTGTTGTCAGGGCAACAGGATGTGTGGGGAGCCCTGGTCTTCCCAGTGCCTGTTGCCAGGGTAACAGGATATGAACCATCTTTCCTTAGACAACCAAGCAGTTTCCCTGCCTTATTCAATGTTTGGTAGGAAATTATATTTGCTCACGAAACCTAAGAGAAACACACTTCAGCAGAGAGCTCATTGAGAAATCATGCATTGGAAGAAATATTGTAAGTAGGAACATGCAGTTGATACTGTTGCTGTTGGAAATAAGTGGAAGAGAATTATATTGAACTGATTTTCTGAAAATCGCTTTTTATTTTCATAATCTTTTGATTGGATCAAAGAAGTAAATGAAAGGAGATATGGGAAGTTTAAAAAAAAAAAAAAGCAGAATGGTAGTAGGAAAAAAAATTCTGAAAGCCAGAAAAGAATTATCTGAATAATGTAGAAGCTAAGAGCTTGATTTTGGTGTATATCAGTTGACTTTTTTTGTGCAATAAACCATCTTGCAACTAGTGGCCAAAAACAACAAACATTTCTTATTTCCTTATGACTTTGAGGAAGTCAGATCGTCCCAGATGACTTCACTTACATATCTAGTGGTTAATGGTTTGGCTGGTGTAAGGGGAACTCAGCTGGAATGGTTTATATCTGCTTCACAGGCTTGTCCTCCAGGAGGTTTGACCAGATTTCTTCCCATGCTGATAGGAGAGTTCCAAAGAGCAGCAAAAGAGAATAAACTCCAATGCATAAGCCCTTTCCAAACCTTCACATGTGTCACATTTGCTAAGATCCCGTTGGCCAAAGCAAGCTGCATGGCCAACCTAAGTCTGTATGGGAGGGATTACCCAAGAGTGGATGAATATTGGAAGTCACAAATTGGGCCACATTATAACAGTGAACAATAACACGAAAGAATTTCTGGCAAACAGAGAGCTCTTTGGAAAACCTGAGATATCAAGGCAGAAATTTGCTGGAGGGTGAAATATCGAAGGGTCACACTTACAAAGATACTTTTTCAGTTGGTACTAGTAGAAGATACTGGAGATTTTGAGAGCTCTAAAAGTTCAAGAGGAGCTCCTTAGTCTATCTAATAACCAACTCCAAATGCAGTCAGAAAACAGGTGAGAAAAATGCTGTGTGCCTTTACATACTTTATGTTCTCTGTCAGAAATAAAGCAGAATAAACTCCATTTAGATGATTTTTCTAAAATAAAAGGAGAAAAAGTTCTGCTCACTTTACTTCAGGAAAGAATTTTATTATATGCATAAAATCTCTTAGAACAAGAAGAAGCAACACAGCAGGAATAAAATACCTAGTTTTAATCAATAGGACCCATGGCTTTACTCTTACTGGTAAATAAAATCTTCAGGGACAGACACCCAGATGTCTCTACTGTGCAGGGTTTTGGGTTTTTTTTTTTTTCTTCTGTTGTTTGGGACACCAAAGGCCACCTAAATTAAAATAATTTTGTAGGTATCCAAGCTCCAAAGAGGCAAGAGAGATTAGAAAAAGCACATTCCTTTGAAAATACTAGCTAGGATTATTTTGAAAATAATTTGATTAAAGGAGTAATAGTAGTACATGCCTAGGAGAAGGAGAGAAATAGAATTGGGGAGTTTCTGACATCTAAAGCATATGCCAAGTGATAACTCCCTTTGGAGTATGCAAAACTAGGCAAACAGATGGCAGGATTGTGGCGAAATCAAAACAAGAGAATAGTTTTTAATTCGTAAAATGTCAGGTTTTATAGTGAGTATTAAATGAAATTATCTTATCTAAGCCAGGGTTGATTGGAAAAGAAAGATATGGGCTTAGGAATCTGGCCTTCCCACTACTACCCAGGAAACATTTGTCAGGTCATTTAGTGTCTTTGAGGCTCAGTTTTCACATCAGAAGAAATGGGAGAATTGTGCTGAATCACATAGACCCAAAGAAAAATCTTTTAGAAATTATAAAGCACAAAAATTATAAAATACCATTACTACTATGATTCAATTATGAGTTTAAGTTAACTAAAAATACGATTGACGTATAAGTTGTTCAGTGTTTTATCTTGCTCCAAATGTCATTTGAAACACATCTTAGAATGTCCACATGTAAGCAGACCAGAATCAGCATAGTATTACTTTTTTTAAAAAAATATTTTATTTCTTTCTTTTTGAGTGAGAGACTGAGTGAGAGAGAAAGGGAGAGAGAGCACGAGCTAGGGGAGGGAGAGGGAGAAGAAGACTCCCCATTGAGCAGGGGGGCTGCCAGAGAGGGATTTGATCCCAGACTCTGGGATCATGTCCTGAGCTGAAGGCAGACATTTAACTGATGGAGCCACCCAGGAATCCCTGCATACTATTACTTTTCTAATAAGAAGTCTATTTTTATTTTCTTCTCAATCAAGTACCTTGTTCATGTACAAAATTTCAAGAATCCTTTGACCTTCCTCTCTTATGCAGAGATGAATTAAGGTTGACCTCTGTTTTCTTGCCCTGTGGACACTGTACTTAGGACTGTACTATTTTTTCACAACTAATTATCAACGAGTGTGAGTAGCTATAAATATCAAAATTTTACCTAGCAGAAATTACCTGCACTGAAGCATCTTCTGGCCCTATTTAATAAAAATGTGTGTTTTAAAATATGTTATAGAATATAAAATAAAATACAGTCTCTTTAAACAATTTCAAGAAGTTAGTTTAAAAGGAGAAACTAGAAAATGTTTTATTTATATACCTCACATAACCTATTACCACTTTTATATCCTTCCTTAATAAATAGTTATTCATGCCTAATACTTGCTTAGACCGGAAATTTGGAATACTGGATTCTCATGAGCCTTTAACATTATCATCTGTTCAATGATGTTAGTGAACAGCTCCTTTCATATCCAAAAGTCTTACAGCACAGACCTTTTGGATGGGAATCAGACTTGCTCAAATATTTACATTTGATTAGCTGATTGAAATATGTTAGAATAAGGGACAAAATCTAATAATATAATGGTAACTTGGTATTTTCTAAAATGAATCAGCAAAGGAAGGACTGTGGGACATGACAATAATTACTTGGAAGTCAACTCCTTTGGGAACCAGACCTAGACTGGGATAAGGAAAGACCTAAAGAATGATTTTCAAGCCAGAGTGACTCAGGAAATCATACTAGCCCTGCATTATACATGATAATAGAGCCCTAAAATCCATCCTAAGACTACCACAAGATGCTGAATTAAGGATACTGAATCCGTCCAGGCAATTCTTCTATCAGTGAAACTCAAAGGTCACTTCTCTTCCTCAGCTCTCTCTCCTGACACACCCATCACTCCTACGCCAAGGAAATGTAAATCCTTGAATATAAAAACCCAGGAATCTTGTTGAGGGCACTTCTGCTGACCTAAGAGAAGGTCTTCCTTTCTCATACTGACAACCCAACTCTCTCCACTGATTCTGATAAGAAAATTACTTGAAAAAATAGAATTCTTCATTTGCATGTAACATTAGCAATAATAATAATAACAGCTAGAATTTCTTGAATTCTGGACACTCACCTAAGAAGTTCATGAGATTTATTCATTTAATCTTTTCAATATCTAGGAGATAAGTAATGATATCATTCCCAGTTTACAGGTACAAAAACTAAGGTATTGAAAAATAAAAAACTTGGAGAAAATCATAAAGCTGTTAAATAGCAGAGATGACATACATATAAGAATAGATAAAATTATGGAAATATCAATAATTACAATATTTTGAAGAGATTACTGTATGCCAGCTACTGTGCTATATTTCTTTTCACTACCTTTATTTGGGCAATATCCAGATTCCCTGATCCTAATCCTTCCCTTTTGAGTGGAAGGACCTTCAACTGGAAAAGCCTTCCAGGCTGCCCTTTGCTACTTTTCACATTCTTTCACAAAGGAGGAGGAGGAACATTTGGTTGGGGAATTGTGGATAAAGAATTACACCTATGGGGTGGCGGGGGTGGGGGGAGCCTGGGTGGCTCAGTGGGTTAAAGCCTCTGCCTTTGGCTCAGGTCATGATCTCTGGGTCCTGGGATTGAGCCCCAAGTAGGGCTCTCTGCTCAGCGGGGAGCCTGATTCCCTTCCTCTCTCTCTGCCTGCCTCTCTGCCTACTTGTGATCTCTGTCTGTCAAATAAATAAAAAATCTTAAAAAAAAAAAAAAAGAATTACACCTATGGGTGTAAATTATCCTTTTCAGGGGGTGAGGAAAGGATATTCTGCATGTAGAAAGCACAGTCTCATCTGTTAGAGGCCATGAGGCACATATAGGAGAGATTTTGCCCATGCTGAGGAGGTCTGCAGTTTGGGTGGATAAATTGAATTCAAGGGTGTTCTGGCTTATTTAGCTGCAAAATCTTATCCTTCAACAGACATTCAGTCTGCAAAGAGGCTAACATTTTGATCTCTGTCAGCTGGACTCCTAAATCTATCCCTTACTTAATCTTGAACTTGCATTAGAGATATCATTCATTAGCTCCACCCCACCCCACAATCTCATGAGATAGGTATCAATTTTTGTCTATTTCTCAGTTGAAAAGTCATGTTCTAAGATAAATCATTCCTATCCAAAGTGCCTTCTCAAGTAACTCCTGATCACATCACCTTGTACATTTTCTTCAGGTCACTTCTTACTCTCTATTAACTTATTTTTTTATTGATTTTGATATTCATTTCCTCTACTAAAATGTTAAGTTTCTGTGCCTAAGCTTGTGCCTGATACAGCATACAACCAGCGGGTATTTATTAAATGAGTGAATGAATGATGAATAAAATAATTGGATTTTTACAAACAAGGAAAGTGAAATTTAGAAAAGTTAAGAGATTTTCCATGATCATGGAGCTAAAGGACAGATTTATTAGAAAACAGCTGACTGATTCCAGAGTTCAGGTTTTTAATCTTTAAGGTACTTTACCTCAACCATATCTATTCTATAAATGTAATATTATATACGGACTGAAACCTATATTAAGATTATATACCAGAATAGATTTTGTGAGATGGTTTTCTTTAGTTTTATGACTATGGAAAGTTTTTAAACTTATTTTTCTGATTAATCCGTTAAACCATCAACCAAAGCCATCAAACCAATGTGAAACTAAAGACGGAGATTTATCAACAATTTACAAAAAAGAACATAAACATTTTTCCATGGTATTTGAAATGAAGCCACAATAAGCTCTCAATATCAGTAAGAAGATTGGTGGTCTGAGCATGTAAACCAGGGTTAGATGGAAGACCGTGAATTATTTAATGGCTAAAGATAAAGAGTATCTACTCCACTTCTCCATAGAGCAGCAGAGACTAACTCCCCCTCTGGGCATCCGTCTGTACAAGACTGTGTGTGTTGGAGGCAATGGTGGTGGAGAAGGTAAGAATATAAAAATGGTCATGTTGATTAAGCACTCTGGTATTCTGCTATGGAAGGAATGTACTTAGTTTCTCACTATTGCTGCATTAAAGCTACCATAAACTCAGTAGCTTGAACAACATAAATGAATTAGCTCCAGTTCCATAGGTCAAAAATTTGATGCACGTTTCACTGAGCTAAAATTAAGGTTTTGGCAGAGCTGCATTCTTTTTGGAGGCTTTAGAGAAGAAACTGCCTCTTGCTTTTGCAAGCTTCTAAAGGTTGCCCACATACCTTGGCTCCTAGCCTGTTTCCTCCATCTTCAAAATCGACGACGGCAAGTTGAGTCTTTCTCAAATCAGAGCACTCTGATCGCTTCTTCTGCCCCACTCTTCCACTTTTAAGAACCTTTGTGATTACGTTGGGCCCACTTGGATAATTCAGGCTAATCTCCATCTTTCAAGGTCAACTGATTAGCTACCTTAATTCCTCTATGACATTGTAAGGTAATATTTTAACAGATTCTAGGGATTAGGACATGGCCATGTCTGGGAGGCAATGACTCCGTCTACCACAAAGCCCATTGACTGAGTTTTAAGGATCTGCATCCTTTTCTGTGATATTTCTAGGTAACCATTCTGAGAATGTCTTCTTTTCTGTTTTGAAAGTAAGGTGAATAAGAGCCTTAGAGGGGCACCTGGGTGGCTCAGTCAATTAATGTCTGCCTTTGGTTCAGGTCCTGATCTCTGGGTCCTAGGATCAAGCCCTGGGAAGAGCTTCCCACTCAGCAGGGAATCTGCTTCTCCCTCTGCCTTCTGACTCTTTCTGCACTCTGGCCCCCATCCCACTTGTACTCTCTCTCTCTCTCTTTCTCTCAAATAAATGAATAAAATCTTTTTTCTTTAAGAGCTTTAGAATTAGGCAGATTTGTATTTAAATGCAAGTTTCACCAGGTACCAGTTGTTTAAAAACTAGGATACTTATTTTTTGAAATCATGTTATATTTGGGAAGTTCTAAAAACCAGTAGATGATAAGCACATATTACTTCTTCCCATCTTCTTCATCCCTATTCTATCTGTGAATCTATCTCTACTCCTTCAACCTGGCTTTAGGCCCTATTTTGACAGTCTGACTGACTCTCTAATTTTGAAGTTAGAACCGCTATAATATTCCAATTTTTACTCATTCATTCACTGAAAATGATTTATTGCATGATCTCCTATGTGCCAGGCACTGTGCTAGATGCTAGGGATCCAAAAGCAGACACAATGAACATGATTCTTGCCCTGAGGAATGCGTGGCCAAATAGTGAAGGTAGATTTTGTAATGAAAAGGGAAGTCCACATTCTTCATGAGCCAAATATAGGAAACTAACCCAGTATGGAGGGTCAGGATGGATTTCCTTTGCAAGTGAAATTTGATAAGAGATCTTTGAGCATTACTTAATAACATCCCTATTAGGATTTTGAGTAGGATACTCCTTCCTGACAAAGGAATTTCCCAAGCTCTGGAGGGCATTTATCATGCCTGAACCATGTGGTCCACGGAATACAGAAACACCCTCAGGCACTGCAATAACCAAAAACATCCCCACACATCTCTAAAAGTATCACAGGGAATAAGAGCAGCCCTGGCTGAGAAAGGAGAAAGGAGTGATTCCTTCGAGAAGAGAGAACAACATGAGCCAAGGCAGACAGGCAGTAAAAGCATTTCTTTGGGGCAACCTTGAGCCTGATTGGGAGGGGGCCACAGAGGAAGAGGCATGACAGAAGGCTCCAAATGTTGAGCAGGTACAAGGACACCATGTGAAGGATGTGGAACTTTGAAGAGAGGGTTCTAGAAGGCAGGACAGTAAAGGAATCAGATTTCCTCTTCTACAATGCTGCTTCACCCTAAGCATGATTCCAGTTGGGGAATATGGTGCTAATAGCTCCTGTCATTTTACCTGATTTTGCCAATTTTTATTTTAAGTATGTATTTCTGCTACATTTTCTTGGTGATAAGGGTTTAGGCAACTGTTTCTGAGAGCTGCTCAGCACACTGCCCTCTTCAATAACAGTTACTTTAAATTTGTCATAAAGTTATTACACATTTCTTCCTTTCTCCTTCACTTTCTGCTTCTCTATGTTTTATTCTTTCATTACACTCCATGATCATCATGTTCACCACCCATCAGAGGAAGAAAGAAAGAAAAGAAGCTGGAGTCTTTCAACTGTTGTGTTCACAGTTCTAGATCTTAATATCTGGATATCTGTCTAGATATGGAAAGATAGGAAGGTAAGCATCTAGATGTGAAAAACTAATTCTCATATATTAAGGTAGTTTCCAACAGTAAAATTTTCATAGGTCCTAGTCCTACATTTATAAAAACTGGAAGAATTGGCAATAAGTACTATGAAGTAGTGAGTCTCAGATTTTTATCTTGGGTTACAGTTTTGAGCAGTTTGTTTTCCTCCATTCTGTTGAACAACTGAATAAGATAACATTCTGATTTAGTTTTTGCTATAGTGCCATGTTCACTGGAATTTCTACTTGATCACAGTTTTCTGGAAATGTTGTCCCCCTTAGATAGAACTCTTAGAACAATGGCATCAACTGGAAAGAGCACCACCAATGTTTCAAAATATGGTTTTTGTTTTTTGTTTTTTTTTTTTAATCCACAGCTGTAGAGCAATTTTTACCTTTAAAAAAGAAAAAAAAATAGTACCATGACACAGAAAAAAAATAATTATTTCTAAAACTGGAAAAAAAACCCTGCATAAATGAAAAGACAGGCAACTTTTCTTCATGGGAATGAATACACTTAACAATCTTTGCAAAGATTAGAGTTAGAAAAATTTCCTTAGTATGTAGGAAGTAGTAGTAAAGAGTCACAGAAAACTTCTGAACCAGAAATTTCATTAGGTATTGCGATGGCAGAAGAAATAGGAAGTATTTTCTTGTCCTAAACAATTGATCATTTATGGACAAGTATATGATTCTTTTTAAATGTTGTTTGTGAAGGGTATGATGCCATAGTCATTTGCTAACATTTCCGCCATAATGGATGATGAGTCATAGTGTAAAATCTAAATTGTCACGTTGAGAGACATATTAGTGGTAGAATATGGATTCAAGAAAGCAAAGAAAAAAGCCATAATTATAAAATAAAATTAATAGAATCAAGCATACAAATATACATCAGGAATCAGAAGAAGAAAGTGTTTCACCCTTGTTTCCACAAAGGAATACGAGATTTTTTGGCACATCACTGAATATGGGGTCTCAATTAAATATTACATGAAGAAGATTTAAAAGAAACTCAATGAAAAAAAATCAATAAAATGGTAAGGAATAACTGATATTTTAATTTAGTTTACTGATGTTTTCACATTTCTTACAAAATTTAAAAACTATTTCTATGGACTCAGAAAAGTGATTTAAGATGTTATGTTATATGAGATTCCTTATATCTTCTGTAAATAAGTAGCTCATGTTTCCATATTTAAAGTATAGTTGAATAAGCTTTATTTTAACCTTTGTCTTTATTTTTATTTAACCTCAAAAATGTATGTATTACAAACCTACTTAAAAACAGAATGTCCTGTTGAGACAAATCAATGTATTTGTGAAGTTAGATATGGTTAAGAGTGAAAAAAATTACTTTCCAAATATATAAAGGTCTTCACTGGGTCTTCTTTAATAAACCAAGGATATTATTGTAAAACTGTTTGAGAGCTTTCATGAGTAGTGTAATTTTAATTGCCAACACTTAAAAAGTAGAATTCTAGGAGCAGAGATTTTGATAAGCTAAAAACTCTGTTTGAGTCAATATTACATTTTAAATAGGCAAGACAATTCCAGCAATGGTATAAGGAGACCCTCATATCACTGCTGTGAATACAGACTACACAAAAGACCATAATTAAAGATTTAGCTGTCATTAGTAATGCAGGTTTTAAATTTAGAGCTTCTTGTTGTGACGGTTCTAAACCTAGAATACTGGAAATGTCTTAAGTCAAAGTAAAAGTTAAACTATAGTACCAAAATGCAAATTCCTTCTTTCTATGATACAGAGGCAATCAGTCATTTCAATCAAGTTCAGTAATGATGATTATTTTTTAAAAAACTTGTTTCAGTAATTTTTTTCCCTAAGTGGTCATTCAGTGTCTTTATGTGGATACACACCAAATTTCCTTAGTACATACATGTATATTTTATCCTACATCAACATTGACTATCAAGTGTCGAAGGTCTACTGTTGAATGGCTGTCACTCTCTACTGAAACAAAATGAGATCGATCTTTGAGATCATTTGATAAAGTGAAAGTCAGATAATTTTGCTCTAAAATGTTAAGTAAACACAAAGTCACTTTTCAAATTTCTTAAAGACATAGGCACAAATTCACTATCATACACACATACATTTAAGTAACTACATATATTCATACATTTAAGTAACTATAGGAAAATAAAACAAATACAAACAAAACAAACAAGCAAAAAAATCCTGTCCTGATAGAGGGAAGAAAATCTAAAATAGGTTATAATATGATCTATAATTTTTCCGGTACAGATGTTCATCTACTAATTAGGTTAGGACACAAATCATCTGATGACTGCCAATGTTTAATTTTCATCTATGCTAATTAACTTTGTAAGTTTTTATTTGCTCTTACAGGATTATTTGTTTACCTAGAGAACAAACTCACCAAAAAAAACTGTAATTTTAAATCTTCAATGGTTCTTATTTCTCTAATTTCTCTAATTCATTCAAATGATGTAAGATGGCTTCCCTTTTTAAGTTATTCTCTGTTAAATGTTGTTTGCATTATTAGTGTGCTCTTATCTTAGGGTAGTGTAATGCCATGTATAACTTTAAATGAAAGAAAACATCCAGAGAATGCTCTTTAAATAGCTAAACATCACTAAATGCATTCAAATGGAAGGAAGTAGTTTTTCCTCTAAGCAAAGTTTGACATAATTTTTCTTTTAAAAAATCTTATATCAAAACAGCAACATCGAATTTATTCAGATGTTGCACTGTATATAATAGTATGTAAACAAACCATAGAACTACAAATCCTAGAAAATCTATATTTTGCATATTAAAAGATTCCTTCAGCTATTATTACAGAAAAGCAAATATGTTTTCATTTGAGATCTGCAAATACGTTAAGCAATTGCAATAGCCTGTAAATATTCATTTTACACATTTTTATTGAAATGTTAAAGTTGATTTTTCTTTTTTAAAGAGATTTTATTTATTTATTTGACAGAGACACAGTGAGAGAGGGAACACAAGCAGAGGGACTGGGAGAGGGAGAAGCAGGCTTCCCACCAAGCAGGGAGCCCCATATGGGGCTCCATCCCAGGATCCTGTGATCATGACCTAAGCCTAAGGCAGACGCTTAATGACTGAGCTACCCAGGCACCCCAAAGTTAATTTTTTAAATTATGGCATAACTAAAATAAAGCTTGTAAACATAGGGTTCTGGAGAACTAAACAGAACTTAGTAGCATACACAACAAAAAACTTAAATGTTGTTTAAATAGCAAGGTGAGTAGCAATGCAAGTAAAGTTTAACTCAGGTACTTACATTTCATGTTTGACATAAGCACATCTCTTGACCCATCTCAGTTTTATACCATGAGCTATTCTGTATTCTCAGAAGTGAATTGGTTAATTTAAATCTAAAACTCTCCAGTAAGTTTGGAATGCTACTAGTGTTTTTACCACATTTTTGCTTAAAGAAATATCAAGACAAAGACTAAGGACAATGCAGTATAAATATTTAGTATCACATTAATCCTGCTCTTGCTTTTTCAAAATATAATCACAGAGAAATAACTACCAGTGGTAATATTTCTATTTTTCCAAAGGAAATTTTTTTTTTCTGCAGGTAACCTGGCAAGTAGCTTTCCTAGTTACATTTCTGCATATCTAAATCACATATCTAAAGAATACAAACAGAATGTATAAAAGAAGCCATGTGTTATAACAGTGAAATGAATTCTCAGGGAGTTACCTTAATTTATATTAAATATACAGGTGCAAGAAAGATTACCAGTCATCCTTCAAGCAGGTTATTAGCTGAGACTAACATTTTATTTTCTAAGAGAAAATCTTTCTAAAGGAAACACCAGTCCACAAATTCAGATAGTAAGAACAATTAGTCATGTTAATAGTCAAATTCTGGGTGGGGTGTGGGAAATAAAAACACAGAACCAAGCAAAGAGCTTACTCACATTCCTTTCAGGCGTTGCCACATTTTTTCGGTGTGTTCTCCTATGAGATACTTAAAAGTGGTGTTTTCTAATTCTTCAATTTCTGTAGCAGTTGACCCCATGATGATACTCCTAGGGCAGTATAGTTACAGTCAGTTTCAGCAGCTAGAACAAGCATTCCTCAGTCCACTACAGATCTCAAACAGTTATATAGTAGCATCTCTCATCTATCAAAATGTTACAGATTTACAAAGCTGAGGGCAGCTTCTGCCAGAATTGCTATTGACTTTGACAGGCATATCCACTGCTCTCATCACCC
This sequence comes from Lontra canadensis, assembly GCF_010015895.1. Lineage (NCBI taxonomy): Eukaryota > Metazoa > Chordata > Mammalia > Carnivora > Mustelidae > Lontra > Lontra canadensis. The sequence continues at coordinate 7,167,171 of NW_022631005.1, forward strand.
GCCCTCCCCCCACCCCCCAAGCAGACAGCAATATAAACAGATCCTCTGACCTCACAGGAACAATCCGCACGTGTGAGCCTGCTACTGTACTACTGACCGACTGAGCGCTCCAGCTCTCCCCAAAAGCAGCTCATCTGTTACCGTTCGGTGCACTGAAGCACATCAGAATTCCTACAGTTTACAAGATCTATTATGCACAAGAGAAACGTGAATGACTTTAGCGCACCAGAAGAAGCTGAATTCGTCTCTACCAATGGAAGGAGGGCAGGATGTAATAAGAAAGCAGATGGTAGGAACCAGTGTCAGCAGCACCACCCTGAGAAAAAAGTGCCTGTTTTAAATGCCAAGGTTTTTGTCTCTTAATTGATCTGGAACCAACAGTTAAAGATATTATCATGTTCTAACAATAAAGGCAACAAATATTAATGACAACAATGAGGAAATAACACATAGAGCCATACAGAAGACAAACCACAGAGCTCCACAGGTTGTTACTGAAAGACTATGTACATCAATGATGCTGTAATCATGCTTATTCACCTTCTCCTAGCAACTCCACACAGTAGGTAACCGCCAATTTAACCAGAAGAAAACACAGCAGCTGCACACAGACTGCTCCGTGAATCCTTTGGGGATTAAAAGATAAATAATATGAAACTAATGTGGATGCTTGTGTGCGTGTGTGTGCGTGTGCATGTGTGTGTGTGTGTGTGTGTGTGTGTGTGTTGAGGGAAGGGAGTGTGTGAAGGTGGGGGGAAGAAGAAAGGGAGAGAGAGAGAGAAATTGATGCTGTGCTGCTTGTGCATTTTAGAAGAAAAATGAGAGAAAGTGAACATAAAAGGAATCAGAACTGAGTCATCTGCCAAGCTCCCAACACATGGTGAGCTTTCTTTGAAACAAGCACAGACCTTGAGTATGAGCTCCATAACAGCTATTGCTATCTGCAAGCTGCTAAGAAAAATACACTTAAAAGCAATATCTCTTCTTGCTTGTTTGGAAACCCACATGTAGTTTTGTTCCTCCATGCAAGAAACCTTGCTTGTTACCTTGAAGTTTAAAGTAGAGATATTCATAGGTAGTAGAGAAATGATAATATCTTATATTTATTGAGTACTTACCATGTGTTAGACACTGTTGCCGGTCCATAGAGTTTATACAGTTTACCTTTTAAAAATTCTTACAAAGAGCCCATGCAGTAGGTAATATTCCCATTTGACAGTTGAAGAAACTGAGAAACATATTTTCCAGATTTAATGCCGGTTTTTTTTTTGTTTTTTTGTTTGTTTATTTGTTTTAAAGATTTATTAGAGAGAGAGAGAATGTGCGGGGCATGGGGGGCAGAGGGAGAGGAAGAGAGAGAATCTCAAGCAGACTCCCCACTGATGGGGGAGCCTGATACAGGGCTTGATTCCAAGACTATCAGATTAGCACCTGAACACAAATCAAGAGTCAGAGGCTCAACCTACTGACCCACCCAAGCACCCCTAAAGCCAGTCTTTAAAAATGGGCACTATGATTTTACTGACAGTCTTCCAATATAAAGTTATGTGTGTCTAAACACAGAATGCATCAGCAGTCAAAATGATTATATATATATCTATGTATATACATATATATATGTATATATATATGTAAAAAGCATCTTTGCAAAATTTTGTAGAAAGTGCCTTCTGATTTACAAATTAGAAGAGGTGAGCTTTTCTGCACTGTTGGGGCACAGTCCACACAGGTGTTTTCCTGGGTTCCCATAATAACAGGAAACTTTCACAGTGTCAGAACCCTTGATGTCCTGCAAAGAAAGAAGCAGGATGCCCTCAAATTCCTTGTAGCAGGAACTCACTTGGTTGGCTCCAACCTGGACTTCCAACTGAAACCATCACCTAGAAAAGGAAAAGTGATGTCATTACCTCGTAAATCTCACGAGGACCTGGGAGAGGCTTCTGATGGCAGCTCTTGCCATTGTTGCCACTGAAAAGCCAGCTGCACTCAGTATGCCCTCCGGGAACAGTGGCCAGCGAGCAGTGCTGAAGTTTGCGGCTGCCACCGGAACCACTCCTATTGCTGGCCGCTTGGTCCTGGAACCTTCTCTAGGCAGAAGGAGGCAGCCTTCTGGGAGCCCAGCTTCCCCGGTTACTGATCCTGGGGCGACCGCCAGCCTCTCACAGAGGCGTCTTACTTTAACCGGACCCTGGTCTGCTCCACGTGGCCACTGCCACCTCCAGCAACAAGGGAGCTCACTCAGTGGGTCCACCGCGGCGTGGGGAGCACTAGTTGGTGGCACCATCTCCCTCTGCTACCGCAGAATGTCAGCCCTGGGCTCTACTTCGCAGAGATCCTGAAGAGACTGAAAAGAAGAGCAGGCCGCTGCTGAAGAGGCTGTGAGCAAGGAGGAACTTTGGGTGAGCCGGCTGCTCCATCTCAGACTTGCCACTACTCAGCGGGAGCCCGCAGCCCGCCGCAGCCAGGCGGAAGTTACAGGTGCCCTCTGCGCTTGCTCAGAGGTTCCCGCCTGGAGCCCGAGCGCGAGGACCCCCACCCAAGGCTGCAGCCCCCCCTGCTGCGGCCACCCAGTGGGTAGGAACCCCCATCAAGAGGTTGCAGGCACTCCTGCACACTCAAGAACAGAAAATGGAAATAATGCCAATAAGGTCGGCAGAAAATAAGGTTTCTAAAAAGAAGAGGTTAAATCAACTGAAGCTTCAGTTTCCTTTCTTTGACAAGTTATTTTCCTGAACTCCATCCGAATGTAATGTCTTTAGCTAGCAGACAGGTCTGGGTAATCGCAACCTCACCCCTATGAGCATTTACCAGAATAGTCAGAGATAAGTTAGTCATTGCTCTGAAAGCACTGATTTTACCTTCCCTGAGCCTTCATCTACAATTCTAGATAATTTACTTAATAAACACCGGATTTTTCTTTAATGAGATAGTCTACATCTGAATTCTGTTCTCAAAGACGAAGCACAGTGAAAGATCTCTATAAAATGCAAGCACTCCACCATTACTACTTTATGAGCCAAATACCATAGTCCTTGAGGTTATATTCTTAGGTTTCAAGTCACAGATGATTTCCTAATTATGCCAAGATATTTCAAGCCGTCACACATAGGCTAGCTTACCAATAATATTGCAATGTAAAAAACGAGGACTATTCTTAAGTGTGGGTGAATTTTGTCATGAAAACTTATTTGCCCTTTTTCTCACTATCTCACTTCTGTCATGTATTGATATTTAAGATCTCATAGTATACTAATTACACAGTTATATCCCAAAATACTTAATTACTACATTAAATGTTTCATAAAATTAAATTGAACAATAAGCTATGCAGAACAGCTAGTTATTTAAATCCTTGAGCAATATAATATTCAGCCTCAGGCAGCATCAAAGTTATTTCTGTTAAAGTAGAGAATTCAAATCATTTTTCTTTTCTGGTTTATAACTAACATCTACAAGTTGTATTAATAGAACTAAAATAAAACAAATCACATTGGAAAGAAAAGAATAGAATTCAAGGAATAACACTCAACTTTTTTTTCCTAATTAATCTGTTGAGAAGAATTTGAGATGTTGCATTCACAAAATTAAACTAAACTAAAAAAATTCTGACAGGAGACAGAGAAATAAGATAACAAGAAAGTATTCTAAGAAATTAAAATATGCTTGCCAAAACAAAACATTCTATATGAGTTCTGGGGAGAAGTTGAGAAAATAATCCTAAATATAGCATAAAAATTTATCTAATTTATCTCTTATTTCTCACATGTTCTATCTCTTTTGTTTTAATTCTATGTTCAGACAAATTATCTTTATTATAATAAGTAGTTTCTTCATTCTTATTACCTCATATATTTTATTGGCATGTTGACAAAAATGTATAGAATGATTTTTAGTATCTGTTGATGCCAAGATAAAGTACAACATAGACTGGATCCAGACTACTTGAGTTTGAATCCCTGTTCTTTCATTTAAGGAATTATATGATCTTTTGCAAGTTACTATTATGTATCTGTTTCCTCCTGTATAAAGGAACATAATAATATCATCTCTCTCACACAGTTGACGTAAGAATTAAATGAGCTAATATACATAAAGACTTAAAACAGTATCAGGCACATAGTAACTGCTCTATTAAATTTTTAACATTTATCATTATTGATGCTACGGCATGACTTTTCTCCTTTAGATTGCACTGTAATCATTTATTTCAGTAGGTTTACTGATCATGAACTATTTTCCAAATAATTTGTTATAGAACATTATTGTTTTACACATCGCAAGTGTTCATTTTTTTTTAGAAACTTTACATCCTTATTCATGACTGTAATGTTTGAAATATTTGTGGCACTAACTTCATTGTTTTTCATATTAAGGTTATACTAGCACCATGTAATTGACAGGCAAATAGTTTTAAACTTACGAGTCCACACCTGGCAAATAGCAAAGATAAATGAAAACATATTCAGAGGCACCAAATTCAGAAAGCATACCACTCAAATACTCTTCTAAAATAATTACATGAAAAATAAATAAATAAAAATAATAATTACATGAGTCAGTATACCTAAAAAACAAAAAAAGTAGTTAGTGACCAAAATCAGAGACATGTACATAACTAGCCATGGAGATTAAAAACAAAATCCCTGACTTACTTCTGTGAAGAAGGGTTAGGAAGAAATAAGTTCAAATTAGAACAGGAAACCAAGGGGATTCCAAAAATGTGGCTTCAAGAAAAAAAATGGATTAAATTTTAAAAGAATCTCAACAAACCGAAAGATTATTTTATGAGTTAAATGAGAGCACAGTATTTCTTAACTGATAAGGAAAAAAAAAAACAAACAAACAGAAAATACGTGAAGTTTTAACTGTATAGCAGACTAGTTATTCTTAAAATTTCTAGGCCAAAAAGCATTTCAAATATTAGAGAAATTATATTAAATACACTTTTGAATGCACAGATGGGCTTCTAAAAAGTGAAGGTGCCAAAATGAAGATGCAATAACAGAGATTCAAAATACATGAAAGCAAAAATAATACAACTCTAAGGAGAAGTAGACACACTCATAATTATAGTAATATAGTCAGATATTTTATACTCGTCACTTTAAAAATTGGTAAAACAAGTAGAGAGAACCCCAATAAGTATATAAGGGATCTGGACAGCACTATCAGTAGACTTGAACTAATGGACATTTATAGTACACTCCACTCAGCAACAGCAAAATATACATTACTTTAAAGTGCACACCTTGAATATTTACCACAAGAAATCACATCCTAGGTGAAAAAAATGAGTCTCAATACATTTAAAAGGAGTCAAATAATACAAAATATATTCTCTGACCCTAGTGGAATTAAATTAGAAATCAGTAACAGAAATATCTCTGGAAAATTCCCAATACTTGAAAACTAAATAATACACTTTTAAGTAATTCATGAGCCAAACAAGAAATTAGAAACTATTCTGAACTGAAAAAAGGATGAAATACAAACATATCAAAATCCATGTGATACAGCTGAAGCAGTAACTAAGGAGAAATTTATAGCACTATATAGCTATATTAGAAATGAAAAAAGATCTCATATCAAAGACCTTAGGATATACTCTAAGAATCTTTTTTTTAAAGATTTTATTTATTTATTTATTTATTTATTTAAGAATGTGTGAGAGAGAGAGAGAGAGAGAGAATGGGAGAAGGAGCAGAGGGAGAAGGACAAGCAGACTCAATCCCATGACCCAGAGATCATGACTTGAGCCATCATCAAGAGTGAGATGCTTAATCAGCTGAGCCACCCACTGCCCCTACACTAAGAATCTCAAGAGGCTAGGCAAAATAGGTAAAAACAAATAAATATCAGAGCAGAAATCAATGAAATAAAACTCAAAAAAACAATAACCAATAAAATAAAAAATTAGCTCTTTGAAAAGATCAGTAAAATTGGTATGCCTTATTTTATTAATAGAAAAAGATGTCAAGAACTGTGAAGTTTCTGAGATTTTACCATTCATACAAGCTATCAGATCAGCCTACCAGCCTAACCTTGGGTCAGGAACAAAAAAAAAAACATTGTATTTACTCTTCACACCAAAAGCAGTAGCCACAGTATTGGCATTTTGGTACAGGTTCTCTGAGCTCTGATTCCCACAAGGTGACATGAAGACAGCCAGCTGATACCTGCACACACAGTGTCTTGCATTGTCAGAGAAGAACTTTGAACTTAGAGAGTTTGGATCTCTTACAATGGGCAGTAAGCCTGTCATACCATTTCTCTGGAAGGAAACATTATTATATTTTTTAAACTGGACAGTAAACTTACCTGTCATTTACTCCAGAGAGAGTACTAAAATTTCCAAAAGAAGATTTAGAAATTATTTGTGATGCATATAACACAACCAACAAAAGTTTCATACCGAAAATACATAATTTCTGAAAATCCATAAAGATAAACACAAGCAAATTAGTATAAAAATATATAAAAATAGCAGCAAGAAAATCACTGAAGCAGAAACATAAATGGACAGAAAGTATAATAAAAGGTGTTAGAAATGACCATATTCACTGAAATAGAGGTGGCTGCTTAGATATAACTTTGCACACTCAATAATTTGGGGGGAAAATATTTGGCAATACCAGACACTGGAAAGGATGTGGAGCAGTAGGAACTTCATTTTCTGTTGGCGTTAAGTATTGGCAAAATCATTTTGGAAAGCAATTTGCTAATATCTAGAAAAGATGAAGAGGTATGTATTCTAAAATACTTTCCTACCTGTATAAAGGAGACATTTTAGCCCATTCAGGGTACTAGAACAAAATAGCAGAGATTGGGTAGCTTATAAACAACAGAAATTAATTTCACTATTCTGGAAACTGGGAAGCCCAAGATCAAGGTGTTTGAACATTCAGTGTCTGCTGAGAATGGCTTCCTAGTTTGTTGACAACCATCTACTTAGCTGTGTCCTCCGTGGCAGAAAGGGCGTGGGAACTCTATGGAGCCTCTTTTATAAAAGCATTAATCCCATTCAGGTGGGCTCAACCATCATGACCTAAATACACCCTTAAATCTACACTTCCTAATACCATTACATGGGGGATTAGGTTTCAACAAACGAAGTTTTGGGGACTCAAACATCAATCCATTGCAGGAGATATACACAAGAATGTTTATAGTACCAGAAAAAATATTTTTTTAACCAGTTAAGTTCCCATTAACTGAAAAAATGTATAAATGTTGGTATAGTCACAAAATGGAATATAATATGGTTGTGAAAATGTAATCTTGGAGTAAAAAACTATATACACAGGGATAAATCTCGTGAAAATAACGTTGAGAACAAAAACCAAATCCAGTAAGAATTTAGACAGTATATATATTTTTTGTTAATTAGGAAAAACCATATGTAGTTAATAAATGTTTAAAGAAATGCATAGAAATAATAAACACTAAACTCTAGATAATGGTAATCTCTAGAAGGAGAGAGGAGGATGCTTTGAAGTGAAATCCATACGCTTCTTCAGCTGTTTTGTTTCTTTTTCTTTTTTTTTTAATATGTTTTATTTATTTATTTGAGACAGAGAGCTCAAGGGGGGCAGGGAGGGGTAGAGGAAGAGGGAAAAGCAAACTCTCCACTGAGCAGGGGGCCCAATTCGGGGGCCCAATCCCAGAACCCTGAGATCATGACCTGAGCTGAAGGCAGATGCTTAACTGACCTGACCTGAGCTGAAGACAGATGCTTAACTGACTGAGCCACCCAGGGACCCTAAAAGTGTTTTATTTCTTTAAACGGGTGTAAATAAAAAGGTAATACCTTTATACCTTTTAATATTTATGAAATATTTAATTTAAAAACTGTTTTAAATCTCTAGAAGGGAAAAATACGAACATAAAAGCCATGGTTAGATTGTAAACCAAACTAAAATATGGAATGGTTTAAAGTAATGGATGACATGTAAGAAAAATAAACTCCAGATGTTCCTGATCACTGGAACATTTTTCTTTGAATAGACTGGTTAGGAAAATATAGAATTAAATTTCCTAGGTATCTACCCAATAGAAATAAAAAAAATACACAAGTCCACACAAAGATCTGCACACAAATGTACATAGCAGAATTATTTATAATAGCCAAGAAGTAGAAACAATTCAAATGCCTATCAACCAATGAATGACTAACAAGATGTAAATCAAAACAATGGAACCCTATCAAGGAATGAAATACTGACAAATGCTACAACATATATGAATCTTAAAACTGTTTTTCTAAGTGGAAGAAACCAGAAGAGCCAAATTTGTAGAGTCAGAAAGTAGATTAGTGGCTACCCCGGGGCTGAGGGCGGGTAGAAAAGGGAATTAACTGTAAATGGACATGAGGTATTTTTATTGGAGTGATGAAATGTTCTACAGCTGGATTATGGTGAGGATTGTACCACTTGTTAAATTAGCTAAAAATCTTGGAATTGTATACTTAAAAGGATGAATTGTATGGTGTATAAATTATACCTCAATAAAGGTGTTTAAAAAGCAAAGAAAAAAATAATTGGATTTCTTTCTCAAGCAGGTCCCCAAATATGCAAGTATGCTCTATGTCAATAGTATTTACATGATTATATTATCAAGTGCTGTGTATCAGTTTTCAGTTTTTAGAATTCAACCACTAGACAAAATATTAGTTATTTTATTATAGTTACAGAAAAAAATACAAATGTTCTGAACTTTAATAAAAATGATTGTATAGCTTCCACTTATTGGGAGAAAAACAGGAGGATGAGAGGTAGAAAGAAGTTTATAAACACTGATATTCTCCATTTATATTGTGGGTAATTCAGTGATACTGTTTGAAGTTGATCGATCAAGATATAAAAGTTTAAGTATAAATTTCTTACAAGAGTGTAATTTGTTACAATTGTTACCAAAAGAATCCCAAAATAATAATTTAACTTAACAAAATTAGGAACAGGGAACAATTTCCTCATCTTTCAGAGTGTGGAGACATTGATCAAGTTATGTTTGATGTGGATAAAATTAAGATATTGAGGTTTGAGCAGATATGGAATTGATCACCAGAGGAAATAAAAATGAAAATAATTGAAAATGGTTACTAGTAAAGAGTGGGACTTCCAGTAGTTGTAGGAAATTCAGCAGGAGATTTGATATTAATGTGTACCTTTCTCTCCTGTTTGGTTTTTTTTTTTTTTTTTACTGTTTATAAATTACATAATAAAAACTAAGGGAGATATTTAAATACGTCTCTAATATCTTCTTACTAGCCACAAACTCCACACAGGCTTAAAAATTAACTTAACTCTTTCAAACCAGCTTTGCCTCCAAATTTCCATGTTTCTGTAAACTGGCACTCTTATTTTTATTTTGCTTTGTGTCTTTTCCTTTATTATTTCAAATTTTTTTACAATAATTGTACTTTTTAAATTCAAGATATTTTTTAAGTTCTTGGCTCCTACTTATCCTTCATGTTCCACTCTGATTCTCCAAGTACTTTCAGTTCTGCTCCTAATAATAACTCAGGATCAACCCCTTCTTGTCCTTGTATCTACCACAGCCTGATCTGAGTTACCTTTCCCCACCAGCTGTTAGCACCTTCCTAGGGGATTCATCTTAACTGCTGCTGTGATCACACAGTACCCTGCCCATGAACTTTCTCAGGTTGTCCACTGCTTGCCAAGTAGACATAAAACTCCTTCTTTTCAGGCTTTTAAAAAAATTTTTTTAAATGGGGTGCCTGGGTGGCTCAGTTGTTAAGTGTCTGCCTTTGGCTCAGGTCATGATCCCAGGGTCCTGGGATGGAGCCCCACATTGGGCTCTCTCTGCTCAGTGGGGAGCCTGCTTCTCCCTCTCCCTCTCACCCTGCTTGTGTTCCCTCTCCATCTGTCTGTCAAATCAATAAAATCTTGAAAAAATTTAAGAAAAATTTTAAATGATTTTAAAATAAATACTTTTATTTATATAGTTGAGATGATCTGCATATGCATTTTATAGTTTTGGTTCCTTAATATAATCTGAGGAGCAGCATTTGGCACATTTCCTGAATATTAAAATACATATAGTTATCATAAAGATTTTGAAATAATACTGAAAAATTCACAGTAAAAAGTGGAAGTTACCCATAACCCCTGAGAGAAAACAACCACTAAAAATTAGATTATCATATAGAGGTTTACAAAACTGCATACTCCTTTATCCTTTTAAAATTTTACATGAACATTTTCCCATTCCCTTAACTTTTTTTCAAAATTGTTCATCGAACTACTCATAGTATACTGTTATTTGATTTTACTAAAATTTATCCATCTGTAATTTTTTCCAATTTTCCTTTATGATGAATAATCCTCTAATAAATATATTTTTTGCACAATAATGATTGTCTGCATCTCCAGTTCTTATGAATAAATTTGTATAGAACTATTGTGTCAAGGATTATAAATCTAGTATAATTTCCTTAACATTTACTCCAATTTATGCCCTTTCTGCAATACATAAATGTTCCAATCTCAGGGGACACTAACTAATAATGTATATTATATGTTTCTCTTTAAAATTATTTACCAAAATAATTTTACCAAATTACCAAATTTTACCAAATTTACCAAATTTACCAAAATGATAAGCAAAAAAAAGTGAATTTAAGTTTGTTGTTGAGATTTCTTGTATTAATTTTTGGGGGGGTCTTTGTAACACTTAATAAATAACTTGCTCCACCTTTTGTTCATTTTTTCTCTAATAGGGTTTACAATTTTTATTATTGATTTGTAAATGTTCTTTAGATATTTATACTAATATTTGTCCTATCATAAATGATACAAATGTTTAATTACCATTTTTGGTGTCATTTAGGCCTATTTTTTTAAGATTAAAGAAAAATTATTTTAAGTACTCCCTACACCCATCATGAGACTCAAACTCACAGCCCCAAGATCAAGAGGTGGTTGCTCCACCAACTGAGCCACCCAGGCAGCCCCAGACCTAATCTTCCATGTAGTCAGATCAGTCCATCTCTTCGTGGTTCTGCTATTGCTCTTTTGCCTTTGAAGTTTTTTCCCTATGTCAAGACATATCCAATACTTACTGACTTTGATTTTATTCTAACTGATAGTTTCATTTTGTTTATTTAGTGCTCTAACTTCATGGAATTTACTTATTTATGTGAAAAGTACACATTCAGCTATTCTTTCCAAAGATTTCACCCACAACTTAGAACCATTTATTGAAATTTTATTCTGCCCTCATTGATTTGTATTGTGGCTTTTATCAAACAATATATTTTTACATATACTAGTGTTTGTCCCTGAACCATCTGTGCCATCTTATTGCTCCATCTGTCTATTATGTAAGTCCCACAGTTTTACTAATAATATTTTGATGCATTTTAAATTACATTTAATAGATATTATTTTCAAGTGCTTTTTTCAGGCATCTGTTGTCTGTCAATCTCACATCAATATTTCAATCATTACAACCATTTTATAGATAAGGAAATTGAATTCAAAAAGTTTAAGCCTACCAGCTAGTACATGACAGCATCAGGATTTAAACCTAGATTTCTGTAATTCCAAAGTCTCTACTCTTAAACAATTATTCTCCCCCTCTCCCTTCTCCTTCCCTCCTCCTCATTGACTAAAGGAAAACTATTCAGTCTTCTTTTTAAAAGCAATCCAGTTTAAAAACAAGTTGAAGAGTCAAGAAAGAACATGAGATCTTTGGATAGACAAGGGAGACAGACATTGGTCAGAATTTCCATGTCAGATCTCTTCCATCTGGGAAATAAGATCACGGAGTCTGATGAGTTCATCATTTACTTCAGTCTTCTGCTCAGTGGTCTTCTCCAGCAACTGGATGTACATCTGCTCCTTCCTCAAGCTCGTGTGGTTGGCCATAGCCTCTGGCTGGGCCTTGCCCCTGACCTAGGTGATCTCATTTGGAGGCTTGAGTTTGTCTTCCGCGTGGGCCTTCAGCACTTGGTATCTCCGGCCTTGCTTTTCAATTCTTACTTGTGTTATCCTCAACATACTTCAGCCGTTCTTCATTGATGTGGTAGCCTTCAACGATTTTCTGTTTCTCAAACCACTTGAAGAGGTCAGAGAAACATTTTTCCATGTAGTTAAGGTCTGCAACAAGTTGGCCTTTTTCTTTCAGAACCTTCTGGATTTGGGCTTCTGCAAGTTCTGTTTCTGAGCCTCCACCATGCCCTGGTACACCATCCCCTCAAACCCATCCATGATCTTCCCCATCTCCAGGTGCTTTGCGTAGAGCTCCTCACCGCTGTCCTTCACCAACAGCGTCTCCTTTTGTATCCTTCCACTGCCGTGTCCAGGTCCTTCTGGTTGCGCTGCAGCACGTCATGATGGGCACCACAGGCACCACAGACCTCCTGGCTTGAGGACACAGGGAGTGACCTGGCACTGGAACACCTGGAGCTCCAAAGGTATCAAGTTTTTGGCGGCGGGTGGGCTCCCCAAGGTAGTGATGTCTGTGTTGTGTGCACTGCCGGTGTCAGCCGCTGGGGGCACTGGTCTCTGAGGCCTGTTTCTTAGCCCCAGGTAGAATTTAAGGTGTAAGGACAAATTCCCCAAGGCCGTCTCCGTAAATTCCAAACTCCGTAAAGTTCCAAACTGCTTCAGATAATCAACCTCTGCTCTGGTGCTTAAGCAGTAGCAGGGTCTGTGCTCTTCACTGGGGTCCAAGGTCGACTCTGATCCCCGCCGCGGAGTTGAAGGCACTGGGTCAGGGGGCGAGGCCATGGACTCTCGGTTGGACTCTGGTGGGAACCCATGCGGCAGAAGAGATCGCGGAGCCGTCCCCAGCCAGCGCCAGCACCGCAGTCTGCACCACAGGTGTGTCAGTCAGAGTCCGAAAGCAGGCGCGGCCTCCGCGGCAGTGGACCCGCCAGTTTTAGGGGCTGTTCTGGGGACCAAACCTCTCCACCACCTACAAATGGGTGAAACTTTGGGTCTCCCAGGTTGTAAGACCTCTGGGGAGAGGAAACAGGACCCTCGTGCACCTCCTCGGGGGCATTTTCCTGCCTCGCCTCTGGTCTCTGCAAGGAAAGTTGGAGGCCAGGTCTCTCTCCCAGCTTCCTTAGTAGGGGTAGCCTTTTGAGGTTGGCATCGTCAGAGAAATTAAATTCTACCCCTATTTGGCCATTGGCCTCAACTTCTGAGGACTTGGGGACGTGGCCTTTGCAACCTTCAAGGGATGGCTGTCCCGGGCAGTGTTCCCAGAACCATAAAAGGGCGACTGGGGAAGGGAGCAGGTGACACCCAGGTGCACAGGGCAGGCCAAGGCCAGCCAGAAGTCTGGGAGGGACCCTTTCTTAACTGTGGCCTCTGAGGCTCCTCCCTGTCTTGGGACACCGTCCCTGAAGTGTCTTCCAGGATTTCAGAGGTGAATGTAACGTCTTTATTTAAGGAATATCTAAGGAATACCAACCAGACACTCATCCCGGAGATGCCCTTTGGTTATCAAATCTTCCCAGGGTCTCAAGAGAGCTTGAGGAACCCAGGCCAACCAAGGAAGCCAAGCCAGTCTCACTGGAACACCTCTCTTCAAAGGCTGATTTCAGATCCCCTGGAGAGGGGGTTGGCATCAGTCACTGCTTGTTTCTGGACAATTCCATGGGTCATTTGGTGTCCAGTACCTTGGTGAGCTGTTGATTGTCTTCCTGGATCCAGATCTGGGAAGAGTTTTCTAAGCCAAGGGTGTTACCCAGAGCAAAATAGCCTCAAGTTTGCTGTTCTTTCTAGGACTTAAAATCCTGTCCTTCCACGGATTCCCACAGAAGTGACGGAAAAATCTGCCTTCACAGCTTTGGCTCTGTCCTTGGGTGACACACTTTTCTTTCTGTGACAGATGAAGAACAGATGATCCTCTGGTGAGTTCTAGTGGTGGAAACAGAAGTCACGGTTTTCTGTACTTTTGTCACCAGTGACAACTTTGTTACTTAAAATTTGCAGACCCATTCTGTGGGCGTGCCTAGATGTTGCAGCAGCTGGTTTGGGCCATGCTCCTTAAATTCTTTACTGCATTGTTGTTCAATTTAGTCCCTCTTCATATCTTGTCACCAGTCCTATGTATTTTGTATTTTTTGGTATTATGCTTCCATATTTTACCATCAGGTCTTCTAATCATAGCTGTTTATAGGAAAGCTATTGGTATTTTTATAATATGTTTTATCTAGATGACTTGTTAAATTTTATATTCTACATTTTTAGTTAGTTATCTTGGAGTTGTAATTAGGTATTCCTGTTAGCTATAAAAAATTGGTTTTTTGCCTTCTCTTTTGCAGCAAATTTTTAAAGGCTTGTATATCAGCTGGTGATATGTAATTAATTTCTCAACAGTTCTTTGTGAGCATTTAGGTTGTTTTCAATTCACATGAAAAATCACCCATTTTGTCTGTTGGTGCAATGATCCCTCCTTGAGGCCTATTATTAAGAGGACAACTTTAAGGCTCATTCCCATGTTTGTGTCACAAACCATGACACTTAGTGTTATGGAGAATGAATTTCAAATGAATATTTCTTGGCTTCAGTAAATATCCAAGCAGTAGTTTCCTTCTGTGTGTCCAAAATCCCTCTTTAAAAAAGCAGAAATTTGGGCCCATTGAAAATGGTGAAGTAAGCTGTCAAAAACAGGCAGTGATGTTCCCTCTACCATATAGTTCATTTTCATTAATATTATTAAGAGCTAAATGACTGCATTTGTGTAGCTGTGACTAGAAGATTGATATGTTATCTGCAAAGTCATAATCTGTACATGAGAACAGATTACAACCTAAACTTGCTACTCCTCATCAGGTACAATTTGTACCACTGAGAACTTAGTAAACATAATATCATAAAAAGAGTCATAGTTTTCCCAAAATATTATAACAGAAGCATTTTTTTATTTTTCTATTTAGACACACATTGTGAAAACTAACTCACTTATAAGATAATTTTAGTCTGTTCTATTACCCTATGATATTTCTGGGACCATTTATAGAATATTATAAAATTTTCTTCGATCTCTAAAATGCTGGCTTTCATTATACTTCCTTGCTTTATATATCATTGGTTCAGGAAATCTTTATTCAT
The DNA here is from genome assembly GCF_010015895.1 of Lontra canadensis. NCBI lineage: Eukaryota > Metazoa > Chordata > Mammalia > Carnivora > Mustelidae > Lontra > Lontra canadensis. Next base: position 7,182,257 of record NW_022631005.1, read on the forward strand.
TTAAGAACAGAAAATGTTGAGTGCTTTCTCTATGCTAATCTTTGATTTGGATAGTAGAGAAGATTGACCAGCAGCAAAGAAGACAAACAAGCATCCTACCTTTATAGGGCTTATATTCTAGTGAGGGAGATAGGCAATAATCAGAGTAGAAACTGCTCTGGAGAAAGAATCAAGCAATGTGAAAAATGTTATTTTCCTAACATTGGAGAATATTTATATTATTGATATATGTACCATCCTACATGTTCTTATAATGTTACATCAGGATTTCTCCTTCAAGAGGCAATGCTTATATCTCCCCTTCTCCCTTGAAGCTGGGTAAACTTTTGCAACTGCCTCAACCCCAGTAGAATGAAGCAGAAGTAACATTACCTGACTTTCCAAGGCTAGATCATAAATAGTGAGATGGTTTCTGCCTGACTCTGTCTCTCTTAAGACATTTGCCTTTGGATCCTTGAGCCACATGTAAGAATTCTTACTACCAGGAAGAGGTCATGCTGGAGAGACCCTATAGAGAAAGAAAAAGGTGATTGAGGAGTCCTAGCTTTTCTAGTCCCCAGCTGTTTGAGTCTTTGCAGACCAGGTGCCAGATATGTGAATGAAGGCTAAGAGATGACCCCTGTCACAGCCCACTGTCTGACTGCAACTTCATAAAAGACCCCAAGCCAGAAATTCCCAGCTGAACCACTCTCAAATTCCTGACCCACAGAAATGATGAGACATAATAAATGTCTTTTGTTTTAGGAAATATGTTTTGATATAATTTTTAATGCAGCCATAGCAACAAGAAGAACACAGGTTAAAGGAAAAGAAAAGGATAGGAGGAGATCAGATTTAACATTGATATTCCAAGAAGGCTTCTCTAAAATTGTAACATTTGCACAGAGAATGAAAATAAAATGAATTTTAAAAAATGGAGAAGCAATGCACGTATCTATAGAAAGAGAATTCCAAGCACTGGAAACAGCAAATAAAAGCATCCAGAGGTTGGAGATGCTTAGCATACTGGCCAATGACCAAGGAGGTGTGTTACTGGTGGGAAGTAAACCAGAGGATTACTATAGATTATTATAGATGGCAGGATTCATATCTGTGTAGATACTCGGAAACCCCTGACAAGTTTGGGGATTTTATTCTGTGTGTAACGAGAAGCTCTTGGAGGATTTTGAACAAGAATAATGGGCTCTGATTTATATATTAAAAGTACTCTCTGGAACACTGATTTTGCTCCAGCCACAATGTGCTTTTATCTATTCCTTAAACATACAAAGTTCTTTCCTGACTTAGGACCTTTGAGATTCCTATTCCCTCACCCAGCACCTTCTTTTCATATCTTCAATGTGTGCTGCTGCCAGGATCCTTGGTCTGTCCATCCAACCCAAAAAACCAGTCTAATTAAAGTGACACTTCTAATCATATCACCCTGTACTTATCTGTATATGGTAGGTTGCTCCTTCCCAAATGTAAACCCCATGAAAACAGGGACCATGTCTCTCCTGCTTACTGATATGTCCACAGCACCTAGAATAGAGCTTGGAATAAAATAAGTGGTCCACCAAATTTGTTAAATAAATGCATGAATAACCACATCTCCTATAGATATTGTGAAGAATAAGAGATACAATGTGTGAAAAGATACTGGCATTCAGTTTGTTTTTAATGAATTGTTAATTTGGAAAATTCTAGATTTTTTTCCTTTCCCAGTATTTTTCACCTTTTTAACTAAACTCCATCACTATTCTCACTTGCTTCATGCAATATAATGAAAATATCTTCAGATATTTTGCTCCTTTGAGACGTTTTGCTTTTATTTTTTAGCTTTTTAAAAATATTTATTTATTTATTTTAGAGAGAGAGAGCACATGAGCCATTGCGGGGGAGGGGGAGGGAGGGAGAATCTCAAGCAGACTCCCCACTGAGTGCAGAGCCTGATCCATGCCGGATCACATAACCTTGAGATCATGATCTGAGCTGAAATCAAGTCCGACATTCAATGAGCTGAATCACCCAGACACCCCAAAGTGTTTTGCTTTTAATTCAAAATTACTCTAATAATGATCCAAATAAGAGATAAATTTCAAAAAGTGTGAATAGAAATTTTATAATCTAAATATCCTCCAAGAGTATTTTAGGTCTAATAGTCCTCTGTTCTGCTCTACAAAGTTTGTTAAAGCTGGATGAATCAAGTTTATTTGGGATTGAATTTTATAAAACTACTTTTAACTGGTAAAAAGTAATTCAGTAAAATCAAACACCAACATTATATAAGCTAAGATTTAAGCCTACAATAATAGTGAGTCATGGCTAGACCCAACATTCATATCTCCAGTCATCTCTACTCTAATCCTATACTTAAGGTAATGTTGAAATCAATCTGCAGTATTAGAAATGGCCAGAGTATCCACACCCTTTTTATAGGATCTCATTGGCCAGATCACTGAACAGAGGTAGGTCCCACAAAAGCAGTCTATTTTACTCATGGTGAATTACTGAGTTATCTGGATCAAATTTAAAATGTATAAAATACATCCCATAACAGAACACAAGCAGAAGAAGCTCCAGACCATCACAGTTATTTGGGAGCTTTCAAGATTTTTCTCTCTCCTCCTGCAAACTATTAGGCTAAACAGTAGGCTTGCATTGGTTTTATTTTGAGTCCCCAGAGCAGTGAGTTTAGGGGTGCACTCCAAGAGTTTCATGACAAAATTCTGAGAGGTTCTACCCCAAAAGAAGCATTTTTAGCATAATTCTGCTAGCTTTCAAAGCAATAAAATAAAAAAAAAAATTTCCACTTAACGTACGGCTATCTATGAGAATATTTAATTCATTATTAGCTAGGAAAAATAAAAACATTGTGTTACTCCATTATCGAACACATTATAGACACATTATTGAATACACTGACCTAAAGTGCCAAGTTTATCATAGTGTAACATCAATAGCCTAACTATAGTTTCAATACAGTGGACATTTAGTGACAATAAGATGCATTTTTAATAAACACGTGTGAAAACATTTGTCAAATGATCTGTTGGTTTCATCATCAATTTTATGTAGATGTGGAGTAGAAGGTCCCTTGACTATGTTCAATAAGTCGTGTCCTTTCCTCCAAATATGTCACCCCACATTCTAGATGATCCTTAAAATTATGTTGAGAAGAAAGCTTTTATTGTGGCATTACTTTAGAATATTAACATGCAAATAACTCTTGGAGAAGTAAGACCTTGACCTAAAGTTCCACAGAGACATACATCACTGGCATCAAATCATTTCTTAAAAAGCCGAAGAGAAGAAAGCATGAGCGGTTTGGTACATGAAGAAGGAGATGAAGGATTCAGAAAAGGAAGTTTATTTTACAAAGGACTAATCCCTCTTACTTCAAAACCTTGCCAAATTATCAAATTGGCCTCACTAATGTATAATAATTTTTTTAAAAGGAGTCTTTGGGTTAACTACATTCTCTATATTTTTAAAATTTAATAGGTATATTTTTAAAATTTAAAAAGATCATATTCTTCATATTCAAAAATAATGGAATGTCATTTTGCAGTTTACATATTTTTACATGTGCACAGATTTTGTCCAAGTATAGGATTCTTTACCACTTAATAATTTCAATGCATACAATGAATGTGTATATATATCTCAATTCACATCAACAAAAAATACATGACTACATACTTGGAATACTATATTAATATACATGCATAGGACCTCTTTCCTCCCATAAGCTTCGTAAAATACTGAATATTCATTACCTAATTATATATTTATGCTTAGTCCATGCAAGAAAATTCAGTTATTTTCCTTATTACCATTACCCAAAACCCCTGATAAAATTATAGCAATCGTCTAATTGATTAAAAGAAAAAGGAAGGAGAACAGAAAGAAGGCCAATTGCCTATGATAGTAGAAGTCATAGAAATAAGATATATTTATATCAAAAAGGGTAAATAAAGTTCAAAATATATATAACAGCCTCTAATCTAGACCTCCTGAAATCATTGCTAATCTCCCATGATTTCAATCGACAAATTGGTTTTATAAGATGACACGAAATTGGCAGAGCATGGTGGTACAGTAGAAGGAGTGCTAGGTTTGTATTCACAGTAACTGGTTCAGCTTCTGGCTCTACTCCTTGCTAGTGATTTAAACATGAGCTTTCTCTATTTCAGTGTCTTCATCTGAACATAAGATGACAAAAGAGGTAAAGATAAGCCTGGATCTATGCCCAGCCTTACCACTTAACAACTCAGTCACCTTGGGGAAGCTACTTAATATTTCTAGATTCCTCAGCCATAAAGTATCACTAATCATAGAACTTACTTCACTGGGTTGTCATGAAGTTCCAGAGAGATAATGCATGTAACTTAGTCACCAGGGTCCTTGGTTGAAAGACACATTTGATAAATGGGGGTGATCATTACACTGTTGAAAAAGCGTAAGAAAAGCGGCCCTTCCAACCTACACTGTTCCTGTGAATGTTTATGAAAAACTATTACACATATAAATTCTTTTTAAAACTGTTCCAGGCTTACCGTTAGATCTACATTTGTACCTATTTAATTAATTTAACTGATAATGGAGTATTAATGCAATGAATGCAGAAGAAAATTGCAGTGTTTTTTTTACTTCATCATGAATATTGATAGGCAAATCTGCTTCTGATTTAATTATCTGCATATGTTAGAAAAGGAAATATTAATTGAGTTTTAGAATCCCACATTGCAATTGGAAATGAATCTTTATATGACTAGAGCAGGAAATGACTGGCTTAAGGCTATGCCTAGATATTAAAATTCCTTTTCCAACTAATAAATCTATCAATTACAAGACCAAATACCAAAAAAATTAAAATCAATTTGAGAGTTTTATGTTAGGAATTTAGAAACATTTGCTAAAAATAACTTAGTTTAATTTTATGTAATTATAAAATATATTGTTTTTAGTCAATTATTTTTAAATTTAGCATGCTTTTTAAATTAATTTATCATTCTCCCTGATATGAGGAAGTGGAGATGCAACTTGGGGGTTTGGGGCATAGGAAAAGAATAAATGAAACAAGATGGGATCAGGAGGGAGACAAACTATAAGAGACTCTTACTGTCACAAAACAAACTGTGGGTGACCACGGGGGAGGCTGGTAGGGAGAGGGTGGTGGGATTATGGACATTGGGGAGGGTATGTGCTATGGTGAGTGCTGTGAAGTGTGTAAACCTGGCGATTCACAGACCTGTACCTCTGGGGCTAATAATACATTATATGTTTATAAAAAAGAAAAAAATTCGTTTATCATTTTATAACATCTAAACCACTGTAATTTCAGGAAAAATATGTAGTTTAAGTAAAAACCCAACCTTAAATATTTCAAAATATGTTAACATCTATTCTGTGATTTTTTAAAAAACTATGCTCTATTTAACCAAAAAATAGGTACCTTTTGGTCTTTTATTTGACAGATGTATCTATGCATGTAACACTAAAGAAAATGCCAAACTTTCTGAACCAAGTAGATTTACCAAGTAAATTTGGGGTTAAGAAAAAAAAAAGCATTGGTAATGTATGAAAGTATCCAACATTCTGTATGAATTAAACTTCTTTGTAAGGTCAGTATAAATGTTACGTGTATTATGTAATGTTAGCCATTTACTTTGTCAACCACAATCATATTAGTATGTGTTTCCACATATTTGTTCTTTAATACATGTTTACTGAGGGCCATGCTGTGTTAGTTGCTGGATGAAACTAATTTATATTCCAAATAATAACATTGACATAACTCTGGAGTTAGAAAAGAAAAACTAAATGTAGTTTATTTATTATATTTCAGTTTTTTCAAATTGTGTAACTTGTTTGCTTATGCTGATGACATCATCAAAAGACTGCTAAGATAATCTGTACATTGTTACTATCTATTAACTAGAATATTTGATTTGTCAGAGTTTTATTCTGTCATTTTGCTCAAACAGAAGGAACTAAATTACATATAAATTCTAAATGTCTTGATTAACTATTTTGTTATTTGAATTTTTAGTATTTAAAGTTTTTGTGAATCTTATTTTTATTCTATATAGCATGTTACATCATTCTACTAGGCGATAAAATACTAATACCTATTTTGGGAATAGAAACCTCTTGGTTTCATGGCATTATCTTTAGACTTTCCACACCATGGATTTACGTCAATGGATGATAAGTCTTTGGTTCTTGAGGATGTCTAACTAATGTATAAAAGCCAATTGTCAAGATAATAACTTGGATGTTTCTCAATTTTCACATTTGTTTTGAATTCTCTGCCAAAGTCATATATTTATCTTTTAGGAGAAATCATGTTAATGAAAATAAGCATGTGCCTCCAGATCCAGAAGCCAGAACTTATAATGAATGATAAAAGAAATCAGAGGTTGAGTACATTGTGAGAATTATCACTGATATGCATTGCTTCCATATCTCTTTTTCCCTTTGCCCTTTGTAGGAGTCTGTTTTTGTGAGTGTGCTCTGAGTGAGTCTGCTCAAGGCAGCCACTCTCTTTCTCTTAAGTTAAGATGCAAGAAGCAGTGGGTATTAGGGAGGATAGCCAACAGGAGACAGGGTAGCCCCCTTACACTGACAGTGTAAATGTTGCAGACCATTTCAATCATGCCTTGCAGCAAAACTATATATAAAATGTTGAGAGTGTACATAGCTCAGGTATTAATATATTGATGAGATTATAGGAAATGAAGTCTAGATCCCTTTAATTTGTTTACATTTTCCAAAAATCATCCTGAAAGCTAAATAGAATTTTTATGATTAATTCCCAATGTCACACTAACTGTAAGATTAGTCTCTAATGTATCACTACACATTATGGTGAATCACTATAACTTGCTCTTGTAGATATATCTAACCATAGAAGTCAGATTACAAGATTCTGAAGGTCAGGGCCTGCGATTTCTCCTCAGGATTTAGAATTAGAACTTACACCTTTATACATCAAGCTGCGAGAGGAAGAGGGCATGACCACATTACAGATGGTACCTGGCTTTGGGAGGATTGGACCAAGGTAGGGGATATTTGTTATATTTTGTTTTGTTTTCTATTGTTCCCAATATTAAAAAAAATTTACTTCAATCAAACACATATAATTTGTAACTTTTCATTAGTAATTTTTAAAGAGTGGAAACACCTTTTAGAAGTAAGTTTATTTTTTCATTAAAAAAGTAGATGTCTCAATTTATCTTTCAGGGTCAGTCTATATTAAACTCAAAACACTCCTGAAAAAATTCTGTGAATTATAATATGAGATTCATGACTTTTCCAAAACTCTCTTCTTAATAGAGTTTATTTTTAATAGGATATAGACTAAAACTATATAGCAATTGAGCAGAGCATTATGAAGCACCATATGTGCTTCTAAACTGAGAAGATGATACACATGGGTCCTGCCAACTCTTCCTCTCTGTCTTTCCTTCCCAACCTGCCAGTCTCCCAGCACATCCTGGATTCTGTCATGACATTGGGTGCCTTTGATATAAATTACTTACATGGTAATTTCTGTGATTCTCAATGAATGTCTTTTAACCATGAAAAGCAGAAAATAAAAAGAAACCTAACTTTATTAAAAATCAGTCACCACTTTCAATGTATAAACTTTTCCAAATGGGGTAAAAGGTGACAAGCAATTATCTGACCACAATTAGAGACCAGGGCTAGGTCAGGGCTAGACATTGACAAAATTAAATCACAGTAAATTACTCAGAGCAGCACCTAGCCCTGACAGGTACTGGTAAAAAAGAAAGGGGAAAAAAAAGTGTGAGAGAGAGAAAGAGAATTGAAGCAAAAGACAGTTGTCTGGTTTCTCTCCCCTGTTTAGGGGCAAGTTTTAGGTATATTCTCATCTATAAGAAAACAGATGATTCTCTTTTCTGTTTATGCTTCCTTCTGCTGTCTACATTTAAACCCTTGTGTCTAGATCCACTTAAGTCATAAGGAAAAAGTTAATAATAATAATAAAAACGTGAGATTGGGGACATACAGCCAACTCAGAGGATTAAACATCTGTGGTACCTGTTCTGGTGGTGAGAAATCAAAATCAGCCTAAGGGAAAATAATGCAGTAGGAAGAGAATTTGATATATTCTTTCCTATTTACCTTCCTAATCCCTCCTCCTTCCCTTTACTTAAATGGGGAGAATGTCCATTAAAATTCTGAATACATAGTAATTGTCTCAACATTTTAATTTATAATTGCCGTTATTGATTCTTTTGATTCTTTCCACATTTTGTATCTCCGATGATCCCCACCCCCTCTTCTCCTCTTTATAGTTCTTCTTCTTTGTCTCTCTTCTTTTACTGTCATGGGAAAAGACAAAGAGGCGTAACTACAGTGAAAGGTATGATGAAGATAGGAATAAGTGATATAATGGCTATGTTTAATTTTATCATTTGCTATTTGTGTAATATTGGTTTTTCCACCAGAACTCATATATATTTTATAGCTGGAAGTTCATATCCTTCAGCAAACATCTCATTATTTCCCTCACTCCTCAACCCCTGTCAACCACTGCTCTAGTCTCTTTTTCTAGGAGTTTGGCTCTTTTAGATTCCACATATAAGTGATACCGTATCATATTTGTCTTTCTCTGTCTGACTTACTTCACTTACTATAATAAACTCAGGGTCCATCCATGTTGTCACAAGTGGAGGGATTTTCTTCCTTTTACAGTTGAATAACATTCCATTGTATGTGTGTGTATAAATACATGTATATTTATATATACCATATATATGTGTATATACACATATATGTATGTGCTTGTGTATGTATATGTAGGTTTATACACCACATTATCCATTCATACACACACATTGTGAATATATATTTATATATTTATACACACACACACACGCACACAGGCACACACCACATTATCCATTCATTAATTGAAAATTAAGTTGTTTCCATGTCTTGGCTATTGTGGATAATGTAATGTTTATTATTTTTATAATAATTAAGTACCCATCTTACTGGGAGATTGCTTCTTTTTACTCTTCAATTATGCTCCTTTTGAGCTAAGTTATTAGACATGCCATGTTTTTTCCTAGTCCGTAGTTACACATTTCCTTAAATAGTACTATTAGGATTACTACATATCTATTCCTCAAAAGCAAGAATTAGAAAGAGAAGAAAGGCACGGGTAGAAGAATGTACCAAAGGGTACAAACTTCGAATTGTAAGATATATATAAGTTCTAGGAGAAAAACAGAGGCACAGATTGAAGTGAGAGGACAGATATTTCTTCCTGTTACCAGAAAACCCCACCCTCTGCAGTCACAATGTCTGCCGGGCAGTCCCTGCTCTGGAGTGAGCCCTTACCTCATGGGCTCCAGTAACACACTGAGCCCCAGGAGTGGCAGCAGCTTCCTGCAGCTGGTATCTTCTGAGTGGTTTCACTCTTTCCTATACGCTGTCAGGACTCGTCCATGACTAATGTAACTAGTTCTCTCTAATATATCCATTCCCCTTGAAACATGTAGTACAGTTTCTATTTTCGTGACCGACCCCCCCCCCCCCCGTGGATACAAATAGTATAGTCGGAAGATCCCTACAAATGAAATGAGACCTGATTGCATGTCCTCAGTATGACTAATTAGCTGGAAAGTTTGGGTCAGGTCTTTCAACCTCAGGTTCATTAAATTGTTTTATGGCTCAAATATCATAGTTTACTGTGAAAACTCTCTAATTCACCTCCAATAATAGACTTGTCAGATTCATAAGAACTCTCTATTCCTTTGTAAAACATACTAACGTCCATGTCACAGTGAAAGCTCACAGCTGGCAGTCCTCCTTCCAGGAGTCTCTACTTCTCTCCCTACACTCTGGTATATGTTCTTACCAGGAGTTGGTTCTCTTTTTGTTCCAAGACCTGTTTTTGACCGTTGTTTGTGTCATTACATAAAATAATTAGTACCAGAGGTTAAATTGGTTTGGTGACTTTAACTATAGAGAAATATAAGAAAAGAACTGGAAGCAAAGAGGGAGTGATATTCTGGAGCACTACCCAGTTGGTAGAAAACAGCAATTCCTTCCCTCGTCCTTCCTGTGGCTGAGGAAAAGCATTTGAACTGGTCCTTTGGCTCCATCCTTCCAACAAGAAAGCAGTGTCCAAAATGTCACCCCTTGCTACTAAAGCAAGAACTAATGGTCCTCTCTTATCTGAAAGTGTTGAGCACCTGGTAAGCAAAACCCCTGATACAGCTGGAGTAAGTAAAGTAAGTAAGTAAAGGAAAAATCTTTTTCCTTTCCCTCCTTGCCAAACCAATACCACAGGAACAAGTGTGGAGAAGAAAGGAGTGTCCATGACCAAAATGAAAAGGTTTCTTAACTATAAATGAGAAAATACGATGTAATTTAATTGATAATGTTATTAAGGAAGCCCACTACCAAGCAGGAAAGATGGGTAACTTCAAAGAACTGCTACTGAAGGAGTAGTAGAAGTATTGAATATTTTATCCATTTCATGTTTTTACCCCCAAGATAAAATTTCACCAATACAGTTACTTTCAAATGATTTTTATGATTCTATCCTTACCAGATAACTGACTTCAACTAACAGTATTTGGGGCTTCTTCTGTAGATGAACTCACATGTAATAAGAGTTGAATTTGGAATATAGTCTTCTTCAGCTCTCTTGACCTCTGTCCACTACTCCTCTCCTGGTGTTTGAGCAAATATACATCAACTGACTTAAAATGAGAATAAAAGCAAATTCTCTTTCTAAATTTCAGGGAAGTTCTTTGGGAAAAACACAAAGGAAGGAAAGATGTTTATTGTTGGTTCTCTATTTATTTTGTTGTTGTGACGACAACAACAAAAGCAAATTAGTCTCTCCTCTAAAAAAAAAGGAGAAAAGTAAAGCTGCAGGAAACCGACTGAAATTGATATGATTTAACCCTAGATCTTATGCCTTCCTGCCTTTAATGATAAGCATAGGACATCTGCTTACTGAAAGGACTCCAGACAAGAACTAATTAAGAACATCAGAATTTTTTCACGTAAACTGTTTTTTATCCATCAGACCTACTTAACCAACAGTACCCAGTAAATGCTAATTAAAATGCATAATCCATACCATACTGACATTTGACATCGTCTTCAGATTACATGGGAAATTACATAGAGAAACATTGGGGAGGGGGGAGGAGAAGGGGATTAAAGCCTACATTGATTTGCATGTAAATAGATTAAGCTCTTGCCTATGTAATGTGCTTTGGCAGCTACTGGAAGGCCCAGTCGGACCCAAAAAACCTTCAGAAATGTCCTGCCACAAACCCAGAAATTTCTGTAATTGGGATAAAGGCATTTAAATGACAATTAAATTTAAAAGCTAGGGGCACCTGAGTGGCTCAGTGGGTTAAGCCTCTGTCTTCGGCTCAGGTCATGATCTCAGGGCCCTGGGATTGAGCCCCACATGGAGGGGGTGTCTCTGCTCAGCGGGGAGCCTGCTCCCCCCCCACCTGCCTGCCTCTCTGCCTACTTGTGATCTCTCTCGGTCAAATAAATAAATAAACTCTTAAAAAAATAAAATAAAATAAAATAAAATAAAATAAAAGCTAATACACTCGTTATTCTTCAACACCTTCACATGACTAGTTCTAGTTCTCTGAGAGGTTAGTATAAGACAAGTAAGTTTTGAAGAAAAGGGATCTTCAAGAAAGTTAAATGACAGTGTTTATTGCAGCACTATCTGAGAGTCAGGGAGGTAGGAACTAGGAGAGGAATGTAGAAATGGGAATGGCGTGCCTTAAAACAAATGCCATGGTTTCTCTGAGAACCAAGCCGCTGTACCATTTTGTTACTATCACAAGTTGAAGTAAAATAAACATCTTTCTTTCCTTTGTGTTTTTCCCAAAGAACTTCCCTGAAATTTGGGAAGAGAATTTGCTTTTATTCTCATCTTAAGTCAGTTGATGTATATTTGCTCAAACACCGGGAGAGGAGTAGTGGACAGAGGTCAAGACCAGAGCTGAAGAAGCCTATATTCCAAATTCAACTCTTATTAACAGGAAACAGCTGGCATTGCCTTCTTTTCCAAGACCTCCTGAATAGTTCTTTGCTTTTTAACTTTTGTTTTTAAACTACCTGAGCCAAAACAACGGCAAGCTTGATTTTTAAAATAGGATCAGTGACAAATGCTGAAATGCCAAGTGGAAACACAGGATACAACTAAGCAAAATGCAAAGGAAATTTGGAAGGCAGATTAGGGGAATGTGGGCCCAAATCTGTACCTGCCAACTGCTCTCAATAAACTGCTGAGGTCAAAGATACACTTGGAAGTTTATTCAAACACACATACAGACCAAGGAGGCAGATGCTGCTGCTTCTTGAACTTTTAGGGAATATTTTTTAATAAGGGTGCTAGAATATTTCCCTGAAATTAAGAATTTCCACCTTCTTATGTGGATGATGTTTTTTCTCCCAGTGACTAAACATCCATCTGGGGTAGGTTAGACCTTTTCGGTATTTCCCTTGATCATGCAACACTAATATATTTTCCCCACTTGGGACCAGATTTCATTCGTGGTTCTGGGTTCCGTCAGGTCACACTAAGGTCAAACAGCAACTCTATGACGGAAAAACTGACCAGTACACATTCTCTAAGTGTTTGCAGACCACTCCTGGAAGAATGTCCCATGTGGCTATCCAACTAAACATATCCTAAAATCACAATTTACAGGGCTAACAGGAAGAAGAGATGTGTTTAAGATTTTAAACTCAATTTTACAGCTTATAACATGGAGTGAAGATACCTGTATTCTAGAGTACATTACAAAAGAAATTAATATTTATAAACTACTTTGAAGTTCTCAAATATAGTACGCTTTGGATTAGAGAAGCATTGAATCTTTAAATCATCAAGGTTTCAGAATACTTTGAAAAAGCTATTCTTAAGGAAAAAGTATTTCAAAAAGTGTTAGAAGTATATTTGAATAGCCTTTTCAAGAAAAGTCTTTTAAAAAAATGTAACAAACACCAGACACAATCAATTCTTATTGAAGCTTTTCAGAGGATAATCTTGTACTTTAATTTGTAAGCCAGAACTATGTCTCTGTTAGTTCAGTTTTTGCCTCTTCAGAATTACAAATATTACTAAAAATCCAAAAAGACACAAAGCTAACTTTGAAACATTGAAAAGGATATTGAAAAGTCATGGGTTACACATAAATCAGGAATTAATAGTAATATAATTACAATACCATGTTATAATGATAATACAATTACAGCATGTATTATATACATAAAATGTATAGTATGTGGCAGAATAAAAGAGTGAATTAGGAAATCAAAATATGATTTGCAGATCTCTGGCAAATGTCTCTAAATGTGATCGAATTGTCTACGTAAATAGAAAAACAATACCTTTTTTAGTCTAGATTATATTATTGCAGCAAATCACTCAGGGCAAAACTGAAGAATTCTGTTCCAATTTAAATAGACATACAATACAGAAAAGAGAAGAAACAATAGTATTCTTAGCATATAGTATTTCCCTTCCTTCACCAAGTTATTAGGGTTCTTTCAGTGAGATAGTGAGTGTTTCTTGTCATGTTTGTATGTGTATTCATGCTACTTATATACAGAATCATTAAGTAGTTTGTGCTGTCTGTGTTACATAATTTCATTTGTGCAAATAGTAACATTTGATTAAGGAAAATTGATATACACATGAAATCAAGCAGAAAGCCTAATTATTCTGAATTTAAGTATTATCTTTATACTTTACTTAGCTTTTCCAGGGAAAATTTTTATTTGTATGTACATTCATAGTCATTCAAAGTCATCAGACTTTCTTAATCCATCTATGAAAAAAAGTAAACATTTTTTAAAGATTTTGTTTATTTATTTGATAGAGAGCCAGAAAGCTTAAGTAGGGGAAGTGTCAAAGGGAGAGGAAGCAGACTGTCTGCTTTGATGGGGGGCTCGATCCCAGGCCCCTATATGCATGACCTGAGCTGAAGACAGAGGCTTACCCCCCTGAGCCACTCAGCTGCCCTGAAATATAAACATTGATAAATGTTTGGTAAATGTTGAAAGAGTTCAAGAAAAAGGTATATTTGTGACCTCAAATATCCAAAATAATCATAAGTATTAAAATATTAAAAATATAAAATATTAAAAATATTAAAATAAGGACTTTAACTCTGTCCACCCTACTATAGAACTCTTTCTATAAATAAAGAAATGTGAGAATGATAAATATCCAGTTCAGTTTGTTCCATATCTCCTGAGTTGTAAACAAAGGTTTTAAACATCAGGAAATAAATAACAAACTAATTTACAATTTTAAATCTGGAATAGATCAATTCACAGAGTATTTCATTGGCCTTTCTATTCTGTTTTTATAGCTACAGTAAGACCCTGTTCTCCAGAGAAAACATGCTCTGAGTAACTGCTTTTTTGGGCATAGATCTTAAGAATTCAGGGAAATTCAAACCAGGACATATTTTCTGTTAGCCTTAATCTATTACTAGTCTGAAATACTGGTTAAGCAGGTACTAGTGATTTTGAAGTCTTTAATTATATCATATTTAAGAAAAAAGGAAAAATATATCTGTTAATGAGCAGGTATCATGTTCCAGCCACAATTCAAGGGCTTAAGATACATCTTTATATGATTTAAGATAAGATAATTGCTAAGCAATTTTAAAGGTGTAACACAACAGAATTCTAGTTCTGTGTCAGGTAAGAGATTAATGAGTATGTTTGATAAGCAGCTCTCAGGAGGTGATTCAGGAACCCAAGTTGTTTCTATCTTGTGGCTCCATTACCCTATAAAGAACACAAGCCAATTGTTGTATCTCGGTGTCCATACAGAAGGGGAAAGAGAAAGGTCATGGACGCCAGTGCTCAAAATGGTGCACATTACTTCATGCACATTCCACTGGCAGAAAGAAGTCACAAGGATACACCAAACAGCAAGGATAGCTGGGAAATATAGGCCATCTCTGTGCCCGCGGAGGAATGAAACAGTTTTGAAAAGTAACTAACTGATAACTTCTATAACAAGTAAACAAACAGGAAAAAAAGATCTTTGACCTTGAGGAATGTATATTCTACCTGGGGGAAACAAACAATTTAAAACAAACATAAGGGGCACCTGGGTGGCTCAGTGGGTTAAGGCCACTGCCTTCAGCTCAGGTCATGATCCCAGGGTCCTGGGATCGAGCCCCACATTGGGCTCTCTGCTCAGCAGGAAGCCTGCTTTCCCCTCTCTCTCTGCCTGCCTCTCTGCCTACTTGTGATCGCTGTCTGTCAAATAAATAAATAAAATCCTTAAAATATATATATATATATAATATTATAAATTATACAGTCTATTATAATTGATAAGTAACAGTTGTAGCTGGATGGTGGGGAAAGGGAAAGAAATTGCAGAGCAAAGTAAGAGGAAGAAGGGTCTTTGTCAATGGCTGTGGGTGACTGAGGTAGAGTGGAAGATAGATCATTGTGGAAGAGAATAATTGGAGGCTGATTATTGAAAGGCTTCATCTTTACAAATACTAGCACGATGTTAGAGAAAGTGATGGTGAGCCAGGACTACAATCATAGAGAAATGGGGGTTGAGGATGTCCCTGAGTTAGTTGATAATAGCAATAATGAGAAGCAGTGGGAAATTTGGCAAAGAATTCAGGGTTGTAGAGAGGATAGAAAATGAATTATCCAAAAGCAGCAGTGAGGGACAAGAGAATGTCTGCCCGCATCTTTACGTCTAGCTGTAAAAAAGCTATGGAATAAAAAGCAGCCACCACCTGAGAAGGCTGCAGGGAAGGAATGACCTCATGGGGGAGGCCAGTTTCCATAAGAGCAGGAAGGTAAAAGGACCATTCCAGCGGTCAAGGATATTGGGATTTCATTGAAGATGGAGTTGCCAGGAAACCTGGGGCTTTGTGTAATGACTGGCAAGAACAGGGATAGATGGCAGATTGAAACAAGTCTTAGGCAGGCAGATCAGTGGAGGAGGGATTTCGATATTTAGATGAGATACAAGGGCCTGAAGCAAGGCACCTCTCAAAGAAACTGCACCATTTTCTTTGACTAAATTTAACCCACAATATGAAGAGAACATTTGTTTTGGAACCAAATTTTCTAAACTATTTCATATTCCTTTTTAGTGTTTTAAATTAAAACTGATTTTAAATCCATCTTTGATGAAACTCTAGTCACGATTCTCCTTCTGAAGTCTAAAGGTGCATAAAAATACATCTCTGACTGATATAAACATAGAATCACAGATTCTCGGGGTTTGAAAGTTTTAATTCGCTTGGTTCAAACATCCAGCTGATTTTGGAAGCCTTTCTTGCATATTCTTGCCAAATCATCTTCGGAACTAGGTTTGAACATCTCCATGGATCATGCATCGTATGTAGTAAGGTGGTTAAGAGCGTGGGCTCTAGAATTCAATGGACCTAGATTTGAATTCCTAGTCCATCACTTCCACTCATGTGAACTGTGGCAAGTTAACTTTCCTCAGAGTTTCAGAATCTTCCTCAGTACGATAGGAGTAATATTACTACATAAGTCAGAGGTATACCAGTGGAACAATACATGGGCTTCACTCAGCACAATACCCAACAGATAATAAGCCCTCAAAAATTTTTGATACTATAATTATTTTTATTAAGCCATTATTATTATCACTTTCCAAGGCATCATCTTTTAATGTTGGATAGCTACAATAGAATTTTCTTCTTTGCGCCACTTTGAGACCCATGAAAAATCTGTTTTTTTCAGAATATAATTTGGTGAAATAAAGTCAGTATTCCATTAGCCATAATTCATCAGAAAGTTTGAAAGACACTCCTTGTAAAATATATGCATAATCTCATAGATACCCTGTTAAGATCTCAAGATATCTTTTCAATAGTATAAAAAGAGAAACACTTGAAGTATTAAATCTTAAAGCCTTGTCAATGCTATCTGGTTCATAATACTCATGTAAAGTGAAGAGATGTGGACAAGAATAATCTGTTACCTGACATCACAACTGGGCAGTGACTCATATGGCAAATTTAATTTCAGTACCACTCACAGTAATCATTTCCCTGACTTCAGAGCTTTCAGTTGACGTAAGGTACCCCAGACAATCAACAGAACCTTCCTGAAGGAAGGTTTCTGTGAAGCTTCTCTTAAATTCACAGAAAACAAATCTTCGTGCTACCTGAGTTCCTTACATCATTCAAACATATTGCTGATGAATGTTTTTGTCAAGATGTTTGGAGTGTTTGATAATCAAAGTAAGATAATAGAATCAGAATTTCAAGAACTACAATAAAATAAATTATTTCTAATTCATGGGGATGATACTTGACATAGCTAGTAAATTCTGATATACGTGAATGAACTTTTTCATGACAATTATCCAGTTCTTTAAAATCATATCTTCTATGTTATAGTGTCGTGGGGGAAAAAAAAAGTCTTAAAAGTCATTTAACCCTTTCTTCACCGTTTAAGAACCTGTATTGAGAATGCATATATTTTGCACTGAGAAAATCTTTGCCAAAATATATTCTCAGAAAACGTTTGATATGTCATTATTAGTTACCAGGAATCTTTTTAAGTTAATATTCTTTGACTATAGCTTAAAAATAAGGCAGTCTACAAATGGAAGACAGAAGCATTGATAAGTTGAAGAGGGGGGAAGTTAACTTATTGGAAGGAAAGTAACAATAAAAATAAGAGGATTGATATACATGAGCTCTAAAATCCTTTCCAACTATAAAGTTGTTATTCCTGTTAAATAAAAGAAATCAGAACTCACTGCATTAAAATTAGCTGAGATTGTAGCTACAAATATGAAGCTAAGAAGAAATACCTATTGGGTATTGGGAAGAAATACCTATTTAAACCATATTAAATTTCCCACCAAAGACCTCAGCCAAAAGAAAACATGGTAGTGTTCTGGGCTGAGATCTGAAAAGTAATTTGGCTGTTGGATGTTAAGAGAAAAAGAGCCTCAAGTAGCCAGGATATTGTGACTCTTCTCAGTTAACTTGCAAGTAGTTAAATTGATTTGTAGATTATTCTACATAGTGTTAATTAAATTTATCCTCAGAAAATGCACAAGTAGCTTAAAAGTCTTCCTGTAATAAAGGTTAAAGATGATGTAATAATAATGTAAGCACAAGCAAATAGCAAGAAATGGAGGAAGCTGACACTTCTCCCATCAGAAAGTGCTCTTCAGTATCACAGCTAGAAAGACAATGACAATTTTAATTAGGTCTTTGAAAAATTTAAGATTATAAAGACTATTTATAAAATGGATTTACATTAACTCTCATTTATGATGAATGCATTGCTCTAATTTTATTTCTTATTGTCTAATGATTTTAGGAAATGATGATAATTAGCAAGCTGACATTTAAAAATATTATTTATACCATCTTTACCTCAGCCTTTTGCAATTTCCATTTCTCTGTTCATTTTGTAATGTACTTTATTTACTAGGTACTTAATACAGTTGGCCTTGTATTTAAACTGCTAGGACTAATAGTACATGCATATACTAATGAATAAATAAATACTGGTGGTACAGTAAATATGCATTTTCACTGAGTTAAGCATTAGAATTAGTATTCACTCAAAGCCACATATCACCATCATGGAAAGAACATATGGTGTATAATAATAAACAAAATTTTATCAAAAACATTGATTACTTCAGATTATTAAAAATTCTAGTCATTACCTTTCTAAGTTTTGTAGTATTGTCTGAGAATAATAATTTCTCAGCACTGTCATCTCTAGATTATTCTGCAGTCACTAGACATAAATTCTTACTTTAACTGGTCCACTTAATAAAAGGTTAAACTCTTCAATGCATTGAAGAATATAATTCTGGAAACAGTATTCTGGTAGCATCTTTCCTACTGAGAATTTTATACTAACATCCATAGCTTAAGCTAATCTTAAAAAGTCATTATCAAGTACTGAAAATGCCTAAGAGTCTCTAGAAATGACTTCACCAAGATTTCTATTGAAACTCTAAACTGCCATAGCCACAAAACATTAGGAGCTTTTCTTTTTAGAATTGGTGTTATAAAATCTGTTGTTTTGAAGTTTGATTAGTGAGTATAAAATGTGCTTTGGATACCTTATTTTTCTGTAATTCTCTTCATTATATTTTTATGTTCTTTTTTACGTTTGAGTTGAAAATCATTTATCATAGGTGTTTATACAATTTTGTAGGATTTTTCTTCCTTGTACATTTCAAAAGGACAATGTGGGCATCTTTCTATTAAACTATTTTCTCCAGATGTGAAGAATTTTCAAAGAAACATGGAACAGTTTAACAACTTTTTTTTTCATAAAACAAGTACACCAAATGAATCTAAAAATATTAGAATTATGATATAATCTAATATATATTATTAGATTTTTGATTTATGATTTAGATTTAGATTTTATTTTATTAATTTTTGTAGTATTTTGTAATATTAATATTTGTTGCCTCAAAAAGAATATATTGGTCTTTTCAAATTTGTCTACCTAATATGCTATTTGGTGTTTATCTGGACTACCACTCTATTTTTCTATTTAACTCTTTACCAATTCATTAGAATACAAAATAACAAACTTTAAACTTTTGTAAACATCATTAATTATTATACTTCTAACATGAGAAACAATACTGCAGTCATAAATGTCCTGAATCAATGCAAAACCATAATTGTTATAAGAAATAAAAAGTACCAGATATGTTCATCTTTTCCTGTCAACAAACGTATAATCAATTAGAATGTTATAATACTGACAAAATAAATAGTAAAAGTGAAACAGCCAATTGTTCCTTGATAGTGCATGACAAGAATGATTTATAAAAACCATGCTTAAGAGAAAGGATTCCCAAAAATGAAAAATGTGCTTCTCATTTCTCAATAAATCACAAGGTACAGTATTTAAACTGTTAGTGCTCAAACTGTGCATCTTCAACAAAGAAAAAGGCACTCTTCCTCCTAAGTCTGATTTGGAAATTTCTGCAGATCAGAAATTGGACTTGAGTCAATATCAACACTTCTTTGACCCCAGTGACTCTGAAAGGCTATCGAAGAGAGTTTTCTCTCCTCCTTGCTTGGGCAACACATTCTTAGTGATTTTTGCTGACAGCAAAGCCTAAGCCTAAATCCAGAGGGAAAACAAAATAGTGATTTTAAAATTCTCACTGTTCCCAAACTTTGGTACTTAACCCCAACCAGGGTGAGCTTTCAAATTATGTCTGGTCTCCTTATTTCTACCTAAATTATCACCTTTTTACAAAAACATTATATTAGAATTAAAATCTCAATGAAGTGAATAAGTAAAGATCTGAGATAAAAAACTAGTATAAAATTTCTAAAGTGAGAAAGTGCATAATTTTCAAAAGACAGAAACAGAGACTACAGAGTTAGAACCTAGAGAATAAAGAAGATTGTAATATAAAATGAAATCAGAGATAGGCTGAGCTAGACCATGTAGAGGTCTGTAGGCCATGATAAGAAGTTTGGATTTTATTTTAGATGATACTAGAAGTCTTTGGGGGGCTCTTTAAGAAGGAAGAGATGTAATCTTATTATGGTTTTCAAAACCATAAAACAGGCAGCTTAGTTAAAATTACAACTATTGATAATGGAAAATGTTGGCAAAGATATGAAGCAACTAGAATTCTCAGACACTGCTGGGGAGAAGGTAAGGTGAATATGAGCACTTTGGAAAAATATTTTATAGTGTCTGCTAAGTTTAACGTTTTCGGACAAGTCATTTATTGTCTCCCAGCCCCAAGCTTTCCTTCATATTCTACTCTTCTATTTTCCCTTTATTGAACCATGACAAATCGTGGTCAGAACTTTTTGTTAAATTTCTCCTGTTTTAAGTCAATCCACTTCCCACAGTGATATGTCTGCTACAGCTTTGTTCCTACACCTACTAATAATGTAATTTTTGAAGTTACATTTCATGTAAAATGGGAAACTTCCTAGTCATCATATTTCTAAGCACCTTAAGACTAAAAAGAAAAAAAGGAAGCAAGATAAGAAATAAGGGAGGGAGAAAGGACAAAAAAGATTTCATTTTACTTCTAAATGTATATTATTTTGTATCATAATATATGCTATGTACTATATATATGTCATATGCTATGTGTAAATGCTACGATATAAGAGAGAAGAGGTGAATTGTGGGCATTAAATTTTAAATATTTCTTTCCAGTTCCTCAAGGTATGATTTCTAGTATGGAACTGGATAAAACATGAGTTCTAGTGTGGAACTGAGTAAGTGTTAAGTCTTTATCCTGAAAATAGGTCTTTATTTTTTTTTATTATGTTATGTTAGTCACCATATGATACAGCATTAGTTTTTGATGTAGTGTTCCATGATTCATTGTTTACAAATAACATCCAGGATTGCTATGGTCTTCAAAAATTGTAAGTCCATAAGGAAGGGGCTGGGGATAGGAAGGAAGTTATAGGGAAATACAGGATCTAGCCAGTTTTGTCAGGAATTGAGTATGTGCTGCCAGCCTCTATCCTCATTTCCTTAAGGTGGACCAGGTTCCTGAAACAAAAGGTTAAGAAGGGATGAGGGGAAGTTTGCAGAAGAGAGAAAAAAGTTACTTTAAAATCAAGCTTCCTTCAAGCATTCGTGCAGCCATTTTGATTTTTGTTCAACTTTATGCTTTTATGTTCAACTTTGCTTCAGTTTCAGTTCTGAAGTTTATATCTGAACAGAAACGTTTATGAATCTGGGAAACTGATATTAGTGATTTGTAGTACATGTACCAGATCTCTCCTTTCTAACAATCTGAGATCATCTACCAGTTAAGACTTTGCTTTTCATCTTCTCTAAATAGCAATACTGCTATGTAAATATATTTTATAAACTTGACCTTTGCATAACAAGTTCAAGCAATCAAATTTTTGTATTTATTTTTGTGAGTACCTAGATTTGACTCAGCATTTATTTTTGCTTTGCAATTTAGAGATAATCCGTAATAACCTTATAAATTTTGTTTCTTACATAATCATAGTTTGGAATGAATAATTTGAAGTGCTAAAAGTCCCAGAAGAGTCTAGCATTATTAATTAATTAATTAGTAATTAGTTATTCTCTTAAATGCAGAAACATTCTTTACTGCCATAACCAAATTTAGCTACATGATATTCTGAATCACTCCCACTGATGCCATTTCATAACAATTTGCTGCAACATTACCATGAGAAGTCAAGGATTAGGAAATGAAAGGGCGCCTGAGTGGCTCAATCGGTTAAGCATGTAACTCTTGATTTTGGCTCAGGTCATGATCTCAGGATAGTGTGTCTGTGCCCGAGTTCAGGCTCTGCAGTGGGTGTGGAGCCTGCTTGAGATTTTCTCTCTCCCTCGCCCCCTGCTCCTCCCCTGCCCTCTAGCACACTCGCACTTGCTCTGTCCCTCTCTAAATAAATAAATAAATAAGGAAATCAGTAAGAAATTTACTTGGTTACTACAAAAGATTTGGTTCCAATTGGTATCATCCAATCAGATGATTAAGAAATATCATTTTCAGTGATCCGAAGGGGCACGTGCACCCGAATGTTTATAGCAGCAATGTCTACAATAGCCAAACTATGGAAAGAACCTAGATGTCCATCAACAGATGAATGGATAAAGAAGACGTGGTATATATACACAATGGAATACTATGCAGCCATCAAAAGAAATGAAATCTTGCCATTTGCAACGACGTGGATGGAACTAGAGGGTATCGTGCTTAGCGAAATAAGTCAATCAGAGAAAGACAACTATCATATGATCTCCCTGATATGAGGGAGAGGAGATGCAACATGAGGGGTTAAGGGGGTAGGAGAAGAGTAAATGAAGCAAGATGGGATTGGGAGGGAGATAAACCATAAGTGACTCTTAATCTCACAAAACAAACTGAGGGTTGCAGGGGGGAGGGGGGTTGGGAAAGGGGAGGTGGGGTTATGGACATTGGGGAGGGTATGTGCTATGGTGAGTGCTGTGAAGTGTGTAAACCTGGCGATTCACAGACCTGTACCCCTAGGGAAAAAAATATATTATATGTTTATAAAAAATAAAATTAAAAAAAAAGATATTTACCCATATGCTAAAAAAAAAAAAAAAATCATTTTCTTGGCACCCAATACGTATTTGTTCTTGATATCTCTGCCAGATGGTGACCTGATGCTCTAAGGTAATTTTCCAGAAGGGGAAGGAATTTTACAGCAGGAGTACTATCCATATACTTCTGTGGTGCCTACATAAGAAACCTGGAAGGTGACACACTTGCCTCTCAAAGTAAGGGTCAAATAGTTGTGAAAAATAAAATCTTTACTCATTTAAACATTAAACACCACCAAATTGGGAAATTTCAAAAGCATGTATTTTCTCATCTTCTGCATTTCACAGTAAAAATTGTTTTAATAGAATTCTTAAGGAAATAGAGTGATTCTTTAATTTACACCGGTTTGAAGCATGCAGAGACCAGAAAAAATGTTTTAAGACACTAATTATAAATCTCAGCTTGCAAAGTTGGAAAATGAAAAAATAATATTTATCTAAGTGTAGTTTACATTCTTTGTTTGAAAGAAAACTTAATTTTTCTTATTAATTTTCAGTACCTTATATATAACAAATTTTTGTAATGCTTATCTTTTGTAAATAACTTTTAGTACAGAAGTATATAATTATTTTTAGTTAGATTTTCAATTTAAGATTTAATGCTATTTTTTAAAGGATTTTATTTATTTATTTGAGAGAGAGAAAACACAAGCAGGGTCAAGGGGCAGTGGGAGAGGGAGAAGTAGACTCCCTGTTGAGCAAGGAGCCCAACTCAGGGCTCAGTCCCAAGACCCTGGTATCATGACCTGAGCCCAGGTCAGATGTTTAACCAACTGAGCCACCCAGGTGCCCCAGGATTTAATACTATTTTTATTCTGTCATTTAATAGTGAGTTACTAAACTGAAGTTATATTTATAAACTTAAAGAAAATATTTTTTATTGAACTCATATTACTGATTTCTTTAGCTGATACTAACACTGAATATATTTCTTTAAAAAGACTTATTTATTTATTTATTTATTTATTTGAAAGAGAGAGAGCACTCACACAAGCAGGTGGAGGAGTAAAGGGAGAGGGAGGAGAGAATCCTCAAGCTGACTCCCCACTGAGCTCAGAGCATGACACAGACCTCAATGCCAGGACCCTGAAATCATGACCTGAGCCAAAATCAAGAGTAGACCGCCAAACTAACTGAGCCACCCAGGTTCCCAAAACTGAATACATTTAATGATTATTCTAAATGTGCCTTTTGTCCTTTCAGAAAGTGTTTTCATAGTAACAGTAAACACAGACTAGGTATATATTTCCATATTTGTCACTGGTATAAAATGTAATTTCACTCAGAAAATTAGTTCATACAAGTTAACTAAATATTACAGCTTAGAAACTTTTGCTTGAGAGTTCATATACAATCAAATTTATTTCATTTAATAATAAAATCGAGCCTATATTTGTTTGCTGGACATCAGCTCTGACCCATGGTTTTTCACTGTGCTTTATATGAATTCTCTACCTGGGCCAGACAGTTTCATTCAGGAGGAACTGCTTTTATCTGTAAGTCAGAGGAACCTGGAAAATAACCCTTTAAACTCACCAGGCTTTAGTGTCTCAGATGAAAGAATCTGGAGATGGTCAGTCCAGGGCTATCTGGCAGCTGCAGGAAGGCATCAGGGACCCAGGCTACTTCCAGCTCTCTACTCCACTATTCCTGCGTGTGGTCTTAATCCTCAGGGTCTAAGATTCTCACTTGAGCTCCAACTGTCCTTTGGCCTTCCAGGTAGTAGGAAAGGCATACTCCCTCTCTTTGAGACTTTCCAAAAGTCCTATGCAGTGACACAACATTTCTGCTTGCATTTCACTGCCAACAACTTATTACTTAGATGAAACAGGATTCAAAGTGGAGATAGAAAAGAGTTATTATCTGGTTATATAGTTGCTCTGGTATAAAATTAAGGTTCAGCAATTTAGATGGAGCAGGACAATGAGTTTGGAGCAGGCAGCTAACAATCTTTTGTTTATATATTTTGTTTATATGTCCATCGTCATTTGAATAAACCAGATTTCCCTTTCTATATCTTGTTTCAGGAAACTTGCCTTTCCTAAAAAAGTCTTATTCCCTTCCCATACTACTCTTATTGAAGTTCTAGCCCTTCTTCAATGGCCAACATTGTTTCTATTTCTTCCTGTTTTTCCCACTTCCCCAGAGCTCATTCAAAACTCAAGATAGTATTATATTTTAGATCTATACTACCTACTTGGAACTCACAGTGAATTCAATCTCATTACTAATTTGTTTCTGTGTATGTGCTACATTCCCAACTGTTTTTGAGCTTCATGAAATCAGAGATCATGCCCTTTATTTCTTTGCATCCTTGGGGCTTGGAGGATAAAAGATTATATCTGTTTTATTCCATGAGAGATTTGAACTAGCTTACATAAAACATTGATAAAATGTCAATACAAGTTTGGAGCACAGAAAGTATAAACTGAAATAGGAGAGGAAGGAAGTACAAAATACAAAATAGGAAAATGCAGATTGTAAGAATTTGTTTTAAAATTTTTAATATTGAGCTAGTATTTGACTCTATGATACATCCTTGACTAAGATACATATGCTATTCCAGGTAACCAAAGTGAATGAAAAGGGAAATATGGACAATTGTAAATTACCATTGAAAGGGGGATAATTTTGCAGTGGAAGCAAGTCCATTTCCTTTCGCTAAATTTTAAAAGAAATTATTCACTGCAGATTTTCAATGCAGGACTAAGAAATATAGTAGAGAATGTCTCTAGTAGCATTCGTATGTTAAATACAGTAATGGGTTTATGAGGCTGTTTCTTATAGCACCCATCAGTAAGGGGCATGTTATCAAACGCAGTAATGAAGGTCATTTTAAAGAGAGTCAATAGTAATTTTCTTATTACTTAATTTTCAAGATTCAATAGTAATTTTCTTATTGTTTGAAATATGATAAGAATAAAAATAATCAGAGCAATAAAATAATTAGAGCAATGCGTATCTTTCAAACTGTCATTAGTACATAACTCTCTCTTAACCTCATTTCTGAGTTAGGCCAGATGGTAGAGAGTTTAAGGTTGTAGACAGCCATGTATTAGACATGTGAAGCTGTGTGGGGAAATAGCACAAGATAAAAGCACACAGGCTCAGCCTCTTACTGACTGTAGAACACTGGGTAAGTTATTTAAGTTCTCTTTGCTTTCATTTATCTATAAAACGAGAATAGTCACATCAATGAGTTGATGAGGACATTATAACACTAATACTAATAAGATTGTTAGAACGAGAGCTGGCACGTGTTAATTGCTATAAAAGTGGTCACTTATTCATTTTAAGTAAATAGTACTGTTGAAATACTTACATAAAAATTGAGACGGTGGACCAGGGATTTTATTTAATGGCTGTCCACAAGTCATTCATTCAGTTCTTCCTGATTACAAAGAAAATGGCAAGAGCTAAAAATATGGATGAAACTTACTTTGTAATTCACAATTTTAGGATCATGATTTAAAATTTAAATCATGGAAGTCTTACCAAGTGGGAGAGAATGGAAAACAAAAATGCAAATATCTCTAATATTACTCAACAAATCAAACTGTAGAAGAGATGATATAACGAGACAAAGAAAAGCTCAAGAAAATGGTATATAGTCATCTATGAACTTTGAGATATTGGAGACTCATTTAGCCTTTTGTTATTTCAATTTCTTCATCTAAAGTGAATGTGGAATTGTGAAGGCAAATGTCATGAGTTATAAGAAGGATGATCTCTCTCTATGTCATTGTTAAAATGAAAATCCTAGTAAAATGTGAGAACTGCTTATTAGTGGATCAAAGGTAATATACAGTGATACTTCTGTATTACATTACAGCAAAAGAATGTGCTTACTGAGTTATACAATAAACTTACATTTAAAACTAATATTTTAAAAATGCATATATGAAATATATATTTTAAATATATATTTGTAAAAATAATATCATCATAGAAAATGTTTTAAATTCCAGTAAAATTGATTTCTGAGAGTAGCAACAAAGCTTGAGCAATTTGCAGGTCTAAAAGCAAATTATTGGGAAGGAAGTCAGTGTAAAAGCAAATTATTGGGAAGGAAATCAGTTCCCTTATGCCAGCAGAATCTAAATCCACAACCTAGCAACAGCTCAACCTTATCTCATTATCCAGAAAAGGTCCTTTTTAAAATTGACCTTTTTCTATGTTCACTTCTTAAGAAAAGCTAATTGTCATCTTTGTAAGACCTCATGATCATTCACAGATCACCATTTCTCTTATACGTGAGGCATGATCTGACTCCTATTGGGAAGATAATTACAGAATGCACCATAAGCTCCTAAAAGGCAGAGACAGTGGTTTTTATCTGTCCGTGGATTCAGGAACTGACACTGTGCCTGACGTTCAGCAACTGCTCGGTAACTCTTTATTGTTGAAAGAATGTAAGTCTGCAAGATGTCTTCCCAGGCCTATTTAGGTGCTTTTAAGAAGCCCTTTTTGTACAAACAGATAAGATGGAAGAAATGGGAAGAAAGAGCCTTCTCTAAAGAGAGTGAGAGAGAGATTCACACAATAATCTTTCCTCTTCTCTTGGCCAAAGAAAACACTTGAGTAATGCAGCTCTGGAGGGATCTGGTAAGGGAGAAAGGTGAGAGGAGAAGGTTGTTTAAACCTCTTTTAATTTAAACAGCCAGCCTCCTTCTCTTCAGGGTTGAGAGTTTGTTACCTTAAAGCCTAATGACTGTAACCCAATTTAGATAAATATAGCAAGATACCAGCCCCGGACCTGCTAAGAAATTGTTTACTTCCTTATAAAATCATTGCTAAACATTGATATAGTCCATATGGTATTTTAGAAGTGAATAACAAATCATACATGTCACCACTGGAGGAGACAACTACGTTCAGTCCTCACTCTGAAAATTGACAATTAAAAAAAAGATTTAAATATCTAACTTGCCTTTTTGGAGGAAGTCTAACTCATGGCTATTTTTAAATTCTCAATGAAATACTGATTTAATCGAAGATCAAAAAATGTTAAAGCCACCTGGGGTAAGGCTGGTCAGGAGCAGGCTCAGTCCTAACCATTATTCCATAGTTTGCTTGGCAGTTACATGACAGCCTTTACAGCACAGACATTTGACTGGGCTTCCTAAGCAAACTCTTGGAAGGGCAACCTGTCGTATGTGCCTTGTGGGAACTAATATAAAGTCAACACTGGTGAGGCATTCCTGCCCAAAATGCTTCATCTATACTTGAAATTTACTAAGAGGGTAGATCTTAAATTTTCTCAACACACACACATATACACACACAATGGTAACTATGTAGAGGTGATGGATGTTGTTTAGTTTGATTGTGATGATCTTTCCACAGTGTATACATATACCAAAACATAAAATTGTATACCTTAAATATAAAATCTCTATATGTCAAAGATGCCCCAATAAAGTTATTTTTAAAAATCTCATCTGAATCTCCTCAAGACTTTAGACCTATTTCCAGCTTTATAGAAATAGAAGACATAAGAGAACAAACTGAATTGTGTCATAAGGAAGTCTTTTTAACTTTTAAATCCAAAATGTATGATATTTCTCAAAACAGTGCTTTCTCTTCAAAAAACCAATGTCATGGAGAAAAACAAACATGGAGTGTTGTGACTAAACTAGAAATAGATTCTAGAGACATAACAACCAAACACAGTCCTTGAGTCTTAAGTGTATCCTGGTTTAAAAATCATCTATTAAAGATACTCTGGAGACCCCTTAAGATATTTGTATATAAGTAAATAATATATGATATTAGGGTATAGTTATTTATTTTCATAGTTATAATGGTATTGTAATTATGTGGAAGTTTGTTCTTATTTTTAAGAAATGCATGCTAGAATATTTAATTAAGTGTGATGATTTCTGCAAGTTATTTTAATGGTTCAGTAAAAATACATTTTGTATATAAAATTATATAAAAATTTTATATATAATGTGTATAAATAGGTATAAAATTATATAAAGTATATAAAATATATTTTATATGTAAATTCTAATAATATATAAATCAAATAGATACAAAAACATGTATACAAATATACATACGTAGTGTTATTAGAGTGAGGAGAAGATATATACATCTGTAAAACATAATGAAGTGCTTAAGAACACATCTTATAAGATGATTCTAATAACATAAATGAAATTTGCATTCAGCACAATGCTATTTCATTTAGTGGAAGACACACCAATTCTGTAATATTTACACTGAACTGCTTAAGAACATTTCTTATGAGATGTTTCTAGGGGCACCTGGGTGGCTTAGTTGTTAAGCCTGTGCCTCTGGCTCAGGTCATGATCCCAGGGTCCTGGGGTCAAGCCACATTGGGCTCTGTGTCAGCAGGAAACCTGCTTCTCCCTCCCCCTCCCCCTCTCCCACTCCCCTTGCTTGAGTTCCCTCCCCTCAACCTCTCTGCCAAATAAATAAATAAAATTTTTAAAAAATATGTTTCAAAAAAGTTTCTTGTAAGACAGACTTAGCATAGTATTATTTAAGTTAAGTGGAACACATTCCCATTTAACTTCATTGAATCCTGGTTAAGGATATACAGGTGCCTATTAAGCTATTTCACCTTTTCTGTATGTTTGAAAGGCTTTTATAAATTACAGATAAAAGAAGCCAGAAAAAAGTAGAAACCCAGTAAGATAAACACTGTTGTTAGTAATAACTATTTACTGATCACCTACTGTAACTAAAAACCATACTAGTTTCTGTACATACATTATTCATTTTTTAAAAATTGTGGTAAAATACTTTTTACAAAGTGTTTTCTTAAATTGTGGTAAAATATACATAATATAAAATTTACTATCTTAACTATTGTTATGTGTACAGTTCAGTGGCATTAAGTACATTCATGTTCCTAAGCTGCCATTACCACCACCATCCATCTACAGAATTCTTTTCATTTTACAAAACTGAATCTCTATACCTATTAAACAAGAACTTCTTCCTTTCCCTTTCCCCAAGCCCTTGACAGTCACCATTCTACTTTTTGAATGAATTTGACTACTCCAGGTACCTCATAAAGTGGAATGATAAGAGTATTTGTCTTTTTGTGACTAACTAATTTCACTCAGTGAAATATCCTCAAGATTCATCCACATTGTAGTGTGGGTCAAAATTTCCTTCCTTTTTAAGGCTGAATAATATTCCTGTGTGTGTGTGTGTGTGTGTGTGTGTGTGTCCCAGATTTTATTTATTTATCTATTCATCCATTGATGGATACTTATTTTTGCCTTTCGGTGACTATGAATAATGCTACTATAAATATGAGTGTACAAATTATCTCTTCAGGATTCTGCTTTTGGATATATATCCAGTAGTGTAATTACTGAATCCAATGAGGGTTCTAATTTACATTTTTTGAGGAACTATCATACTTTTTTTTTTAATAACAGATACACTATTTTACATTCCCACAAACAGGGCACAAGGATTCCAATTTTTCCATATTCTTACCAACATCTCTTATTCTCTGGATTTTTTCTCATACTAGCCATCCTAATGAATATGAGACGACATCAGTTGTTTTGTGGTTTGGGTTTGAATTTCTGTAATGATTAATGCTGTTGAGCACATTTTCATCTGTCTATTGGTAATTTGTATATCTTTGAAGAAATCTTTGAAGAAAAGTATTCAAGTACTTTTCTCATTTTTAATTGAGTTTTCTTATTGTTGTGTTGTAAGTGTTCTGTATATATTCAGGTTATTAATCCTCTATCAGGTATATTATTTGCAATATTTTCTCCCATCCATGGGTTATTTTTTCCCACTATAGACTATGAGGTTTAAAGTTTTTAATTTTGATATAGTTTATCTATTTTTTCTTTTTTGCAAACTGATTTGTTTTTCATATCACTCTGAGAGATTGGTATTATAGCCAAATTTATACATGAATAAACTAAATCCTGGGGGAAACAATTAACTTGGCCAAGTCTACCAACTCCTACAAGGCGAAGCTGAGTTTCAACTTCAGTTCTGTGTGTCACCATTCTGCAATAAGAGTTCTGTTATTTATGTTGTTACAAAATTAAGAATTAATTAGAATAAACTTTCTGTCCCATCCTGAATGTGCAGATTTGTCAGTTAACATAGAGTCTGGTTAAATTAAGAGACTCTCTTCCCCAAATGCAGAGCTTGGACAGCCAAATGCCTCATATATTATCTTTGACATGGAAGTACTTAGAATCAGAAAAAGATAAATAGTCACGCAAGACTTCTGGCAGACTGTCATTTTTTGGAATAACTAAGACAAGACTTGAAGGGGTCAGACGTTATGATAAGGATTGTCTGAATATGACAACAGGTCCATTGTGGACCTGTTTTGAGATAGTCTCAAAAATTACACTCAACAATCTACAGAATTGCTAAAGAGAGTTTGATGTTCACCTTCTCAGTAAATAAGAATGAGGAATAATTTAATTAAAATAAAAAGTATCTTGCACAGACCATAAAAAAAAAAACACACCTTTTTTTTTTTTTTTTGCCTAATTTTCTGAACCATGAGCTTTCATCTAGAAGGAGCTTAAGGTCATAAGCTAACCGAAGTCATGAATCCCTCATAACAAAGCATAACCTGGATCAATTTTCTTCTGAACTCCTGTCCGTTCTTTGGAATGAAAGAGAAAGCAAGTTTAAGGATCCTCTTTTATAGTCTGTATATCTGTCAAGCTTACCATCTGAGCTTCTTATGAATTTTATTCTGATTATAGGAGACTTAAACACTTCCAACATATCAAAAAGACAATATTGTCTGATTTCAAAAAGAAAAGTCTACATTTACAGGTTTAAATGAGTGTAGTTTGCATATTGGAATCTGACAAGATCTATTTTAAAATATACATGAACTTTGACCGGCAGACTTACTTTTCATAAGCTTACCATTTAACAACAAAGAAATCAGGGGGGTTGTAAACAATCTTAATGCTCATCAATAAAGGAACACTTGATCTGTGCATTTATACAATGGAAATTATGCTGCTATTTTAAAAATAAATTAGATCTTTATGTATATAATTGAAGAAATGATATTTCTTTTCAGTGAAAACAGCAAATTATGGGAATGTATATATTTTTACCCTATTGTGAGCTCAGAAAGGAAGTGTAGACAGTGGCATGCTAACATGGGTTATTTTAGGACTGGAGGAAGAGTTGAAGGAAATATGATCAGTGTCTTTAACTCTCCTATTACCATTTTTTGCATCAGCAAAGTACTACTTTGTAATGTTGTATATAATAAAAAACAAAATGAAACATAAAATTCTGTTCAGGCCTCAAAGTAAAATTACTAAGATCAAATTCTAGGCAATGGAATTAATTCACTTTCCTTTTCCTAAAAGTTAATCACAAAAAGGAAATTTTTTAATTTTAATTTTTTTATTTACTTATTTGTTTACTTTGAATGAACTAAATAACCTGAAAACTGTTTTGTGAGATCATGGACACTTAATCCTAACTTGATTGCATATAAGGGGGAAATAGGGAGCCTAATGTATATTAAAATAAACATCCTACTATGGATTTAATAAATGCTTTTTCATTGGCTCATCTGTAAAATGAGATATAATTCCCTTAGAATAGTGCCAGACACATAATGAATTTTCAGTAAATGAGTTAGGCACATTGCTATAGGATTCAGTTACTGCCCTCCAGGAGAACTTAGTGGAAAAAAAAAAAAAAAAACTTAGTGAAGTAGGGAGACAAACTTCTAAAAATTAGTCAGTAACTTAGCTAATGAAAATTCCTCTGCAAAGGATCACAAACATTTTTAATTGTCCCTCAGGTGACATGTTTTGTAGTAGCTTGGAGATCATGTAAGGACTGTCAGTGTATATTAACTATATATAATATATATAATATATAATATAAGACTATATTAACTTAGAATGTCATTCTGGCTTAAGTCTGAAAGGAGAGCAAATGTGAGAAGAAAGAGATGACTGTTTTCTTTCATACCTGGACGCAAGCATATGGTATATTCAAAAAAGTTGAGATGAGAGACTTCTTGGGAAGATGACAGAGTAGAAAGATCCTAAGCTCACCTTGTCCCACTGTTACCACTAGATAACCTCCACATCAGTGTAAACAACCTAGGAAAAATGACCCAAAAAACAGGCAGAACAAACTCTCCACAGCTAAATGTAGAGAAGAGCCACATTGGAGAGGGTAGGAAGTGTGGAGACATCATCAGGAGCCAAACTGACACACACAACTGTCCACAGAAAGGAAGGACATGGTGGGCACAAAGAAAAGAAAGAAACAACCCCCTAAACCAGGTACACTAGGCATGGGGAAGATGAATCCCCATAACATTTGGCTTTAAAAACCAGAAAGGCCTAAGTTGGTTAGTTTTTTTTGTTTTTTTTTGTTTCTTTGTTTGTTTTAATTTTATTTTTTATAAACATATATTTTTTCCCCAGGGGTACAGGTCTGTGAATCGCCAGATTTACACACTTCACCGCACTCACCATAGCACATACCCTCCCCAGTGTCCATAATAACCCCACCCTCCTCTCCCAACCTCCCTCCCCCCCAGCAACCCTCAGTTTGTTTTGTGAGATTAAGAGTCACTTATGGTTTATCTCCCTCCCAATCCCATCTTGCTTCATTTACTCTTCTCCTATCCCCTTAACCCCCATGTTGCATCTCCTCTCCCTCATATCAGGGAGATCATATGATAGCTGTCTTTCTCCGATTGACTTATTTCGCTAAGCATGATACCCTCTAGTTCCATCCACGTCGTCGCAAATGGCAAGATTTCATTTCTTTTGATGGCTGCATAGTATTCCATTGTGTATATATACCACCTCTTCTTTATCCATTCGTCTGTTGATGGACATCTAGGTTCTTTCCATAGTTTGGCTATTGTAGACATTGCTGCTATAAACATTCGGGTGCACGTGCCCCTTCGGATCACTACATTTGTATCTTTAGGGTAAATACCCAGCAGTGCAATTGCTGGGTCATAGGGTAGTTCTATTTTCAACATTTTGAGGAACCTCCATGCTGTTTTCCAGAGTGGTTGCACCAGCTTGCATTCCCACCAACAGTGTAGGAGGGTTCCCCTTTCTCCGCATCCTCGCCAGCATCTGTCATTTCCGGACTTGTTCATTTTAGCCATTCTGACTGGTGTGAGGTGGTATCTCATTGTGGTTTTGATTTGTATTTCCCTGATGCCGAGTGATATGGAGCACTTTTTCATGTGTCTGTTGGCCATCTGGATGTCTTCTTTGCAGAAATGTCTGTTCATGTCTTCTGCCCATTTCTTGATTGGATTATTTGTTCTTTGGGTGTTGAGTTTGCTAAGTTCTTTATAGATTCTGGACACTAGCCCTTTATCTGATATGTCGTTTGCAAATATCTTCTCCCATTCTGTCAGTTGTCTTTTGGTTTTGTGAACTGTTTCCTTTGCTGTGCAAAAGCTTTTGATCTTGATAAAATCCCAATAGTTCATTTTTGCCCTTGCTTCCCTTGCCTTTGGCGATGTTCCTAGGAAGATGTTGCTGCGGCTGAGGTTGAAGAGGTTGCTGCCTGTGCTCTCCTCAAGGATTTGGATGGATTCCTTTCTCACATTGAGGTCCTTCATCCATTTTGAGTCTATTTTCGTGTGTGGTGTAAGGAAATGATCCAATTTCATTTTTCTGCATGTGGCTGTCCAATTTTCCCAACACCATTTATTGAAGAGGCTGTCTTTTTTCCATTGGACATTCTTTCCTGTTTTGTCGAGGATTAGTTGACCATAGAGTTGAGGGTCTATTTCTGGGCTCTCTATTCTGTTCCGTTGATCTATGTGTCTGTTTTTGTGCCAGTACCATGCTGTCTTGATGATGACAGCTTTGTAGTAGAGCTTGAAGTCCGGAATTGTGATGCCACCAACTTTGGCTTTCTTTTTCAATATTCCTTTGGCTATTCGAGGTCTTTTCTGGTTCCATATAAATTTTAGGATTATTTGTTCCATTTCTTTGAAAAAAATGGATGGTACTTTGATAGGAATTGCATTAAATGTGTAGATTGCTTTAGGTAGCATAGACATTTTCACAATATTTATTCTTCCAATCCAGGAGCATGGAACATTTTTCCATTTCTTTGTGTCTTCCTCAATTTCTTTCATGAGTACTTTATAGTTTTCTGTGTATAGATTCTTAGTCTCTTTGGTTAGGTTTATTCCTAGGTATCTTATAGTTTTGGGTGCAATTGTAAATGGGATTGACTCCTTAATTTCTCTTTCTTCTGTCTTGTTGTTGGTGTAGAGAAATGCGACTGATTTCTGTGCATTGATTTTATATCCTGACACTTTACTGAATTCCTGTACCAGTTCTAGCAGTTTTGGAGTGGAGTCTTTTGGCTTTTCCACATACAGTATCATATCATCTGCGAAGAGTGATAGTTTGACTTCTTCTTTGCCGATTTGGATGCCTTTAATTTCTTTTTGTTGTCTGATTGCTGAGGCTAGGACTTCTAGTACTATGTTGAATAGCAGTGGTGATAACGGACATCCCTGCCGTGTTCCTGACCTTAGCGGAAATGCTTTCAGTTTTTCTCCATTGAGAATAATATTTGCGATGGGTTTTTCATAGATGGCTTTGATAATATTGAGGTATGTGCCCTCTATCCCTACACTTTGAAGAGTTTTGATCAGGAAGGGATGCTGTACTTTGTCAAATGCTTTTTCAGCATCTATGGAGAGGATCGTATGGTTCTTGTTCTTTCTTTTATTAATGTGTTGTATCACATTGATTGATTTGCGGATGTTGAACCAACCTTGCAGCCCTGGAATAAATCCCACTTGGTCGTGGTGAATAATCCTTTTAATGTACTGTTGAATCCTATTGGCTAGTATTTTGGTGAGAATTTTTACATCTGTGTTCATCAAGGATATTGGTCTGTAGTTCTCTTTTTTGATGGGATCCTTGTCTGGTTTTGGGATCAAGGTGATGCTGGCCTCATAAAATGAGTTTGGAAGTTTTCCTTCCATTTCTATTTTTTTGGAACAGTTTCAGGAGAATAAGAATTAGTTCTTCCTTAAATGTTTGGTAGAATTCCCCCGGGAAGCCGTCTGGCCCTGGGCTTTTGTTTGTTTGGAGATTTTTGATGACTGTTTCAATATCCTTACTGGTTATGGGTCTGTTCAGGCTTTCTATTTCTTCCTGGTTCAGTTGTGGTAGTTTATATGTCTCTAGGAATGCATCCATTTCTTCCAGATTCTCAAATTTGTTGGCATAGAGTTGCTCATAATATGTTCTTATGATTGTCTGTATTTCTTTGGTGTTCATTGTGATCTCTCCTCTTTCATTCATGATTTTATTTATTTGGGTCCTTTCTCTTTTCTTTTTGATAAGTCTGGCCAGGGGTTTATCAATCTTATTAATTCTTTCAAAGAACCAGCTCCTAGTTTCGTTGATTTGTTCTATTGTTTTTTTGGTTTCTATTTCATTGATTTCTGCTCTGATCTTTATGATTTCTCTTCTCCTGTTGGGTTTAGGGTTTCTTTCTTTTCTTTCTCCAGCTCCTTTAGGTGTAGGGTTAGGTTGTGTAACTGAGACCTTTCTTGTTTCTTGAGAAAGGCTTGTACCGCTATATATTTTCCTCTCAGGACTGCCTTTGTTGTGTCCCACAGATTTTGAACCGTTGTATTTTCATTATCATTTGTTTCCATGATTTTTTTCAATTCTTCTTTAATTTCCTGGTTGACCCATTCATTCTTTAGAAGGATGCTGTTTAGTCTCCATGTATTTGGGTTCTTTCCAAATTTCCTCTTGTGATTGAGTTCTAGCTTCAGAGCATTGTGGTCTGAAAATATGCAGGGAATGATCCCAATCTTTTGATACCGGTTGAGACCTGATGTAGGACCGAGGATGTGATCTATTCTGGAGAATGTTCCATGTGCCCTAGAGAAGAATGTGTATTCTGTTGCTTTGGGATGAAATGTTCTGAATATATCTGTGATATCCATCTGGTCCAGTGTGTCATTCAAAGCCTTTATTTCCTTGTTGATCTTTTGC
Organism: Lontra canadensis; assembly: GCF_010015895.1. Classification (NCBI taxonomy): domain Eukaryota; kingdom Metazoa; phylum Chordata; class Mammalia; order Carnivora; family Mustelidae; genus Lontra; species Lontra canadensis. The sequence goes on from NW_022631005.1 coordinate 7,219,411, forward strand.
TTGGATGATCTGTCCATTTCAGTGAGGGGAGTGTTAAAGTCCCCTACTATTATTGTATGATTGTTGATGTGTTTCTTTGATTTTGTTATTAATTGGTTTATATAGTTGGCTGCTCCCACTTTAGGGGCATAGATATTTAAAATTGTTAGATCTTCTTGTTGGACAGATCCTTTGAGTTTGATATAGTGTCCTTCCTCATCTCTTATTATAGTCTTTGGCTTAAAATCTAATTGATCTGATAGAAGGATTGCCACTCCTGCTTTCTTCTGATGTCCATTAGCATGGTAAATTCTTTTCCACCCCCTCACTTTAAATCTGAAGGTGTCTTTGGGTTTCAAATGAGTTTCTTGTAGGCAATATATAGATGGGTTTTGTTTTTTTTATCCATTCTGATACCCTGTGTCTTTTGATTGGGGCATTTAGCCCATTAACATTCAGGGTAACTATTGAGAGATATGAATTTAGTGCCATTGTATTGCCTGTAAGGTGACTGTTACTGTATATTGTTTCTGTTCCTTTCTGATCTACTAGTTTTAGGGTCTCTCTTTGCTTAGAGGACCCCTTTCAATATTTTCTGTAGAGCTGGTTTGGTGTTTGCAAATTCTTTCAGTTTTTGTTTGTCCGGGATGCTTTTAATCTCTCCTTCTATTTTCAATGATAGCCTAGCTGGATATAGTATTCTTGGCTGTATGTTTTTCTCGTTTAGTACTCTGAATATATCATGCCAGCTCTTTCTGGCCTGCCAGGTCTCTTGGATAAGTCTGCTGCCAATCTAATATTTTTACCATTGTATGTTACAGACTTCTTTTCCCAGGCTGCTTTCAGGATTTTCTCTTTGTCACTAAGACTTGTAAATTTGACTATTAGGTGATGGGGTGTGGACCTATTCTTATTGATTTTGAGGGGGGTTCTCTGAACCTCCTGAATTTTGATGCTTGTTCCCTTTGCCATATTGGGGAAATTCTCTCCAATAATTCTCTCCAATATACCTTCTGCTCCCCTTTCTCTTTCTTCTTCTTCTGGAATCCCAATTATTCTAATGTTGTTTCGTCTTATGGTGTCAATTATCTCTCAAATTCTGCCCTCATGGTCCAGTAGCTGTTTGTCCCTCTTTTGCTCAGCTTCTTTATTCTCAGTCATTTGGTCTTCTATATCGCTAATTCTTTCTTCTGCCTCATTTATCCTAGCAGTGAGAGCCTCCATTTTTGATTGCACCTCATTAATAGCTTTTTTTATTTCAACTTGATTAGATTTTAGTTCTTTTATTTCTCCAGAAAGGGCTTTTATATCTCTAGAGAGGGTTTCTCTAATATCTTCCATGCCTTTTTCTAGCCCGGCTAGAACCTTGAGAATCGCCATTCTGAACTCTAGATCTGACATATTACCAATGTCTGTATTGATTAGGTCCCTAGCCTTTGGTACTGCCTCTTGTTCTTTTTTTTGTGGTGAATTTTTCTGCCTTGTCATTTTGTCCAGATAAGATTATATGAAGGAGCAAGTAAAATACTAAAAGGGTGGCAACAACCCCAGGAAAATATGCTTTAGCCAAATCAGAAGAGATCCCAAATCATGAAGGAGGGGGAGAGGGGATATAAAGTGGTTCAGAAAGAAAAAAAAAAAGAAACAAATAAAAAAAGAAAACCAATAATGAAAAAATATAAAACGGAAAATATATATATATATATTAGATAAACTAGTTTAAAAACGTTAAAAAAGAAAAGGGTAAAAGTTAAAAAAATTTAGGAGAAGAAGAGAAAAAAAATTGAAAAAGAAAAAAAAATTAAATTAACTGCAAGGCTAAAGAATCATGGGGAGAAAGCCACGAGTTCCGTGCTTTGCTTTCTCCTCCTCTGGAATTCCGCTGCTCTCCTTGGTATTGAAATTGCACTCCTTGGTAGGTGAACTTGGTCCCGGCTGGGTTTCTTGTTGATCTTTTGGGGGAGGGGCCTGTTGTAGTGATTCTCAAGCGTCTTTGCCCCAGGCGGAGTTGCACCACCCTTACCAGAGGCCGGGCTGAGGAATCCGCTCGGGTTGCTTTCGGGAGCTTTTGTTCCCTGAGTGCTTTCCGTAGAGTTCTGGAGATGGGAATGAAGATGGCGGCCTCCCAGTCTCTGGCCCGGAGGAGCCGAGAGTCTGGGGCCCCACTCCTCAGTGCGCCCTCAGAGAACAGCACCCAATTGCTCCCATCACCCTGGCCTCCGGCCGCGCTCCAAGCTGACGAAGCCTGCAAGTGGTTCAAGGTAAACCCGAGCTTAGAGCTCACTGCTCTGCTCTGTCTCTGTAGCCGGCTTCCCCGTTCTAATACCTGTAAGCTCTGCGACACTCAGACACCCCCGATCATTCTGTGACCCTGCGGGACCTGAGGCCACGCTGACCCCGTGTGTGCTTCACCCTGGTTAAGCCTCTGGAGCGATGTCCCTCAGCAGAACAGACTTTAAAAGTCCTGATTTTGTGCTCCGTTGCTCCGCCGCTTGCCGGGAGCTGGACCCTCCCCCCGCCGTCTATCTTCCCATCGCTTTGGATTCACTTCTCCACCAGTCCTACCTTTCAGAAAGTGGTTGATTTTCTGTTTCTAGAATTGCTGTTCTTCTTCTCTTCGATCTCCCGTTGGATTTGTAGGTGTTTGCAATCTTTAGATAAGCTATCTAGCTGATCTCCCGCTACCTGAAGTAGTCTCAGCCTGCTACTTCTCCGCCATCTTGACTCCTCCCTCCCTAAGTTGGTTAGTTTTTGTAATCAGTGGATATTAACACCTAAAACTTTAACAAATCAGCAGACTCAGTTCTGGGACAGCTACGAGGGTGGGAGAAAATCAAATCCCTGCCCTTAAGGAGGCAGCATAACAAATAGCCCTACTGAGATACAGCATAGAAGCAGCAATTTGAAAAATACTTGGGGTATATGGGAAGGAGATGCATTTACTAATCTCAGAGCATGTGCTGGAGGGACAGAATTACTTGGGAGACTTCTCCAAGAACAAAAGAGCTGTCAGGTGCTATTTCCTGTCCCTGCTTCCCAGCCAACATACCCAGACACCTGCAGAAACCAGTGCAGTACCAACACTCTCTACCTAGCTTCCTAATTGTGTGTCCCCAACCCCACATTCTTCTAGGGACCTATTCCCTCCAATCCAGCAGCCCTCACCTAGAATTTTCTCAGGTGGCTGCAGGTCCCCTCCTGCAGCAGACCAGTGTGAACCTTGCTGGCACAATATGTCTTGCCCGTGTGTTTCCTACAGACATGCTCCCTTGATGTGCCCTTGGCTGAAGCTCTTCAAAACAGTGCCACAAGCCTGGCAGTGTCAACAGGGGCCAACACCACTCCAAAGTGACTCTTGTCCCAGGGAGAAGGGAAGATACCCACACATTCCAGTCTGATTGCACACCCAGCAGTGGGCTGGGGACAGACATCTAGTCTGACTGTAGGTCTTGCCCACCAATGAAAGCTTCTCAAGGGACAACACCGGGAAAGCACCTGGCGGTTTGGGGCTACTGCATCTGTGGCAAATGCCTGGTCTGACTCAACTCAAGCCCAAGGCAATACCAGACTGGCCCAGAAACAGCACAGGGACAAAACCCTGCCCACAACAAACAAAGAGAGCCATTTCAGACAACTGGACTGAAGGCAAAAACATCTGAACCACGACAGTAGGGCACATACAACACATATAGGACACACTCATGAAGCACCAATCTCTGGTAAACAGGTAACATTGTACTGTGCAGGGCACTACAGAACTTCTTCCTCATAAGGCCAGAGCTTTCAAGAGAAGGAGACATACCTGACTTTCTTAACTTATAGAAACATTCACAGAGAGACAAAATGAGGAGGTAGAGGAATATGTCCCAAATGAAATAACAGGACAAAATCACAGCAAGAGAACTATGAAAGATTTCAGTGAGACCCTTAACAAAGAGACATAAAATCTAAAAAGTAATTAGTCACAGCTGAAGAACTCAATAACAAAGTTAGTAATACACAGAGGAAATAAATTATAGACTAAAAGAAGCAGAAGAATGGATTAGCAACTTGGAAGAGAAAATAATGGAAAATAATCAAGCTGAACAGGAGAGAGAGAAAAAAATAACAATAAATGAAAATAGATTAAAGGAACAAGGGAACTCCAGCAACACCATCAAGCATACTAACATTTGCATTATAGGGATCCCAGAAGTGGAGGAGAGAGAAAAGTGGGCAGAACATTTATTTGAAAAAAATAATAGCTGAAAATCTCCTGAATCTTGGGATGCACACGGAAATCTAGATCTAGAAGGCACAGAGAGCACCCAATAAAATCAACCCAAGGAGGTCCATACCAAGACAAATAGTAATTAAAATGGCAAGAAGCAGTGATAGAGAATTTTAAAAGCAATAAGAGAAAATAGTTACATACCAGGGAAATCCCATAAGGCTATTAGCTGATTTTTTAGCAGAAACCAGAATGCACTGGCATGATATATTCAAAGTGCTGAAAGAAAAATAACCTGCAACCAAGAATACTCTATCCAGTAAGGCTATCATTCAGAATAAAAAGTGAAATAAAGAGTTTCCCCAAACAAACAAAAGTTACAGAAATTCATGACCACTAAATCAGCCCTATAAGAAATATTAAAAGGGACTCTTTGAGTGGAAAGGAAAGACCATAAGTGGGAGTTAGAAAAGTAAAAAGCACAAAAGCAATAACATTAAGTATATCTATAAAAATAGGTCAAGGTATTTACAAAAGGATGTAAAATATGGGGAAGAGAGGAATAAGTAATGGATGCAAACTTTAGCCCTAACCATCAACTTAATATAGACTGTTGTATACACAAGATGTTGTATATAAACCAGTGGTAGCCACAAATCAAAAAACAGGTAATAGAGATGCAAAAAATAAATAAAAGGAATCCAAGTATATCACTAAAGAAAGCCAGCAAACTATGAGGGACGAGAGCAAGAGAAGAAAGGAATAAAGAAGAACTCAAAAACAACCACAAGATAAGTATCAAAATGGCAATAAATACATACCTATCAATAATTACTTTGAATGTAATTGGACTAAATGCTCCAACCAAAAGACATGGGATGACATAAAGAATAAAAAAGCAAGAACCATCTAGACTCTGTCTATAAAAGATTCTGACCTAATGACACATGCAGACTGAAAGTGAAAGGATGGAAAAACATTTATAATGCAAACAGAAGTGAAAAGAAAGCTGGAATAGCAATACTTATATTAGACGAAATAAACTTTAAAACAAAGACGATAACGAGACAAAGAAGTATACTACATAGTCATAAAGAGAACAATCCAGGGGCGCCTGGGTAGCTCAGTGGGTTGAGGCCTCTGCCTTCAGCTGGGGTCATGATCCCGGATCAAGTCCTGCATCGGGCTCTCTGCTCGTCAGGGAGCCTGCTTTCCCCTCTCTCTCTGCCTGCCTCTCTGCCTACTTGTGATCTCTGTCAAATAAATAAATAAAATCTTAAAAGAAACAAGAGAGAGAACAATCCAACAAGAATATATAACAGTTGTAAATATTTAGACACTTAACATGCATCCAAATATATAAAGGAGCTATTAGCAACATAACAGAAGTAACTGATAGTAATACACTAATAGTAGGGGACTTGAACATTTCAATTACATCATCAATTTAAAAAAAATCACTCATCATCAAAGAAATGCAAATCAAAACCACGATGAGATATCACCTCACATCTGTCAGAATGGCTAAAGTAAAAAACACAAGAAACAAGTGTTGGTGAGGATGTGGAGGAAAAGGAATCCTCATGCTCTGTTGGTGGGAATGCAAACTGGTACAGACACGGTGGAAAACAGTAGGGAGGTTCCTCAAAATTTAAAAATAGAATTTCCACATGATCCAGTAGTCACACTACTAGGTATTTACCAAAGAATATGAAACATTAATTCGAAAGGATATACGTACTCTTATAGCTATAGCAACATTATTTACAACAGCCAAATTATGGGAGTAATCCAGATTTCCATCAATAGATGAAAAGAAGTGGTATATATTCATTGGAATATTGCTTGGCCATAAAAAAATAAAATCTTGCTGTTTACAGCAACATGGATAAATCTAAAGGGTATCAAGCTAAGTGAAATAGTCAGAGAAAGACAAATATGATATGATTTCACTCATTTGGAATTTAAGAAACAAAACAAATGAACCAAGATAAAGAAACAAACAAAAAAACAGACGCTTAACCATAGAAAACAAACCAGTGGTTACCAGAGGGAGGATGGTTGGGGAATGGGTGGAAAAGATAAAGGGGATTATGAATACACTTTTCATGACAATCCCTGAGTAATACATAGAATTGTTGAATCACTATATTGTACACCTGAAAGTAATATAACATTGTAATGTTAACTCTGTGGAATTCAAATGAAATTTTTTAAAATTCGGAAAGAGTTTTTAGCTACTTTCATATAAATTTTTATAATAAATTGACATAAATGTATAATTCAGATTAAAAAAAGATGACTTTGGGCATTAATTCCATGAGAAGAGCAAGTAATGAGGAAATGTCTGGCAAACCTTTTTATTCCTACTGATGCCATCAGCACTTTATTTCATTAATGGCTGACTATAAGCAATATGATTTTATTAAACGCAGATTAATATCCAGGCCCTGTTTGTAGTTCATTTGAGCTAACACCTTTTGTGAAGCCAATCAACTATTACTACTCCCTCAATTTCTAACAATAAATAAACATATTAACCATTTGAATTTCCTAAAATTCCTTGTCATCCTTGTCATCCTATGACAAGGAATTCACTATATTTCCCAAATCCCTCATGGATTAAATTGTGTTACTCAAAAATGTATGTTGACATCCTAACCCCCAGTACTTAAAATTTCCTAACTATAATATTAAAGCAAGCTCTTCAATTGCTCCAGGTAAAACCAGAAATGACAATGAGGAAATATTGAATGATGTATCAAAGCAAATAGGTTTTTTATGTAATAGTTTTAAGTTGTTTAGCCTAATATTAAAATAAAGCAAATTACCTGATTGTCCCTACCACTCAAACCCAAAGTTCACACCCCAAGATTTTAATCTGCAGGCTTTCCTAGTGGCAAGGATCCAATTGTCCAGTTAGATGGACTTTTTTAAAGTCAAAAATATAAAACAAGGAACTAGGCAGGAATCTTCAAAGTTATGTCAGTTGGCATGAAAATGTGAGTATTCTCTTAAAAATAACATGAAAATTAGTCTATATCACTTAAAGAAAAGCTACTGAGTGCCTGCTACATGCTTTTTACTATGTAAGATATAGTTGGTCATTAATATATAGTTCCTGCCTCCAAGGAACTCATGTCTAACAAAGGGAACAGATGCAGTACCAAATAATAACATAGTAAAAGTGAAATTTTCAAATAACATTTGAAGTACTACAGAAATAGGAAAGCTTGCAGGGGTCTGAAACACTAAGGGTCTGGAACACTAAAGAATGATCAAGAATGAGTACATGGACAAAAGAAATGAGAAGATGCCATTTTGGCAGAGGAATAGCTTGTAATAATGCAGATGTGTTCGTCAGGGAAGATAGCATTCCTGTCTCCCAGTCTCTGTGGAAAGATTGGAAACTAAGTTTAAGGGATGCCTTGCTCCAAGTTGTAAAACTTCCTCCTGTCTTGAAGATATGAGAAAGTTTACTTTTTCGTTGGGTTAGGCCAATTAACAGATACAATGGGTATATGATTTCTGCCCCCATCCCAGTTCTTACAAATTATCAAGCCTTCTGTTTCATTGAAGTTGAATTCAAACTCTCTTCCTTATTGCCATAGTCTTGAGGAAATGTCTTCTTTGCCTATTTAACTTGCAATTTTAATTTGACATTAATGACATCAAAAACTAGTCATGTATTCCTGCTCTACTATGTTCCCAATCAGTGATGGTATTTGCCTTCATCATGCAATGTTTCAAAGCAGGCATTTAAAAATTACCCTTGAAGTGTTCCACAAAATGCCTATATAAGATAACAGATTATGGTGATGATTTTTTTCTACAGAAAAAGCCAAAATTGAAATTATCTAAAGCTTAGGATTCAAAGTTAACAATAGAATTGGATCAAAATTCCAAGTAAGAGATTCTAGAGTACTATTAAATCCTTTAACATGTGATTGACTGATTAGAAACAAAGATGTTAAGTGATCCAGAATGGAAAATTGATTGTTGCTACTTTCTCTTTTAGTTAGAAAGGTAACTTCAGAAAACTTACAAGGAGCCAGAAGGAGTTACCAAAGAGAATACAGCAGTGTTACATTTGGAGAGACTTAATTTGAATTGAAGCTTCACCACTGATGATCTGTGTGACTTTGGGCAAATTGCTTCCTTGTCTTTAAAAAGAAATTAAGAATACTCTCTTAGCTGGGATATTATGAGTTGTGTGTGAAAAAATGTGTATTAGAGAGGAAAACAGTAGCTTTTACCCTTCTTAAGACACTGATGTGTTAGGTGGCTGTGCGGTGCTTACCATCTAAAAGGGCATCAATAGATTGTGCCAGGGCGGAGTCAGACTTCTCCAAAGTGAACTCATCCCTCAGCACCTCCCTGCCCACCTAGAGGGATGGAGTCTTGTGCCAGTATCTTGTTGGTGGTTGTAGTAGAGGCTCACCTTTTAGCAGGGAGCCAGGTTGAGCCACCTGTCTAGCTGCACCAAGTATTGGTTCTCATCTCTTTTCACCCAGGAGAACACGTTCTTTAAACCCTCTTGAGCAAAGGAGGAGAGCTTAGCCCAATCATTAACTATACAAACAGAACAGATTCAATCTACTCGGAATGGTGAAATGAGAAAGGCTTTCCTTTTTAGTTAGTTCTATAAAAATACAAAATACATAAAACAAAATCAAACAAAAAAACCTGATGTAAACAGATGGGAGGTCTCTTCAACTTAATTTTTTGAAAAACTATAGAAAATAGATTCTAAAACTTTTAAACTTAAACAGAGGAACACAACAATCTTTTAACTTAAGAGGTGGATATGACGGTGATAGGAATTGCATTTCAGATCTAACTCTCATATATAACTCATTTAGTCCTTAATACCTGGTGAAAATCATCTGGAAAGTATTGGTACCTGCCAAGAAATCTCGCCAAGCTACATAGCAATAAGCTATCCTGATGAAAACCAAATTCATATCAACATGGCTCATAGGACATCCCATTTAAAATTAATGGTGTAGTGGAACAGAGTAGAGAGCCCAGATATGGACCCTCAACTCTATGGTCAAATAGTCTTTGACAAAGCAGGAAAAAATATACAGTGGAAAAAAGACAGTCTCTTCAATAAATGGTGCTGGGAAAATTGGGCAGCTATATGTAGAAGAATGAAACTTGACCATTCTCTTACACCGTACACAAAGATAAACTCGAAATGGATAAAAGACCTCAACGTGAGACAGGAATCCATCAGAATCCTAGAGGAGAACATAGGCAGTAACCTCTTCTAAATCATCCACAGCAACTTCTTTCAAGATATGTCTCCAAAGGCAAAGGAAACAAAAGCGAAAATGAACTTTTGGGACTTCATCAAGATCAAAAGCTTCTGCACAGCAAAGGAAACAGTCAACAAAACAAAGAGGCAACCCACGGAATGGGAGAAGATATTTGCAAATGACAGTACAGACAAAAGGTTGATATCCAGGATCTATAAAGAACTTCTCAAACTCAACACACACAAAACAGATAATCATGTCAAAAAATAGGCAGAAGTCATGAACAGACACTTCTCCAATGAAGACATACAAATGGCTATCAGACACATGAAAAAATGTTCATCATCACTAGCCATCAGGGAGATTCAAATCAAAACCACATTGAGATACCACCTTACACCAGTTAGAATGGCCAAACTTAGCAGGACAGGAAACAACGTGTGTTGGAGAGGATGTGGAGAAAGGGGAACCCTCTTACACTGTTGGTGGGAATTCAAGTTGGTACAGCCAATTTGGAGAACAGTGTGGAGATTCCTTAAGAAATTAAAAGTAGAGCTTCACTATGACCCTGCAATTGCACTACTGGGTATTTACCCCAAAGATACAGATGTAGTGAAAAGAAGGGCCATCTGTACCCCAATGTTTATAGAAGCAATGGCCACAGTCACCAGAAGTGGAAAGAACCAAGATGCCCTTCAACAGATGAATGGATAAGGAAGATGTGGTCCATATACACTATGGAGTATTATGCCTCCATCAGAAAGGATGAATACCCAACTTTTGTATCAACATGGACAGGACTGGAAGAGATTATGCTGAGTGAAATAAGTCAAGCAGAGAGAGTCAATTATCATATGGTTTCACTTATTTGTGGAGCATAACAAATAACATGGAGGACATAGGGAGATGGAGAGAAGGTAGTTGAGGAAGGGGAGATGAACCATGAGAGACTATGGACTCTGAAAAACAATCTGAAGGTTCTGAAAGGGAGGGGGGGTGGGAGGTTGGGGAGCCTGATGGTGGGTTTTATGGAGGGCGCGTATTGCATGGAGCACTGGGTGTGGTGCATAAACAATGAATTCTGTTACACTGAAAAGAAATTTTAAAAATTAAATTTAATTTAAAAAATTAATGGTGTGTTATGTTTATGAAATGTGGTTTAGGAGTCTCTTCCCTGTTGGGTTAATTTTTATTCTTTTTTTTTTTTTAAGAGAGAAGGAGAGGGCAAGAGAGCAAAGGGGGAGGAGGAGAGGCAGAGAAAGAGGCAGAAAGAGAATCTTAAGTAGGCTCTATACCAAGCACTGAGCCCAACGCAGGACTTGATCTCACGACCCTACGATCATGACTATCATGACTTGAGCCAAAATCAAGAGTCAGATGCTTAACCAACTGAGCCACCCAGGTGCCCCTGGTTAATTTTTATTCTGCAATGTTCTTAATCTTAGAAATTTTCCATTAAAATTTGCCTATAAAGCTTAGATATAATGGTCATATACATGAGCCAAATTGCAGAATTCACTTAGAAACCGTTTAAGTTTGAATATTTTTATTTCCTAATTCAAAAAGCAATTCAGAATTCCAAATTAATTGATAACATATAACTTTCTTTAAGGCAACATCCATCCATTTTCTTAATCTTATACCTTTTGATTTCCACCCACATGACTTAGCTTTTGTCATGGTAAAATAGATAATAACACAAGGTTAACAAGGAGAGCAACATCTGTCCTGATTATTCAGAGAAGCACAATATTTCTCATCTTCATACATTTGTTGGAAGCAGAAATCATTTTTCTCTTCGTTTCCATAGATACAGTACATCTGGTTATTAATCAGAATGATAGACCATAAATTACAGAGCCAGTTAAATATCATTTGTCCTTACCTAATACTCCAAACATTTTCTTATTTATTAATTGGTTCCATTTTTTATACTGTATATGATTTTGAAGGCCAGTTTGATTTAAATTTAGATACATTTCAGATATATATATAGAAACAATGGTCTTACTATGCTTAACAATAAATAAAACATGATCAAAGAAAGATGCTATACAGATTGTATGAAATAATGTGTCCCTGTTTCTAAGAAGACAGGCAGAAAGACAATGTTTTCTTTATCCCCTGTTGAAATCACTTCAGGTTCTCTATGCATCTTTCTCCCACAAATTACGGTCTATTCACTTTCAGTTTTCCTCCTCAGTATAAAAAGTTAGAATGTTTAAAGACAATATATATTTTATAAACTCCACAACTGAGTGACAATTATTTTATGGAAAGTAGAAAGAACTTAAGGTAACACAAAAGAGCAATAACTAGAGGGAATAAGAAGAGAATTATACATACACTGGAAAGCACATCTAAACGTGAACATTTTGACCTCCTTTACTCAGCCACCACATACTACACACCACTAACACCAGAAGACCGGCTTCCGTTGCTCTCCATGACCTTCGTTCTGAACCACTCTCCTTGGACCTCACTTTGAACTGCTTCCAAATATCCCAGTTATTTACATTTGCTACTCATTTTTTCCCGCTACTTTCCCCTAAAGTATCTTTAGGGGAAAGTATAACCTGTTACAATAAACACAGTATTATTTACACAAGAGCTTCTTGGTCTTGACACTATTGATATTTTGAACCACAGAACCCTTGTTTATGGGGGCACTGACCCTCCTGCACTATACAATTTTTAGCAGCATCTCTGCCTTGTACCCACTAGGTCTCCTAACACCACTCATCCCAAATCTTATCAATCAAAATGTCTCTAGATATTGCCAGATATTCACTGGTAGGTAAAGTCAATCATCCCTATTTGAAACCGCTGGTTAACATCGACATTTACTTATTTATGCATTGATCCATTCAATAAAAGTCTATCAGATGCATGTTTTGTGTCAAATATTGAACTACAACTGTTAAGAAAGATGTAGTGTTTGCCCTCTCCTATCCTGAGTCTAGTTATAAGTATGAACAAGTAAACTGTCAATTACAACTTAGTATATAAAATATTATCACATGGGGCGCCTGGGTGGCTCAGTGGGTTAAAGCCTCTGTCTTCGGCTCAGGTCATGATCCCAGGGTCCTGGGATCGAGCACCATATCGGGCTCTCTGCTCAGCAGGGAGCCTGCTTCCCTCTCTCTCTCTGCCTGACTGTCTGCCTACTTGTGATCTCTGTCAAATAAATAAATAAATAAATAAATAAAACCTTAAAAAAATAAAATAAAATATTATCAGAGAGGTAGGAACAAAGTGCTACTGGAGCATAAAGAACAAAATATTGCCTCTCTGCTCCTCCCTTTCAACAGACAGCTGCATCTTCTGGTGCTGTGACAGCTGCATCCCCAAGACACAATGGGAAGGTCAGAGTGAATAGATTTGGCCATATTGGTCACCTGGTTACCAGGGCTGCTTTTAACTCTGGCAAAGTAGATCTTGTCACCATCAATGACCCTTTCATTGACCTCAGCTACATGGTCCTGTATGATTCCACCCGTGGCAAATTCCATAGAACAGTCAAGGATGAGAACAGGAAACTTGTCATCAATGGAAAGTCCATCTCCATCTTCTATGAGTGAGATCCCATGAACATCAAATGGGGTGATGATACTGGTGCTGAATATGTTATAGAGTCCACTGGAGTCTTCACCACCATGGAGAAGGCTGGGGCTCATTTGAAGGTTGGTGCCAAGAGGGTCATTATCTCTGCTCCTTCTGCTGATGCCCCCATGTTCCTGAGAGGTATAAACCATGAGAAGTATGACAACTCCCTCAAGAGCGTTAGCAATACCTCCTGTACCACCAACTGCTTGGATCCTCTGGCCACAGACATCCATGACAACTTCGGCATCATGGAGGGACTCACAACCCCTGTCCATGCCATCACTGCCACCCAGAAGACCGTGGACAGCCCCTCTGGGAAGCTGTGGCATGACGGTCAAGGAGCTACCCAGAACATTATCCCTACTTCCTCTTGGCACTGCCAAGGCTGTAGGCAAGGTCATCTCTGAGGTGAATGGGAAGCTCACTGGCATGGCCTTCCATGTCTCCACCTGCAACGTGTCTGTAATGGATCTGACCTGCCACCTGTACAAAACTTCCAAATACAATGACATCAAGAAGGTGGTGAAGCAGACAACAAAGGGTCCCCTCAAATACATCCTGGGGTACACTGAGGATCAAGTTGTCTCCTGCAATGTTAACAGTGACACCCACTCTCCCACCTTCAGTGCCAGGTCTGGCTTTGCTCTCAGTGACCACTTTGTCAAGCTCATTTCCTTGTATGACAATGAATTTGGCTACAGCAACTGGATGGTGGACCTAATGGTCCACATGGCCTCCAAGGAGTAAGAGCCCCTTAGACCACCAATCCCAGTGAAAGCAAGAGGAAGAGAGAAGCCCTCCGCTGCTGGCGAGTTCCTGCCCCAACTTATCCCCCAAAACACAGAATCTTCCGTCCTCCACCATTTCCATCCCAGACCCCCTGAAGAAGAGGAGGGGCTTCGGGAGCCCTACATTGTCATGTCCCATCAGTAAGGTATACTGTACCCAGCCAAAAAAAAAAAAAAAAAAAGAGAGAAAGAAAGACAGAAAGAAAGAAAGAAAGAAAGAAAAAAAGAAAGAAAGAAAAAGAAAGAAAGAAAGAAAAATAAAATAAAATAAAATATTACTAAGGCACCTGACCAAGTTGGCCAGGGTGAAGGTTGGGGGAGTCCAGCTTTTCACAAAGAAAGAGGTGCTTAGCCAATACGTGGAAATTAGTTCAGTGAAAAATTTTAAAAGGACAGAGTGTTCTAGGTGAAGAGAACAATTACGTGAAAGCGTGTAGTTGAGAAAGCAGGTCAGCATTACTGAGGTACTGAGAACTGTAAGCAAGGACCAAGTCGTATTAGATCTTATGTTTCATTTAAAGGAGTTTTGACCTTATCCTAAGGACAGGGTGAGCTATGCTCTAGCTCTTCAGGGCAGTGACTCTGATTGGCTGACTTTTGTAACTTCAGATAAATGTCCTTCCAATTTAAATCAGTCTTGAGTACATGTACACCAGCCCAAAACTGCTCCAAGTTCTTTACTCTTTTACCAGGAACAAAACAAACCATCAATCTTCCCAGTCTATCCATTAAAAAATGCGAAATTGGAGCACCTGGGTGGCTCAGAGGGTTAAGCCTCTGCCTTCAGCTCGGGTCATGGTCTCAGGGTCCTGGGATAGAGCCCCACATCAGGCTCTCTGCTCAGTGGGGAGCCTGCTTCCCCCTCTCTCTCTACCTGCCTCTCTGCCTACTTGTGATCTCTGTCTCTCAAATAAATAAATAAAATCTTTAAAAAAATGTGAAATTATCTCTGTAATTTAAGCTAAAGCTATCCTAAATTTTTCACTATTATAAAAATAACTCTAAATTCCTTTTATAATTGATTTTATTTATTTGAGAGAGAGCAAGATAGCAAGAGAAAGAACATGAGCATGGGGGAGAGGGAGAAGAAGTTTCCCTGCAGGGAGCCCGACATGGGGCTCTATTCAGGACCCTCAGATCATGACCTGAGCAAACGCAGATGCTCAATTGACTGAGCCAAATTACAACCCAAGCACCCCAAATAACTCTAAATTCTAAAGATACTGCATGTGATTATAATCAGAGTATCAACTTTTCTGTGTACTAATTAAATTAATACTCAAAAAAAATTTTTTAAGAAGATAAGGCAAGTGCATAGTTAACTTACCATATATAAAAAACTAAGGAAAAAGCAAATCAATGGCATGTCAGGTTTAGACAAAGCCTGCTGACTTACCCCTCTCCATGGCTTGAGGTTTTAGATTTGTCTAGAATTCAGTTGGGAATTCCTGAATTATAAAGACTTTTTTAAATTGAATGTCTAATATATTTATTACATAAGCACTAGATTTGGTTCTTTGTGTGAATTAAGAACATTAAGTAGGCAAGTGATGTTTATTCAATACACCACACAACTAAAAAAGACATTTAGCATGAGAAAACACCTTGATGTGACTTAGAATAATATCTGAGTCACATAAAGTTAAATGAATGCAAAGCATATTGAGAGAATTTATTTTATTTATTTTTATTTTTTACCAAACAGTGACTGTTTTTTAACAGAATCTAGTTTTGGTAGAATTCATTTGAAATTTGAAGGATGAAAAATGGTAGGGTTGCTTTGTTATTTAGTATTCTTACGCAAGGCTTTGTAAAATATGTCTATTTGCAAGTAAATATGTTTGAATTCATTTCTTCCTTATCGTGTGTTCACTACAGCATAAAACAAGGGAAAGAAAGCTCTGGAAAAAATATAGCAGGGATGAACTTTCCACCCAGTTCTTTAAGGAACCACCTTTACTTCTAGAGAAGTGGGTCAGCGACCTCTACGTTTGAACCGTACCACACTTCGAAGCAATTCTTGTCTATTGATTTTTCTCTCACAGGTAAAATATCTTCCTGGAGTTTTAATTTCCCATAAATTCTTTCTCTTGCATTTTTCATTCTAAATGTTTAGAAAGCCTTTCAAGTGCTAGAAACCTGACCTTCCCTGAAACACTTATTTCTGTCTAGTTTTCTTTTAAGAAATGAATTTAAATATCATGGCAGAGTCCCTAAAAATGAACAACCATAGGATCTTTTTATGATATTATCTGTTGTCTAGGTTTTAGAAAGGATTGCACCCTTTCTAAGTGGTTATATCTAAATATCTAGTTAAGATTATAAAGCCTACCAGAGGAAGATTGGAACTTAATTCTTTGTTCATAACATTATTTAAATTTTCAACAGTATTCAATGAAAGTTAAGTTACAATTTAAAATAGTAAATTTAAATGATCTTTAGTCACAATTACAATTTTTTTTAATTTAGCAAGATTAGACTTGATTTTTAAAAAGAGAAAAATGGGGGCACCTGGTGGCTCAGTCAGTTAAGCCTCTGCTTTCAGCTCAGGTCATGATCCCAGGGTCCTGGGATCGAGCCCCGCATCCGGCTCTCTGCTCGGCAGGAAGCCTGCTTCCTCCACTCTCTCTGCCTGCCTCTGCCTACTTGTGACCTCTGTCAAATAAATAAATAAAATTGTTAAAATAAATAAATAAACAAATAAGTAAAAAGAGAAAAATGAAGAAAAATACAAAAATAAGAGAGAGAAAGGAAGGAAACAAAGAAGAAAAGAAGGAAGGGAGGAGGGAGGAAGTGAAGAAAGGAAGGTGGACATGAAGAAGGGAGAGATAAAGAGAGGATATTATGGTTTATGTCATAATTCATAGAAGCTACAGTGTGACAATCTCCACCGAGATTTAGAGTCAATAAATAATGCATGAATGCAGAGATTCCTGGCCAAAAAGATAAAATTCAATCTGAGTGAATATAATAATCCTTAAAGAAAGAAAAGTTTCCATCATAAATTGGTAGAGAATATGGAAAAGCCGGAGTGTTCTCAAATGAAATTCTTAAAAACAAAAATTGGAAGAGCAGAAACTGGGGTGCCCAGCCAAGCTTCATCCAAGGAAGAAAGCATCCTAACCAATTACACTTATAGTACTACAGTCCCATGACAAATGTTCTCCCTTTAAGGAAGATGGATACATCAGACTAAAAAAAAAATTGTATCTAAATCTCACTCCTCTGATTCCGATTCCAAATGGAGGTGCCTACGGTCAATACTCTGATCATGCCAATACTTGTGAATATTGTTATACTAACAATATTGTTATACTAACAATATTGTATGCTATAACTATTAACTATGTATGCAACACACTAGTCTCATGAGTCTGGTTAATGGAAATTCATCGCAGCAGTGGCTAGCACATCCACTCTCAGAGTTAACTATACAAGATTTAGGATTACATACTTATCAAGATAATAAATGTCACTTGCAAGTCCTCTTGCCCAACAATCAGCTAGTCTTTCTCAAGTGGACACCTTGACCATTATATTGCCTATTTGCTTTCTCCATTTGAAATTTCTACAACTAACATTCACCTATTTCTTCTGAATGTTAAACAATCTGTAGAAATCATAAATACAAATGATATGTACCTTTTCTGGATGTAGGAATAAGTGATGATATCAGTTTATATATTCACCTTTTAAACATAACTCCCTCTAAGTACTGTAAGTGGGCCATTCCCACCTTGAAACAGTTCAAAATCTAGGGGGGAGACAGAAGTGTGCATTAATGTGATGGACTTTGAAAACACTACAATGGTGGTTTGTAGAAGTGAAATTGTAGCAAGAGGAGAACCAAGAGACTTTATTAAATATTTTGTTGCATTTTCTATCTCATGTATCAATGATTTGCTGCTCTTTTACCTATAGATTCTCTAACTTATGAGTCACTAGTTCAGATATTTTTAAATTTTTTATTATTATGTTCAATTAGCCAGCATATAACACATCATTTGTTTTTGATGTAGTGTTCAATGATTCATTAGTTGCATAAAATAAACAGTGCTCGCAATCACATGTGCCCTCCTTAATACCCATTACCCAGTTACCATATTCCCCCACCCCCCTCTCTTCTGTTACCCTCAGTTTGGTTCCCAGAGTCCAGAATCTCTCATGGTTTGTCTCCCTCTCAGATATTTTATAACCAAAGGTTTTCACCAAAATTTAGGGAAAAGTTTGTTCTGGGAGTAGAATTTATGTTGGAAAAATTGGCAATAGCATGGGATCCTCATTCTTCCATTTTGCTTTGGAAATAACTTGCCTATTAGCAAAAGGCTAATTTCACTATGTTCCCAATTAGAACTCAGACATATTTCTAATATAATCCACAGGAAAGCAATCACTATGTCTATCTTGCTTACCATTACATCCATAGGAACTATAACAATGTCTGGTACAAAAAAGAAGCTCAATAGCAACTACTCAGTGTATGCACAAATATTTAAGCATGTTAAAAGCTCCTCAAAGCTGTGAAGTGTGTAAGCCTGATGATTCACAGACCTGTATCCCTGGGGCAAATAATACATTACATGTTAACTTAAAAAAAAAAAATGCTCCTCAAGATCCTGGGTAGTAAAGGTCACAGAAGGTTGAAGTGATATCTTGCCCTTTGGGAACTAACCTAAGCAAAATTAGGTATGCAAAATTATTAGGCTATTTTGATAAATATAAATAGTATTAATACTGAGAGGGAGGTAAAAACTGCAGGTCTATGTTCTGAAGATCTCTTAACACATCAGGTGTTCTATTACAATGAGAATAAGTTTCGGACTGAATCCTACAACACATTCAAACACATATTACCAAGCAGGCACAGAAATAGTTAAGTTCCAATTCTCTGACCTCACAGGAACTCCAACTAGCACCTTCCATGAAATGTTTACTGGAGGGAATTGCATCAATATTTTAGTAGCAGGTGTCAACTAAATTTCTAGTCAGAAGCAGAAGACAGACTCCTCAGTTAATGGCTACCCAAAGAAACAAATAGATAGACCTAGGGTAGCACTCTGAAGAATGTAAGCTATGGTTTCTAATGTTGACATTACTAGTATTTTGGGCCAATAATTCTTTGTTGGGGGGAGGGGCTAAGGGGTGGGAAGTTTCTGTGCATTGTGGAATTTTCAGCAACATCCCTAGCATCTACCCACTAGATGTCAGTAGCAGCCCCCTTTCCCAGTTGAGAAAACCAAAAATGTTGACATTGCCAAATCACAAACTTGCCCCCTAATCAAGAACCACTAGTCTAGGCTGCTTGGTTCATGGGAAATTCTGTCTCTCTTTATGTAAGTCACGGGTACCTATGCAATATTTCAAACCAGCCCATATATCTTGAACATTCTCATTTCATCAATGAAAACTCATTTCAAGGTTCCATACGTTATAATTAGGACACCTAGTAGTAGTGATCAAGATATAGATAGTGAGAGTCCTAGAAGCAGGTGCCTCAGGAAAATGGTCTCCTGATTAGATTCTTTCAAATGCTAACTAACTGCTTGTCTGAGTGTATGCCTGATTGGAGTATTTCAAATGCTAACTAACCATCCCTCTGACTTCAAATAAAATTAACACTTGGTATCTAATTTAAACCCCGTGTTAGTTGTACTTACAGGTACTTTGCAGCAGCAACGACTGTAAAGGCTGAACTCTTGGGGGAAAAAGTAATAAAGTTAATAGCAATAGTGCAAACATGTGGGACAACACAAGTACACATGTTAAGATCTTGTTGGGAGAACAGCTAGATAGATGTAGCATGTTTTACATCTTCTCTCCCTGAGTCCTGCCCAATTAAAATGATTTTGCTGGTGCACAAATATATTCATTATAGCAGGTTTTCAGTTCAAAGAATGAAGTATGGGTACAATTTTGCAGGAATATAGAGCAAATGTTTGGATAATGGGATCTGAATAGTGAGGGATATCTATATGTACGATGCTTTTCTTTACACCATCAGGTTCCATGAGTCAAAATTGAGACCATCAGGTTTCATGAGTCAAAATTGAGAGGTGCTGTAGTTTTAGATTATTTCAGTTTTGGTTTTTGTTATGAAATGATGATGATGCTGACAAAAGTCAGGTAGTTCCCACTTTTCTTTGTGCAAAATACAGGAAAAATAGGACAGGCCAAATCAAGTGAGTCCAATTAAATAATCACAGCCCAATGGAGGTATTTTAGATAAATTATGCCCCTGGGCAGGATAGTAGAGATTTTATGCCTGACCCAATGAGAAAAAGAAAGAGGGAATCAGAAAATCAGTCAGAGAAGGAACATTTGTTCCTTAACATTTGTTAAGGCACATTACCCCTTTCACACACATTGTTCTCCATCTCTGAACCCAGAGGCCTTGTCTCTAAGAACATAATAGTCTATAAACACAAAGGACAGCACTCACCTGGGAAGAGATCCAGTGGGACATTTTCAGACAAACAGGAGAAAATTCTACCTAATAGTTATCTACACAAGACATTATATCAACTTTCACTGACTTATATGGTTGGGGGGGGGTGGGATATGATAAACAAACCCTTATAAATTGGTGAGGAGAGGGGGAAACCTTATTCCTCTCATCTAATATTTTCCTGAGTCTCTCAACTCCCTCATCACTCACTCCTTCTCCCCATAAAAAGAGAAATGAGGTAACTAATTAATGCATCTGGGGAAAGAAATGAGTTTGCTTGACGTAGCATGTTCAGTTTTTCTCCTTTAAACCTTCCCACCAATAGGAATTCTACCAAATCTCTACCAATTCTACCAATTCTCAATAGAGAGAAAACACTCTGGGATGCTATCAGCCCTATAGGAAACCCATCGTGCTAAGTTACTGTTGTCTAGATTCATCACTTCCTGAATGGTTAAGTCAGGAGTGATGTATTAAGAAAGTCATTATGACAGTACATCTACACTACAATCTTCAATCCAGTTTTCACCTGTTATGAAGCTGATATCTTCATTTCTGTCTGCTCCCTAGTCTGTGTCTCAGTTAGCTCTGGATTCAGAAAGATAATAGAATAATAAATATTTGCTAATTCATCAATAGAATAAAACACAAGAAACCTTGAGAAATAGGAACAAGGACAGACTATCATAGAAAGGAAACAGCACTTCAATATTGAGGTTTCTGGTGTGATCAGGTTAGGTGGCTCTTAACTTTAAGAGCTTAGAAAGAGTTAAGTGGGATTCTGACACTGTAGTGTCCCAGCAGCTTATAGTAGCTTTGCCCACAGGTGAAAGACTACATCCTTTTTTTAAAAAAAATATTTTACTTATTTATTTGTCAGAGAAAGATAGAGAGAGAGAGTGCTCAGAAACAGGAGGAGCAACAGGCAGAGGCAGAAGCAGGCTCTCCACTGAGCAGAGAGCTGGACATGGTGCTCGATCCTAGGACCCTGGGATCATGACCTGACCTGAAGGCAGATGCTTAACCAACCGATCTACCCAGGCTAAATTCTCTTGTTCATTAAGGTTTTCAACAGACTAGAAGTCACCACACACACACACACACACACACACGCCCATAATAATAGTTTTAAATTGATCTAATTTATTAACTTTATAATCCATGACTATGAGACCTTATTATATAGGAAATATGCCATCTTCTTCAGTTGAAAAATATATATATATATACGTATATATATATATACGTATATATATATATCTCAGCAAAATTATTGGAAATACAACAGCTATGTAGGCAATTTAAAAGAACCGTTGCTCCTGAAACAATCTGTCTCTGGAAATCATATTTGCTCAAAAAAGAATAGATTGAATTAGCTGTACAAAAAAAATATGCTTATACAGAAGGATGATAATGAAAGAACAATGAAGGAAGGCAAGAAGCAAGCAAGAGATTGACCTAGGAGAAAAGGATGAGATTTTGGAGATCAGACTGAAAGTATATAAATGGGAAAAGGAGATGGACTCAGGTCTAGTTGCTCTTAAAGAGAGGATGTGTAAAGGAGAAGATGCTTAGTTATCGCCTGATTAGAAAGTGTGACTGTGGCTTAAGAATCTGGCAAAGGAAAAGACCGAAGTCCTCAGAAAGCAAAAAGGCCTCCAAGGGAAATAAAGATCCAAAAATATGCAGTGACTTCTTTCAAAAACGTCAGAGAAATAGAACCTATAATAAAAACAATTACAACTTATTTCTGTGGTAGCAGAATAGTGTCCATCCTCTAAGATATCCACACCTTACTCCCTAGAACCTGTGAATATATTATGTTACATGGCAAAGGGGACTTTGAAGATATTATTAAGATTGTGAACCTTAAAATAGGGAGATTTTCCTAGAATGTCCAAATTTGCCCAACCCTTAAAATTAGAATGGGAAGGCAAAAGACCGTGTCAGAAAATTGTGGCAGGAAAAGACAGAACAGAATCACGACAGCAAGAGAAGAATTCAAGGCATCATCACTTGTTCTGAGATGCAGGGGCTATGAGCAAGGACTAGAAGGAGACCTCCAGATGAGGCCAGCCTTCAGCTGACAATCAGAAGGAAATAGGCACCTCAGTCCTACCACAGCGTGGAATTGAATTCTGCCAACAGTGCAAATAAGCCTGGGAACAGATTCCAACCCCAGAGCCTCTAGGTGGGAACACAGGCCTGCTGACTTTAATTTCAGCCTTGTGCAGCTTGAAGCAAAGGAAACAGCCAAGCCACTCTGGGACCAGACCTTTGGCCTACAGACTGCAAGTGAATAAATTTGGGTTGTTTCAAGCTGCAAAGTTTGTGATAATTCATTACAGCAGCCGTAGAAAAATAATATAACATTCTTTAAAGATTGGGACAGAAATAAAAAATGAAAGGGTCAATTTAGTGATTTGACAAGATCAGTGAAAAACACTCAAAGCATGAATGGTTTAATATCAGGGAAACATTAGGTAGGCACACAGGTATTTACTGTGCTTTGAGAACATTCTCTAAATATTTATGGATGTAAAAGTCTTTGCAGGAGGCACAGATAAACTAAGGCATAACTCAAAGGCAGCCAAGCAGGACTTCCATTTCCAGTCAAGATGGAGACAGGAATATAACTTATCCCTTTGCCTAAAATATCCAAAAAATGGGCAAAACATCTGAAATACTGGTCTTCAAGGCACAGAATGCTAGACAATGAGGGCTCTGGGTACGGATGACAAGAGTTGAGGAACAAATGAGCTATTCTCTACACTGTTGCTCCAGCTTACTGCTTTGAGAGGGTTTCCAGGCTGCAGCGTAAGAGGGGGAATCCAGGAAAAGCCCGGTTGACTCCCTGACTTGAGAAGACAGAACTCAGACTCCTAGGTAACCAAGGCAGCTTGACAGGCAGAACTCCATAGGGGAAAGAGTTGTGCAGAGAAACAACTCCAGAAAACAGTAGAGGGTTCCTGTCAAGCATTTACTGAGTACTAACCAACCATTAATGTAAGGAAACTACCTGAGGGCAAGAAAAGAATTACCAAGAGGATTAGCTTTGCCTCTGCCCAGAATTCACACAGGACCAGAAATATCGCTGGCTCCCGCCAGCCAGAATGGAAGACTTCATGCTTCACAGGACATTAGGTAAAGTATACAAAAAGATCTTCCCTCATTATTGGAGAATGAATAGACTTAGACTGAGAACTCTTAACATATCTTAAAAGTAAGATTTGACAGAATTAAACTGTTTTCAAGTAACTTTACTGCATTCAGTCCACGTGAAAAGATTTATATTTGCTTGAGCAATCAGCCAGCATCAACTGCCAGACATAGGATTGAATAAGTAAGTCTTCAGTGATTCCAACTCCTTTGCCTTTGAGCTGTACCACATGACACTAAGTAGAATAAAAGTGACCCAACCCAATCAAGGCCCAAATTGCAGATCCTTGAGCAAAATAGATGTAGCTGATGATTTTAGCCACTAAGTTTTGTTGTGGTTTGCTATCCAGCAGTAGATAAATGAAACATTCCTTTTTTGGATTCAATTTCAGGAACAAGTTTGTCACATTCACACTTTTACATACTTCTATTTAATCAAATGTAAGTTTTATCAATCAAACAAAAATACATAATTTCTAAGCCTCTAATGCTCAATTAGTTAGGAAATATAGGATTTCCTCTTTTTTTAGTAATTTCACTAGAGTATGTCTTAGTGGCAGTCATTTGGGTCAATATTCCCACATACTGATAAGCTCTTTTTAAAATTTACTTTCAGATATATATTTTGTAATTTTAGGAAACTTTTCTTAAATTTCATTTTCTAGTATTTATTCTTCCCTTGCTTTGATTTTTCTTCTTAACAGACTGTTATTATTCCTATATTAGACTTTCTTTTTCTATCTTTAATATCTGTCACTTTCTCTCAAATCTTTTATTTTAAATTTATTTTGATTTAAACATTTTTTCTCTTTTTGTCTTATAGTTCTCTTATAACACTATTTGTTGTGTTTATTTAGTCTTGTAGTCCTTCAATTTAATCGTCATTTCTAAAATGATTTTTCTTCAATTTCCAATTCTTTCTTACATTCTGTCACTTTCTTAGATTTCTAAGTCTTACTTATATTGTTTTTCATAACTTGTATCATTTTCTTAATGTCTATTAACTTACTTTTAATTAGTAGGTTATGACTTCCACCTCCTTTAAGGACATGTCTTCTTAGCAGGCTTATATTATCTGTAAAAATGCTATTCTTTTTATTCTTTTTTATTTCTGTAACAACTTTTGGAGACTTAACCAATAGTTTCTGGATAGTTTATATAAAATTGATTTTCATGAATTTTTAGAATTCAGCTTTTCTTTTAATTTTAGAGCTCTCTGTAATGTTGTTTGTATACTGTTAAATAATAAGGCAACTTGCTGAGATTTCCTGTCTCTTTCTCCTCACTCAATCTTGTCTAAACATTGCCCTTTGGTCCCCTGGTTGTCTCTCTGTCTCTCTGTTTGCCAGTTTTTAATCCATTCTAAACAGTTTCTCCTTGGTGTGGGATCTTGTCTTGAAAGGAAATTCTAGATGGTCAATTTTAAGAGTCCAAAGGCCCTAGACTTCTCTAAAAATTTTAGGCCTTACTGTGAAGGTCCCAGCACTCTCTCTCACTCTCTCTCTCTTTCTCTCTCTTTTTTTAAGATTTTATTTATTTATTTGTCAGAGAGAGAGACAGAGGGGAGTGGCAGGCAGAGGGAGAAGTAGGCTCCCCACCAAGCAAAGAGCAGATGCAGGATTCGATCTCAGGACCCTGGAATCATGACCTAAGCTGAAGGCAAACAGGTAACTGACTGAGCCACCCAGGTGTCCCCCCAGCACTTTGACAGTGGATAAAACCCATTCCCATTATCAGCTGCGGTTCTCAGATGGCCCCCACCATATTTTCAAGTGGATATTAGTTGGTTATTTTAAGATCTCCTGTTCTCAGGTCCTTCAGACTCACCATTGATTTCCTCTGCTTTCTCTTGAACATAAGACAGTATCTTTGTGTTGTTACTCTTGGTGGTTTGTACCTCCTTGTACTTTTGGAATTCAAGAGACCATCATGCCACCTAATTTTATTATGAATATTGTCCATGAACACTTTGTTTTGCTCTCTAGTTGCCAGGTTATTCCTATGTGGGGATTTGAGAAGATACAAAAGCCATCTCTATTTTCCATCAAATGATTTTTCAACAACATAATTTATGATGACACATCATCAGAGTTCAGAAAGGAAATATTTTTTCAGATTTCAAGTTAACACTACGTGCCTAATGCCAAATATTCTATTTATCAAATATATTGATTGAAATAGGTAAATACAAGCTAACTTTATTTCCTAACATTAAATTTTATTTTTTTAATTTTATTTATTTATTAGAGAGAGAGAGCAAGCCCGAGTAGGTGCAAAGACAGAGGGAGAGGGAGAAGCAGAAGAGGGAACCCAATGTCTCTCCCCTCAACCCCACCTCCCCACACCACCCTCACTCATGCTCTTTCGCTGGCTCTCTCTCAAATAAATAAATCTTTTTAAAAAAATGTAGTTACAGGCCCATACACATGCAGAAAGTTTCCCAGTTAAGGAAAATTAGCTTGATGTTCTACTTCTAATTAACCTTTGTTTTCTTCACTTTTAAACTTGTACATGCAGGGACTTGTATAAAATTATTTGGAAAAAGAACAGGAAAAAAAAATAGGTGTTTGATGTTTGTTCATTTGTTTCCGTGTCACAGAGAATGCTAAAGGACCTCAGGAATCCAGGGGTGATGGATGCCAAAAGCAATTGAATGTTTCCAAAGATGTGGAGATCACAATGGTCAATAAATCCCTGTCCCTTTTGGTTCATTTGCAGAATAAGAAATGAAATAGAAAATGGATAACTAATATTCTCAGATTTTTTTATTCTAGAAAGAAAATCTTCCTGGATATTAATATTAGCACATATGAATTATGCTTTCAATCCTTTAAGTTATACTCTTCTTGGATATAAAGACCATATTTAGTTTTGATAAGCTGTAAGTAAAGCAAATCATGTATATATTGACAAACAATAATAATAATGCTGATGCTTAAAATTCTAGGAAATTAAAAATGTGGTTCAAAAAAACACACAGATTTAATGAGTCAAATAAAGTAAGTGAGATCAATATCTACAGGTGTTATAAACATAGAAATTGTTATTTACCCAGAATTATCACAATGATTACTGTGCTTGCTCTCTCAGTCCAAAACAATTATAAACAGGTTAACTCTGTTTGACTTCCCTACCACCTGCTGGTGGAACTTGGGATCAAACCTAGGGATTAAACTGGACAAGTGTGCACTTGAATCCAGTTATGGTTGAAGTTTCTTTACTAAAAGATCAGAAGGTAGACATACTTATCTCAGGAATGTGAACAGAGGAGCACTATAGCCAGACCAGGAAAATGGGAGGGATTGGCAGAGATCAAACAGAATGCCCATTGCTGTACTGTTTTACCAACTATGTACTCAAGGAATTTGGGCTCCAAGATAGCATGATGTGGTTCCACTTAACACAGGACAGAATAATCCCTCCTGATGAGTCAGACTCGTGGGAGAGAATCTGTGTTGGGTTTGAAAACTCCTTTAGAGTTTCTGCCAGGCAGCATCTTATACTAAAAAGATATATAATTATATAGAGTGACTAATTCATTTTTGTACATCTCTTAGATGATCTATTAGATGGGGTTATATATTTACCTAATTTGTCTCCACCATTTGGATTGTGCCCCTTTGATACAGGGGCTGCATCTCCTTCATCCTTTCATCTCTGTTATCTAATACAATGCCTAGAATATGTTAAGTATCCAATAAAAGTTTTTTGATAACTGAATAGGTAGGTGAGTCTTCACTCAGAAAATCTAGTGGCATCTGCAGATTTGAGTATTTACCTGTATGCTCCCAGGTGTTCTTGTAACTTCAAATGAAACTGCCTTAAAACTGCATGAGAACTGCTTTTTCTATCCCAAACTACCCTTCTCCTGTCCCTTCTGTTGTTCATTTTTATGTTTATTAAAAAATTAAACTTGGGATGCCTGGGTGGCTCAGTCAGTTAAACATTGATTTTGGCTCAGGTCATGATTTCAGGATTGAAAGGTGGAGCCTTGTATCAGGTGCCATTCTCAATGCAGAGTCTGCTTGAGAGTCTCTCTCTCCCTCTCCTTCTGTTCCACCCTCTGCATGTGTGTGCCCTCTAAATAAATAAATCAATAAAATCTCTTTAAAAAAACTTATCAAAGCATCTTTGCATCTATAAGTATAGGGAACCATAGAATCTTCTCAGCTTACAAATAAAAATATCTGTGAAAACAATAAGGTGGGGTTACTCTTTTCAAAGGTTATGCTATGATTTGTTTCCAAAGTGAGCTTATATTTCTTAAACAACCTAGTCTTAAATTAATTTTTCATTTACTTTCAATACTTATGCACATTAAATCTGACCCAAATAATTTATTCATTCCTAGGTCACCAAATTATGCAGAGAATACCGTCAGCTTATAACTCTCTAAACCTAAAATGTGAATCATCTCTAGATAGAGTTTAAGTATGGCATATTCCCCCAAAGTATTTCTTGGTAAAGATTTAAGCAATTGTTGAATATCTGTACTGTCTCCTTTCCAGCCCTCATAACAACTCCTACACAGTGACTATTGAGTAGTATTCCTTTGTGTTAGCAGCTGGCTTCCTTCTTTCAATATATTTTAAGAACCATCCTAGTTGCAAACTAAAGTTCTATTAAGGCATTTCCCAAATTCATTTTGACTAATCTAAGATTTGGTTTCTACATGGCATGACTTTTCTTAGTCATAATTAAACCAGATATAAAGGGGACCCCAAACAGATTTCCAAAATTAATTTCTTTAAAAAAAAGTTTTTTTATAGGATCACTTCTTATATAGTTATATATAAGAATGTGTATCTTGCTAAACATTCACCTTCTTAAACATTTAATCTTCTTACTGACAACACGTAAGGAGTGTTACTTAAGTCTCTAAGACAAAAGTCTAATCAAGTCAGCTGCATTCTTTTCCACCTTGGATTTGGCAGCTATGGAAGTTCAAAGAAAATGAAGGCTTGGCTTGGACATGGGTGTTTTCACTGAAGGTACCTGCCAGTAGAGCACTGACAGCCCTTCAGGCAAAGGGGATTGAGAAGCTCACAGAGTGACAGAAAAAAACCAGGGTTGACAGAACCCTGACCATATTTTTCTGAGGTACATATGAGACACCATCCCACCATATTCAGAAGGCTGAAATCTTAAACTGGTGAATGCTTGTAAGGTCCTAAAGGTAATGGGAGAGCAAGGGACAGTGAAATTTGAACTATTAATAATAGAGAGATAATCTCATCTGTTACCAAAGTCTAGTGATACTTTTTAACAATTGATTTGAATTTTAAGTATTGTTATTTCTTTAGCATAATGTTCACTACATGCGAGGTAACAAATTGAAAAGAAATAACAGTATCAAATTTGAGAACCACAAGTAACTATGAGGCTATCATATGAGTTATTCACATAACTAATAAACTGAATAGATGGATGGATAGATGAGAAAATGCCAGATTTGGGACAAAAACAAAGAAAGTAGAGCAAATGCCAAGGTCTCAATGAAAGCTGCAGAATAACCAGAAAGCTAATTAAATAACAACAACAACAAGGAGGAGAAGAAGAAGAATAGGCAAATGAGGGATGGAGGATAAGAATTTTTCATACAAGGAATCTAAATACATGATCTGGGAGATTTGGTGTCCCTCTTAGAATTACCTAAGTTCTGAGAGATGTAATTGAATATCAGAATCTTGGGATTTGTGAAAAATTTACATACATGAAGATAATGAAATTGTTTGTATACTACTATCTTGGAAAATTACACCTATGTGGTCACCATGCCTCACTAGGGAGAAGTAGGTTTGGACGCATGTGAAGGAGCCATCAGTAGGTTCAATGGATAGCCTGAAGGAAACTCAGAGAAACCAGTGCTGATAGACATAGCAGGGGAGAGAGGAACTGATCAGCCCAGAAGCAGTGTGAGAACTGAAGGGTCCTGGGAAGGTCCAGAGAGGTGCAAGGGAAGAGAAGAGACAAAAAAATACAGGAGGGAGAGGATGGAAGCTGTTTCAGCAACCCCTTCTAAAATAAAGAATATAGTCCTATATATGTAAACAGATACTCTAAGTTTTAGCTTTATTTTGAGTAATGTACAAACATCCTTTACAGTATAAGCATCTCCTGACATTGTAAGGACCTCAAGGAAAAAGACTCAACTATTAATATCTTTCCCTACAATGTCCACATGTGGTGCCTCTCAAAAAATCCTTTCACAAAATAAAGGCCAGATATTCTCTTTTGCTTTTATCTTTGGTTGTTATAGCAGTTTAGAGAGTTTTCCAAAAACGTTAAGGCATAAAGATAAGTCTCTTTTCACCAAATTGCTTTGCTCTCCCATGAAACTTTCCTGTTCTTTTAAGAGAACATTTTAGAATGCCCTTATTTCAGAATTTTAAAGAAATATGAAATTTAAGTAACTAAGTTATCCTGGTGGACCACCGATTCAAAATTATTGCAGTCTGTTTCTCAGTTTATCAGTCTCCCGAAAGACCATTAAGTACTATGCACAAACAACCGTACATCTTTAAATGCACAGAAGCATAGCCCAGAAATTAAGATGGGAGTTTAATTTATTTCTTCTCCATTCAGCTTTCATTCTTTTTTCTAGTGCTTTGTAAGCTGGTTTATTTTTAATTGTGATTATTCTAAGAAAAGAATTTTAAAGAAAAAAGAACAAGGATCTTTGCCATTAACTTTGTTTTCATGCTTTTCCTTTTTCATTGTCCATGTCCTGTATTGCCTGTCAAACTCTGCCTTTAAAGTGGGGGAGAGGGACCAGGAAGGGGAGTACCACCCTACCCAAACTTTTGGTGACTGCTTCCTCCTCTAAAATGTCATAGCACAGATCATGTTAAACATTCACTTTGTTCTTAACATGTGTATTATACTTACTATTACTACATAACAACAACAACCAAAAAAAAAAAAAAAAACTTAGCAGCTTAAAACAACCACTTCATTATGGTCTAGGACTATGAAAGTCAAGAATTCAGATACCACACAATGGCAATGGCTTATCTCTGTTCTACAACATCAGCATTTCAGCAGGGAGTTTCTTAATGGCTGGGGGTTACAATCACAACTGAGAGACCATTACTGAGACAGGGTGGAAAGAGAAGAGGTCACCGGAAGAGAGGTTAGCCCAGCAATTCAATGGGATAGATGTGCCCTATTAAAGAAAGTTGACTAGTTGAAAAAAGATACAGAAGTTAAACAATGTTCCATAGGTTGTTTAGAAAGTGGCTTAATAATCTTCTTCCTGTTTCCTTGCCCTTGAGTATTCCCCTCCCACACTGATTCTGGGCTTGGTCATGTGCGTTGCTTTGGTCAATGGCAAACCTGACATAAGCAGAAATTTGAAAAGTGCTCGTTTATTAAAGGCTTATCTCTTGTTACTCCAGAATTCTGTTGCTCTCATGTTAAAAGCCAAGGCTAGTCTGCTGGATGATAAAAGATCCCTGGTCTAATCATCCTCATTACCATAGCCAAGAGCCAACATCAACTGCCCAATAGATGGGAAAGGCAATTCTAGAACACCCAACCCACAGATGGTTGTAGAAATACATGACCAACCCATCGACACAGGAGCAATTATAAAATGATTGTTACCTTAAAGTTTTGAGGTGATTTGTCATGGAGGAAAATCTAACAGATATAAATATCTACAATCTTATTTTAAATGGTATGCTGTCCTGTGGTAGAAACTCTTTTTTGTCCTAAATATGCAATAAAAATTTTCTAGAGACCATGTTGATGATGATTTGGAAGCAGAATAAAATTGGGCAATGGTGGTAATTGAGAGATGGAATAATTGGACAACATGGTATAGGAAAAGAATTAATAGAGGCAGAAGATAAATAGTATAATAGACAAAGAGGATAAAATAACATCTAGAACTCAATCCAGTAGTAACTCATTTCATAAAACTGAAGTCATGAAACTGGATTAGAAGTTGGAGCCAATTTCATCAAAAAATTGATAAAGAATATAAGATAACCCAAAAGCCCTATTGAGCATCCAAGATGTTGACATGGTGTTACACTAAAAAGAAAAAGAGAGAGAGAAAGGGATTGAGAGAGAACATGATGGGGAAGCTAAAATACACTCTTGTCTACTCGTCTTTGATATTCATTTGAAAGGTAACATGGATAGGACTTAAGATTAACCACATCCATAGCTGTGAGCTGTGAGCTGAAGCTTCTTTTCTTGCTTCTAGAAGTTCTTTTACCTTTCCTGTCAGTATTTGTTTAAGAATTTATGATTGAGTTGGCTGAATTCATTCCATGAAAATTTATTAACTATGACCACACTGGTAACCAGAGAAAGGTAGAATAAGAAGGGTGAGTTGAAGTTTGTTAACAGTTACAGGTAAGGTACTCAAGTAAAATGCAGACTGCAAGAGTATCAAAATAGAAGGTTAATTTGTCTGTATTAAGCAAGTCGTTGAAGGTTTATTTTGTTCAACAAGATGTAGCCTTCAGCTAAATTCATTTTTAAAGACAAAACTCAGGTTAACAGAAAACATTATCCAAAAATGTAAATTCTATACCAAGAAAGAGACAGAATATTAATATTGTAAACTGCAATAATTTAGAGGCACCTGGGTGGCTCAGTTGGTTAAGCATCTGCCTTTGGCTCAGGTCAAGATCTCCAGGTCTTGGAATTAAGCCCCACAGGAGGCTCCTTGCTCAGTGGGGAGTCTACTTCTCCTTCTGCTCCTCTCCCTGTTCCTGTGTGATTGCTCTCTCTGTCTCTCTCAAGTAAATAAATAAAATCTCTTTAAAAAATAAAAAATAAATTTAAAAAAACGGGGTGCCTGGGTGGCTCAGTTTTTAATAAGCATCTGCCTTTGGCTCAGGTCATGATCCCAGAATCCTGGGATTAAGCCCTGTATCAGGCTCCCTGCTCAGCAGGAAACCTGCTTCTCCTTCTCCCACTCCCCTTGCTTGTGTTCCCTCTCTTCCTGTGTCTCTCTCTGTCAAATAAATAAGTAAAATCTTTTTTAAAAAATAATTATTAATTAAAAAGTAAAACTGCAGAAATTTAAACCTCTATAATTTTATAGAGTGATGTCTACATCCCCATTTCATTCTGAAATATTTGAAAACAATACTATTCATTGAGTTAAAAGTAGACCAGTTTTCCCTTTCCATGTTACCCAGGGAAGGGTCCATAAGGCATTGTTTTGCATTTCCATTGTAATTTAAAGGAAAACTTTCACAACGTCTGGAGCCCTTGATGTCCTGCAAATGAAGGAAGAAGATATCCTCAAATTCCTTGCAGCAGGAACCCACTTAGGAGGCACCAACCTTGACTTCCAAATTGAACAGTACATCTGCAAAAGGAAGAGCGATGGCATCTACATCATAAATCTGAAGAGAACCAGGAGAAGCTACCGCTGGCAGCTTGAACCATTGTTGCCATTGAAAACCCAGCTAATGTCAGTGTCATATCATCCAGGAATACAGGCCAGCAAGCTGTGCTGATGTTTGCTGCTGCTACTGCAACAACTTGATTGCTGGCCGTTTCACTCTTGGAAACTTCACTAACCAGATCCAGGCAGCCGTCTGAGAGCTGAGACTTTTGCTCGTTACCCATCCCAGGGCTGGCCACCAGGCTCTTACAGAGGCACCTTACATCAACCTGCCTCCCATTACTCTGTGTAATGCAGACTCTGCTCTGCGCTATGTGGACATTGCCATCCCTCGCAACAAGAAGGGAGCTCAGTCAGTGGGCCTGATGTGGTGGATGCTGGCCAGGGAATTTCTGCCCACGTGTGGCACCATTTCCCGTGATCACCCATGGGAGGTCATCCCTGATCTCCAGTTCTACAGAGATCCTAAAGAGATTGAAAAGGAAGGGCAGGCCTCTTGTGACCAAGGAGGAATTTCAGGTGAATAGACTGTTCTAGCTCCTGAGTTCACTGCTATGCCACCTGAAGTTGCAGACTAGTCTGAAGGTGTGCAGACGCCCTCTGTGCCTCCTCAGCAGTTCCATACTGCGGGAGGGAAGTGGAGGGCCCAGCCGGCCACTGAAGACAGGTTTGCAGCTCTCACCGCTCAGGCCCCTGAATGGGTAAGAATAACCACTGAGCAGTCTTATGCTGCTCTTCCACAAATGCAAACAAAATGGAAATAAGGTTGATGGAAAATAAACAGTTTCTTTAAAAAAAAAAGGATAAAGAAAGGTAAACCAGTTTTATAAATAGATATATTCTAAAATAAATGTACGTATTATTCCTAAAAGTATGGTTTTCATAAATAAAGTATTTTATACATTTTTCCTAACGAATACTTGACCAGAACTACACATAAAGTGCCTATAAATTGTGGAGGAGAATTTATAAGTATACTACAGAATAAAAATTTTGAATTCATATTTGAAAATTATTATGAAATATCATAAGCAAATTTTATCTTAATTTTTTTATTTGGAATACTTTTGGTTAACCTATGGTGTCAATGCATTAAAATAGATATCTCACTGACATGTAGCAGTGTTTGGATAACTAGTCTCATTATTTCAGTGTTACCAGCTTTTCAAGCCATTACTAAACTAGCAATAGCATATTTAAGATATTACCCAAGAAATTTCAAGAGAAAATTTGCTAATTCCTGAAAACTTCCCAGAATACTAACTAAATGATTTTTATTTTAAACATGCTGTCAATCATTATAATTATCAAAGAAGACAGAGTTATATTCAGGGAAAAGAAAAAAAAGCATTTCCTATGAAGAACCACTTACAATGACAGAAGTAATCATTTGCTCAACTCAAGAATATGGAGAACACAGGGGGACGTTAAGGAAAAAAGAGTCAATGGGAGAAATTGTAGGTTTTCAAAACCCAAGTTTTTTTTTAACTTTTTGTTTTTAGAGCAGTTTTATATTCACAGCAGACTTGCGGGGAAGATACAGAAATTTCCTATATAGCACTTGCTCCCACACATGGATAGCCTTCCCTTTTATGTACAACCCCTACCAGAGTGGTATGTTTGTTACATTTGATCTACATTGAATATCATTATCACCGAGAGCCCATAATTTACATTAGGATTCGGTCATAGTGCTGTACATTCTGTAGATTTGGACAAATGTATAACGACATGCATCCAACATTAGAGAATCATACTGAGTATTTTCACTGTCCTAGAAATCCTTTTCATCCCTTCCTCTCCCTCTACACGTGACAACCCCTGATCTTTTTATTATCTCCACAGTTTTGCTTTTTCTAGAATATTATAGAGTTGCAATCATATAGCATGCAAACTTTTCAGACTGGTTTCCTGCACTTAGTAACGTGCATGTAAGGTTGTTGTGTTCCATGTGTTTTCATGGCGTTATAGCTCAGTTGTTTGGAGAACTGAATAAAATCCCAGTGTCTGTACGTATCATAGTTATTCAACCAATTCACTTACTGAAGGACATCTTAGTTGCTTCCAAGTTTTAGCAATTATGAATAAAGTTGTTATAAACATCCATGTATAGTTTTTGTGTGAACATAATTTTTCAACACCCTTGGATAAGTACCAAAGAGTGGGATTGCTGGATCATATGGTAAAAGTATGTTTAATTTTGTAAGAAACCACCAAACTGTCTTCCAAAGTGTCTGTACCATTTTGCCTTCTCACAAGCAATATATGAGAACTCCTGTTTTTCCACATCATCAGCAGAATTTATTGTTGTCAGTATTCTGGATTCTGGACATCTAATAGGTGTGTAATGGTATGTCATTTTAATTTGCATTTTCTGATGATATATGATATGGGTCAGGCATATTACTTTTATCTGTTTCAATTGGATCCCTGGCCATGACCTTTTCTTGTTCTGTCTTTTGAAATGAATTCCTCCATCTTGGCTTTTTGTCTGTCTCTTCTTCTGTGTGTTAGGAAAGTGGGTTATGTTTCCTGCTCCTGAGAGTATTGGCTATATGAGGTAAAGGTCATATACCCTCAGGGCTTCAGGAAATATCTCTGGTGTATGCTGCATACACTCTACTGTGTTTTGGCTGCTCTATCCCTCAGGTCAGTCCTCTGCAGAGTTTCTCCTTGCCTGTAGTGGGGGATGTTTGGGCCTTGGCCAGAGTTAGGTGTGCTCTGGCCTACATGTTAAGAGACGTGATGCTGTTTCCACTAGAACTGAAACCTTGCAGAACTTTATGGTCAGTAGATGTGGTGCAAGTGGAGCTTTGCACTGATCTTCTGGGGGGAGGGCCTGTGGCTCTGATTCTCGGGCACACTTGTTCAAGAAAAGCAGTACCAGCAGAGTGCAGGGTGGCAGGGCTTGGTGTAAGCAATTTAGGCCACCAGTGGTGGCACTTGCTCTTTACGGAAGTTAGTTGATGCTGAGGGGCGGGGGAAGGAAATAGGACCAGTCCTCCCCTTCATCCCCAGAGAGAGGAGTTTATCCTGGCTGCTGTCAGGGAAACCCTCCCAGAAGAATGAACAGTTCCCCTCATGCATCCCAGGTATCCTTTAGATCACCGCATTCACACAATGTCCAGGTTGCTTGCCTGCCTGGAACAAAGCAGTGCAGTTTGGGCTCTATACTAGTCAGGCTGGCTGAGTCTTAAAACTCCAAATTTTAGTGACCTGGTGTGACAGGGACCTGTGCCTGTCTTCTGGGGGAGATACTTTTGGCACTGTGATTGATGCAGGCTTGACCCAGAAAGGCAGTTGCACCAAACTGGAAGCATGGTATAAAGCACAGTAAAGAGCCAGTGTCCAGCTTAGGAACTGTCAGCAGGCGTCTATATGCCCATGCTGAGGGCTAGAGGAGGGAATGGCACCCATCCACTCCTTTGTCCCCTGAGAGGTAATGCCACCTCTTTCAGTTGTGCTTCCAGAAGGCAAAAGATCTCTCCAATGCATCCCAGGAGACCCTCAGATCATGCCTTCTGCCCCTGGGCTGTCTGCCTGTCTTCTGTACAGGAATTTTCCTGTGAACTTCAAACCACTTTTAAAAATTGTCCTCATTTTTAAAAAATGTTAAGACAAAACCAACAGCTCAAAATTCAATATTGTAAGATAAAACTAAATTATAAGAAAGTCATAAAATTCTTACTTAAAAAAAGCGGAAAAAGAAATTAGAAAGTGAAAGTAAAATGAAGTATCTTAAAAACAAGATGATAGAAGCCAAAGTTACACTCTTATTTAACAATATAAGCTATTAATTCTATGAACACTAAGAGAATAAAATACATAAAACTTGTTTGAAAGTATTTTATACATAAGAGGTAAGGAAAGAAAATGCAAGCTCAATGCAGACAATGTCAAGAGTTTTGGTTTTTTGACCCTTGACTCGTCATCTGAAGATAGAAATCTCTTTGGAAAGATTTCCAAGTCAAGTCTCTAGATTAGAAACAAAAAGCTGAGATTATCAGAGCCTTTAGAGATGATCTTTGCTGCTTCTGTCCCTCTTTTCCTCACACTTCCATCCAGGGCACATATAACATTTAAGCAGCAAATGTGGCTCTCCCCTTATAATGCCCAGTTTCCTTTGTCTTTCCCTGGACCTCCAATCTTCTGACCTCTGTCCTTGAAGTGCACAAGTAAATGAGTCAGCCCACTGCCAATTCCATGTATTGCCATTTTGAGGTGCTATAGAACACAGAATTGCCCAACACCTAAGCTACTCAGAATTCCAAACTTCACCACTTACAACGCCGGTGTGGGGGAGAGAGTTGAGAAGTGGGCAGAAACTAGGAAAAATAAGCTTCAAAATAGCACTAGATTGAAGTGACATCAAAGAGAAGAAACACCTTCCCCCCCAAAATGTGTCTCAAATATGTATGCCAAAAGAAAGATTTGACATAAAGAAAGTAATCCCAAGGCACAGTATTCCTTTGTTATGCTTTTTATCAGTCTAGTCTTCTCAACCAGTACCAATAGTCAGCAAACTTAAATTTCAATTCATTTTCCATTTTGCTTGAAATAGCAGTGGATTCCAGAACCATAAAGCTTGTAGACTCTGAAAATTATGTAATTTTATTCCCTGGCCTTAAACTACAGCCTTGGTCAATAAAAGATCAAATATTATTAATTATTGAGATATTTTGAATGTATAAACATGCCATAGGTTCAAGTTCTAGTTTCAACACTTCAGAAATCACTGAACTCTGAGTGTTCCAGCCTGGTGTGATGAGACAATTCCCAGGGCACCATAGGATAGTTTACCTTTTCAAGGGAGACATAATGATACTTGACATCTTTTCAACAGAGTGCAAACTACGAGCTCAAGCTAGCTTACATTATCAACATTGGATCATGCTACGTTTCTTTCAATGATGTCGTATCTTTACAAAGCTGGGTTTTCAGCAATTGGTGTAATAAAAAGCAAGTATCATTTGAAAGTCAACGTAAAACAGGAAATGGAAGAGGTAATGGGCAATCTGTGCAGTTTGGAAAGTTGTTCAGGGCCATGAGGCATACACATCCTGCTAGTATTTGTGGGTATTTAAGAATGAAGTAAAAATATTAATTTTGGTTTTAATTTATGTATATCTCATTTTCAAATGGGTACTGAGTTGTTAGAACCTAAGTTTGGACCAACAACTTAATAAAGGAAACTTTTATGTGTGTCTTTTGGCAGAGTAATTTCATGAAAACTTACTAAGACACAAAGCATACTGTAAACTGAAAAAGTTTAGGATCCTCTGATTTCATCCATCTGAGGTGAATTTTTTTTATCTGTAAAATGAATATAAAACCAATTTCATTTGTGAAAGTTAGAGTACATAATTCATGTAAAAGTATCTAAAGGAACAACCATAGAAACTACAAATTTTCATTCTCCAATTTCCTGAATGATTAACTGAATTTTTTACTTTTGCGATATCATTATGTGAAAACTTTATGAAAGTACCACTTTAATATATAATATTTAAAATAATTTAGTTTATCTATGCAGTTATACCTGAGGAGATGGTATTCCGATTCTAGACCATAACAATAAACTGTTTCATGAATTAGCAAACATAAAGTATAGTATATCCTGTAGAGTTTTAATATTGAAGGGATTTTTGAAATAGATAAATCCTGTATGGTATGTATAGAAAGGCTTGGTTAACCAGAACATTTGCTTAACTAGAATACTCTATTTTCCTGAAAAATTCACTTGTCATTGAGTTCAGATTCATGTCATTTTCACTATTTCCTATAATGAGGTGGCTGTAACAAAAAATTTGAGGCTGTGTGAAATTTTTAAATTTCTTTTTCTGTTTCCACAGATGTAAGGTCCAATGAAAGCCTCCTGAAGAAAAGCCAGTAGACTGAGGTTCTACTCCCTTTTTTTTTTTTAATTTATTTGACAGAGATCACAAGTAGGTAGAGAGGCAGGCAGAGAGAGAAGGTGGGAAGCAGGCTCCCTGCTGAGCAGAGATCCCGATGCGGGGCTCGATCCCAGGACGCTGGGATCATGACCCGAGCCC
Organism: Lontra canadensis; assembly: GCF_010015895.1. Taxonomy (NCBI): domain Eukaryota; kingdom Metazoa; phylum Chordata; class Mammalia; order Carnivora; family Mustelidae; genus Lontra; species Lontra canadensis. Next base: position 7,258,282 of record NW_022631005.1, read on the forward strand.
AAGGCAGAGGCTTTAACCCACTGAGCCACGCAGGCGCCCCTCTACTCCCTTTTTAATGATTAACTTCAAATCATTTGACGTCCCTAGGTATCAATTCTGTTCCCTCTAAAATGACAGGATCAATTCCCCTCATGCTCCAAGAGCAGTAAGGGATGCAAAAAAGTATGAGCCAGTAGCATTATTAATGAAAAAGCCACGAACATATTATTTAACTTTAATAAGTTCTAATTTATCAGCCATCAAATGAAAATTATAATGTCACTTGTTTCACAGGGATGTTATAAAAATTAAATGAGTTCATTTATGTGTTAAGTTATGTGTTAAACTAAACAATTTGGCACTGTGGCTAGGATAAGGTTTTCAACATTTAATCCTAGGACAACTTACAGGGTACCTACTATTATCTCCTTTTTATCAGTGAGGTAGCTGGGACTCAAAAGATTACTAACCTGCCCAAAAGATGAGCGGCAACAGCCAGAGTATTAGGTAAATTCGTTCAGATTGCACAGCACAAAGACAAGTTACCTCTGATGATAGGTGTCCACTCCAAGGATAAGTTACATACAAGAAACGAACTTAGCAGTAGTAGAGTAAGTCCTCATGAGAACTGGCATTTCTCTCTGGGTACCTCAGCAATTCCAGTTGAAAACCATTCTCTTGACTCAGTTTCTCTACTTATGCTTCTTCTCCCCAAGCTGCATCTTTGTGTACATCTGCTACCAGTTATGCTAGAGAGCATCATGCTTCTGAGAGTATCTTTTATAGGCAGAATTCTTTCAGCTATTTCATACAGTGGTTCCCATAAATTAGAATTACCAGGAGAACTTTAAAAAACATAGCAATCCTGGATCTGGCCCAGACAAAGTGAATCAGAATCTCTGGGGCCTGGGGATGTAGACTGCAGTCAGCAATATTAAGTGCCCCTAAGCAAGCCCAATGTGCAGCCAAGGCTGAAATCCGCTGGCCCTCAATGAATGCTTTTGAGTCAGGAGCTGACCCCTGGTCCATTGAGTGATATCTTATATACGACGTCTTCTGAAGGAAATATGGCTGGAATTTCAGATTTTTCTGATGTGCAGTAAAGTATTAACCTTGCCCATGCAGTGCCTGGGTGGCTCAGTCAGTTAAGCAGCTGACTCGTGGTTTCAGCTCAGGTCATGATCTCAAGGTCATGAGATTGAGCCCCACGTCCAGCTCCCTGCCCAGCATGCAGAGTTGGCTTGTCCCTCTCCCTTCCCCTCTGCCCTTACCCCACACACCCAGGCACACATGCACACTCTCTCGCACTCTCTCTCAAACAAATATATAAAATCTTTAAAAAATAATAAAACAAAATAAAGTATTAACCTTGCCCAAAGAGAAATTGGCCTTTGCCCTCAGGTCCTGACAGCTAACTTCTCAGGTCGTGCCCTTGGAATGTCTTGCTTAATAAGAGTATTTCTATGTTTTATTGGGAACAATGGACCATGTCAGAAAGTTTGTGCTTGTCACTTATGGTTGAGGAGCCTTGAGCCACAGGGTGTCAGTTTGACCTCTGAAGGAGCTAGAGACAGAGATCAGCCATTTGGGTGATCAACCCTATTTATATGACCAAGCCCCAGTAAAAACTCTGGGCACCAAATAAACTTTCCTTCTTGACAATACTCTGTGAGTGTTGTCACACATTGCTGCTGGGAAAAGTTAGTGCTGTCCCTAAAATTCCCATGGGAAGGGAATATCTGGGAGCTTCTGCCTAGAACCCTTCTGGATCCTACCCTCTGCACGTCTCCCCTTGTTTCATTTTCATCTATAACCTGTGCTGTAATGAACTATCACCATGAGTATAATGGTTTTGCTGAGTTCTGTGAGTCCTCCTCGTGAGTTACGGAACCTGAGGATAGTCTTGGGGACTCTCAAAGTTGCAGTTGACATCAGAAAAGAGAGTAGTTTGGGGAATTTCCTATATTCTGTGTGTGGCCTATCCAGTTTACCCAGCTCAGATGATCTCTGTGGAGACCCCAACAACCCATACTGTGTAATTATCCCTTTGAGTTGCATCAGCATCCTTTCATATTTCACACCTTTTTAAAAAAAAATATTTTAAAAATTTATTTATTTGACAAAGAGAGAGAGATCACAAGTGGGCAGAGAAGCAGGCAGAGGGGGAGGGGGAAGCAGGCCCCTCACTGAGCAGAGAGCCTGAGGCGGGGCTGGATCCCAGGACCCTGGGATCATGACCCGAGCCAAAGGCAGAGGCTTAACCCACTGAGCCACCCAGGTGCTCCCATTTCATACCTTTTGTCAGCTTTTCCCTTTGTGAGAATGGTTTTATTCATCTTCATCACCGATTTATTCCTCTTCATTTGTCATAAATTGTCTCAAGGGTCACTTGCTTCTAGAAACCTCCACAACCCATCTGGATTACATGTTAGCCCTTCATGTTCTCATAGGACCTTGTACTCACATCTAGCATACACTTACCGAATTTTAATACACATGTCTGAAGTTTGGCATTTTTCTTTTCTTTCAGGTTTATATATCCTTGATAGAACTTTGACCAAGCTCCAATTTTAACATCAGAGGAACTTCAGTATTTCATATCCATCTTACCCAATTTCTCATTTCTTTGGTGCTCTCTGCTCGATGTCTTAAAGTCATGGACATTGTGTTATTATACTTAAGCTTTTTATTTGTAAGACATTGCTAGAAAAACAAAAACAAGTGTAACCAAGAGAAGGAATTAGAAAAGAAAAAAATGAAGAGTGAAATATCTTACTAGTTCCAAGTGAAAGTAGAGGCAGTGAAAGAGTTTGATGAATAAGGAAAACAATACAATGATAGTCAAAAAGTGATGGGGCCAAAGATTTACAGTAAGAATCATAATAAAAATGATCATTTATTAGAAAAATGAGTAGATGTAAATGAGAATTTAATAAAGATAGAATTGAAAGCTTTTTCAATTCAATGGAATTGAAAGCTAAACATATTGGCAATAGGTTTACTACTTTAAAAGATGGTATGTATTATATTTCTCTTTCGTGTATTTTCAGTAAACATGGCTATTTCCAGGAACATGACTCATTAACAGGATGCAACAAAAAAAATATCTACTAACAGACTGTGAGTTTCAGTAGGAGGGACTTTTTTCTCTATGTCCCTGGCACAAAGCACAGGCCTGGATTGTGTTTGTTAAATAAATGAATGCCCTACAAAGAGAAGATAAACCTTAGAGAAAGAAAACCCCTGTTCTGACACCATGTTAAAATTATGGGTGCCACTGAAATTATCCATAACAAGGGGGAATTATTTAGGGCAACGACTCCCACATTCCTCCATGCCTTGGTCCAGCATCAGTCAGTGATTAAGTTGCCATTGATTTCTCTGGGGGAAAAAAAAGATACTATAATAGGTTTATCCTAAAGCTAAACTAATTCCACATTCTTAATTTCTGCCATTGTGTTTTCCCTATTTGCCTTCTAAAAACATTTTTATCCACTATAATAAAAATGGGTAGTAATTGGTTCACTTTATTAACATAATTACTTGGCCAAGTAGAAAAATCACAGCACTCTGATAATTCTCAAAAATTGAGGGGAAATACTGCTGATATGTGAAGTTCAAAAGTCTCAGCATGTTCAGAAACTATTATAGATGCTTCAGAAAATGAGAATAAATAAGCTCTGAGAAGGGACACCTGGGTGGCTCAGTTGATTAAGCTTCTGCCTTCTGCTGAGGTCGTGATCCCACCTAGTCCCACATCCCGCTCCTTGCTCAGCACGGAGTCTGCTTCTCCCTCTGCCTGCCACTCCCCTTGCTTGTGCATGCTCGCTCTCTCTCCCTCTCTCTCTCTGTCAAATAAATAAATAAAAGCTTAAAAAAAAAAAAAAAGAATAAGCTCTGAGAAGACACTGTGTGACCCAAACAAGCAGAGAAATGTGGAGCTAGTTATGGTCCCCAGTGACCAGAAGGGCAGAGTCATGAGCAAACCACAGCAACAGAGGGAAATGCTGCAGACTTTGTCAGAGCCACATACAGAGTGGCTACGTGATCGTGCATGAAAAAAAAAATCTTCAGAGAAGATTTTGACATTGGGAAATATCCTTTGTGGAACATTGATATTCTAAGAGTTTACATCACTGTAAATAAACTGTTGTGAGAGATACTTTTGCTCCTTTTATCAAATTTTTGTTCAGAATGTATTAGAATTATCACACATGTAAGTTCAGGAGAGTTTCATGCCACTGAGCTCTCAGAGAAGATTTGTTGGTATTTTTAGTAGCAATTAAGACAAGTGCAGGGTCCCATAAAATGTAATTTTTTAATGTATTTCTTTATTCAATACTAATAGTAATTGAGTCTATTTGAATCTCTGGAAATACAACTATTAATGCATTTTTGTATTAACATTAATTTTAATTATTTTATTTTTTATGATTTTTCAAATAAGTCCTTGTTTATTGTTTTAAAATTCTAACTGAAATCCATTTTTTCATACAATTTTTTTATTTTGATCACAGCATCCATAAATTTATTAAGCTGTATGTGGGGGATTACTCTGTCAAGAATATTATAAGATTGTACCTTTCTCTTGTGGAAAAGTTATCTTCCATTGTTATCCCCTATACCAGAATAAATATACCAAGGATTTAAAAATGAATGTAAATTCATTTTTAATAATTAAAATTAAAAGAATGTGAATGGTAATAAACACTCACCTTTTTCACATTCCTGACTAATTCAATTTCACAGACATAGATACAAAACTATAACTTTCTTTACTTGCCTAAAACTCAATTTCTATTTTGAACATCTATCTCATCAGGATGGGAAATGTTAATCTTAGCTAATTTGAGCTCCCAATATTTATTTTCCTGGAGCTCTAAATCCTGGGTGTTTACACACTGCCCGAGCTTAGGGTAGAACATATTTGGACCTCAACTGATAGGATTCTGTAGACATTCCCTAGGATGTCCATCATCTCATCCAATCATCAGCCCACACATGACACTCAGGACAATCTTCATTCCTGCTTGGGTTCAGGTACAGCAGTTCTCTCCACTGCCTCCATATTAACCTTAGTGGTTTTGTACTTCAGGGCTGCTATAACAAAAATACCCTAGACTGGGTATTTTTATAATAAACTACAGAAAGTTATTTCTCACAGCTCTGGAACCTGAAAAGTCTGAGATCAGAGTTCCAGGATGGTCAAGTTCTGTAAAGATCCCCTTCCAGATTGTAGGTTGCTGACTTTTCACTGGTCCCCATAAGGTGGAGGGGACCACATACAGGGGGTATCTCTGGGGCTCTTTTATGAAGGCACTAGCCCCATTCATAAGGGCTTCACCCTTATGATTTAAGTAGTGCTCAAAGGCCCCACCTCCAAATGCCATCGTTTTGTGGATTAAGTCTCAACAGTGAATTGGGAAGAGGGAGAGTATAAGCATTCAGTCCGTAGCACTTAGGGGCCAGGAATCATCTCTACCAGGGCTCTCTCTGTTTTTTCCGCCCAGATACATCAATCAGTCATTCCCTCTCTGAAGTTTTGCCACATCCCAAAACTCTTAGGTCTGAAAATTGAAGATTCTGTCTCAGGAGCAGGGGTATAAATCCCCCTCTCTGTGAACCCAAACCACCAGCTCCTTCAGGCCTGGGAAAATATTGGCTCTCTCCACTGGAAACTTCCACCCTTCGAGAGTAAAAGAACCATCTTTCTTTATCAGATGTTTTTGCTTCAGAGAGAACCTAATGTAATCTCCACAGTGTACTCTTTCAGAAACACAAAAGTCACAGACTCCAATCTTTTTTTTTCACTTTCCAACCTAACAAACACGTGCTCCTAAGGGGAAATACGAGGAGGAAACATCCATTTTTTTTAAATGATAATGTTATTTTGGGGACACAGGGGTGGCTCACTCAGTTAAGTGTCTGCCTTCAGCTCAGGTCATCAACTCAGGGTCTTGAGGTCAAGTCCCACATCAGTCTCCTTGCTCTGCAGGGAAATTCTCCCTTTGCCTGCCGCTCTCCCCTGCTTGTGCTCTCTCTTTCTGATAAATAAATAAAATCTTTTTTAAAAATAAATAAAATAAAATTATATTATTATTTTCTAAGCCCATCAAGTATTTCCAACCATTTAAGATAATTTTTCTTTCAATGGTTGATTATCATTTTACAGATAATCCATTGTTGGGTGCCTGGGTGGCTCAGTCAGTTAAGCAGCTGCCTTTTGCTCAGGTCATGATCTCAGGGTCCTGGGATCGAGCCCTGTGTTGTGCTTGCTGCTCAGCAGGGAGCCTGCTTCTCCTTCTTCCTTTGTCCCCCAATCCTATTTATGTTTTCACTCTCTCTATCTCAAATAAATAAATAAAATCTTTCCAAAAAAGATAATCCATTGTTTTTCCCTCCCTTTCAGTGTGTTCTGGTGCTTTTAGATCTCCAATAAGAATTCTAAAAGTTTGATTTGATGTAAATACAACAAAAATGTTTGTAGTTTTTTCCAATATTTATAATATTCTACAGGATTTGAAAGTATTTACTTCTACCTAAATAAGTTCAAGATGGTAGACAAGAAAAGTATAGCAGTACATCCTAAAGAAAAATGAGGTTTGCGATTTAGTCTGAAATTTACAAGATGTGTATTACAGTTCATGCATGTTCTTTTGGTTTGCTAATTTGTAATGCATGCACTGAATAATGGAAATAGCCTCAGGAAAGAATTGTATATTTTCAAGACTTTGGAGGATGAGATTTGAAAATCTAGTGGTTCTATTTATAAACTATTAAGTATGATAGAATGGTTAACCCACTCCCAGATATGTAAATGTTCTATCTTAGACAAGAATTGAAGGGTGAGTATGTTTTAAATGCTTTTTTTTTAAAAAGAGAATTGATGAAGGGTGGGAAGGAAAATATTCAGTATGAGATAGAACTACTCTATAAAATTAGAAAACAAGTGATTGTATTGAAATCTTCTTCTACTCGTCTTGGTTCCCAATCCTAACTGTATATTAGAAACACCTTAGAAAGATTTTTTTTTAATTTTTTTATTTTTTAATAAACATACAATGTATTATTAGCCCCAGGGGTACAGGTCTGTGAATCGCCAGGTTTACACACTTCACAGCATAGTTTTTTTTTTTTTTAAATGCCTGTGTTTTAGATCCATCTGTAGTGATTCTGATTCAATTGATCTCAAATGAGGCAATAAAAAAAATTCAAGGGGCGCCTGGGTGGCTCAGTGGGTTAAAGCCTCTACCTTCGGCTCAGGTCACGATCCCAGGGTCCTGGGATTGAGCCCTGCATCAGGCTCTCTGCTCAGCAGGAAGCCTGCCTCCCTTTCTCTCTCTGCCTGCTTGTGATCTCTCTCTCTCTGTCAAATAAATAAATAAAATCTTTAAAAAAAATTTTTTTTTCAACATGATTTAAAATATGCAGTCAAGACTGAGCACCACTGTTCTATCTCATTAGGTCAGAGAGCAGCTAAACACAAGAAGGAACAGTATACAGTGATAGTTTCCCAAATGAATAAAATTAAACTATCCTGTATCTAGTTCTTATAAGACTAGCAGTAATCCACAATGTAAGAATAAATAAATATTATTTATATAGGGCCTACAAAGAAATGATAGGAATGACTAGATATTATTTTTAGAAATCAATCCATACTATCATACATCCAAGCCACCCATTTTCCATGCCCTGATGAGTAGAAAGCAAAGTCATTGATTGACCTGAGGGGGTGGGGATCTTAAAAGACTGAGCTAGATTTGATAGAAGCAAAGGCTAGCCCAGAAATTAAGAACTCTGGAAGCCTAGAGGTAAGGATAGGTCCAAAATGAGAAGAAAACTTGGACCAGAAACAATAGGGGATAGACAAATCCAAGGATATATTCAGATACGGACTCCCAAACAGCAAGTCAGTGGAAGAAAGTATTTTAGGAACAAGAGAGAGTCTGTGGGTGTAGAGCACAGTTAGAACAATGATCACCAGAAAGGATATGACTTAATTTATATGGAATGGTACTCAACAAAATCATTATTATTATACCAAGATGTTCTTGAATCCACAATGACCTGCTGTTTGCAGATATTGGACTACAACTCTGGTATTATCTATGAATTGCCATCCATCAAAATTTCTGGGGTCTGGGAAGAAGAAGGAGGTGAAGATATGAATATGTAGGCATGTGCATGCCCTGAGAAGGGAATCTAGTGAGAGGAAGAATTAAAGATGGAGGTCACAGCAGAGTGACCATCTTTCTGCCTGACCCAATGGACTGGTATAGACATCATATAGAAAGACAAGTTTGGGAGTAGACAAACCTAGTGAACTTCTCTAGGAAAGCCGATGTGGGAATCCAAGCACAAGAAATCTCCAGGAGTCTTGTTTCAGGCCTAGGAGACAGATATAAAACAACACCAAATTAAACCAAGAACTGCATTTTACCTGTTCTTCCACAGACTAGAGTTAAGCCCTGGGGCTCAGGGCTGTCACTAGCAACCCAACTTCTAGGGCATAGAAAAAATATTAGTGAGAGCACACAGGGGTCCCTGAACACCTGTGAGATATCTTCAGAAGGTAAGTTAATACGCATGAAGAGTCTTGGGGGTTAAGGGTGGGTCTTGCCTGAGCAGGCTATTGCTTAAAAAGCCCTCTATTTGGATGTTAAAAGCAAACAACTTCATTTTTGCCTACAGGCTTCAGCCAGGGTTATTTGAATTACATGATTACTTAATAAAACATTGTTGCAAACTTCTATCAAGTCATCTCACTTGAACTTTACAGAAACCCAATAGATGATAAGACAAGTTTTATTCCCATTTAACATTGAAATTCAAAAGATAAATACCTGCTCAATATCACCCACAGGGCAATGCCACAGGGCATGCTCAAGGCATAAGTGAGGCCTTTGTTCAGAACTATAGCTCTTTATTGAAAAAGTCTGTATTCAAAAGAAGAAACAGAAACCACAGAATTTGTTACCTAATAATGAGATGCTCACATACCAATGCATTGGGAAATGTCTGTCAATAACACTAAATGCTAAGAGGAATTTATGAGATGAGTCTTCATATTGGTATCATGGATACCAATGAATATTATTTTCAATAATAATTGAAAGATGATGAAACCTTTCTTTTATAACTAGCTCTCATACCAACTACTCATGAAAACTCAGAGAATAATATGAAATTATGCTCCTGGCAATTATGCATAATATAATTTTTTATGCCGTCTTGACCAATTTTAAGGCCCTATCTAGATGCTGGTCAGTTCCCTTTCTTCAGCAGCTGATCGAGTCCATATGCACAGCCACTTCCCTTATCAGACTCCCACACTCTGGGCCACTGTTCATTAGCCCTAATTGCATCAGGGCTGGGTACCAAACGTCTACAGGCAGCCTCCATGTTCCAGAGCCTGCAAATTATTCATATTAGTCAATCCATAGGGAGTCTATAAAACCTAGCTCATCTCACCCCTCTTGTCATCTTAAGTTGCCTCCTACAGTTCCAGCTTGCTGTTACCCTGTCCTTGAATACAGCCCTGTGTGTCCCTGAGTGACAACTTTATCTCATTTGGAGCAGTAAGTAACAAAGGGTGGTAACTTTCACCTACCTTATCTATCCAGTGTCAGCGTGTTCTGCTCTGAAATTCAAAAAACAAAAAACCAAAACCCGTTAAGTCTTATAGACTGAATGTTTAAGTTTACCCAAAATTCATACATTGAAGCACTAACCCTCAATGTGATGGTATTAGGAGAGGGGGTTTCTGGTAGGTAATTAGTTTTGCATGAGGTCCTGAGGGTATATCCTCCATGATGGGATTAGTGCACTTAAGAGAAGAGGTATCAGAGTTCCCTCTCTCCACGGTGAAAGGATACAGCAGAAGGCACCTGTCAGCAAGCCGAGAAGAGGGTCCTCCCTAGAACCCAATCATATTGGTACCCTGATCTCAGACTTCCAGCCTCCAGAACTGTGAAAAATAAACTTCTGTTGTTTAAGCCATTCAGTCTATGGTATTATTGCAACTGGAGCTAAGACAAAGCCTTAGAAATACTATGGAATGAAGGCAAGTTGAAGTAGGTTTTTGGGGGTACATGTTCTGGTGCTCTGACTTGATACAAGTACAGAGATTGGGGAATTAGGTAGCTAGCTTGACTCTCTTCTACTATATCTTCCAAATATCTGTTATCTCCTTCTGGACTTTTAATAGGTGAGATTGAGTTTGAGGCACCTGCCTAAATGCAGGACCACAACCATGAAAAGAGATCTCTTTGTTTTAGGGATAATTCAGATTTAGGGAGAATTTAGATGACCCCAATTTATATTGGTTTGGATAACAGTTGGCTGGCTAGCTGGATACAGGGCCATGTCACCAGTTCTAGGAGAGTCTAAGCCTTGCAGTTTTCATGTGGGAACACTGAATAACAGAAAACATGAAAATGTGAAATCAGTTTACATTGCTTTTAACTTGTTAATACCACATATCATACCACCATATCATAAACCCAGGATATATTTTTGAAGGGCCCAAGGCTAGGAAGTCAAGCCATCATGTATTTCTCGCACAAAAGAAACCCAAGCATTTATTTTACTAATAAACACATCCTTCCTCATGTATAGTAACATGTGCTGTAGTGTTTGCATCGAATGTGACTTACGAGTGAGAAAAACAAAAGGGAAGACAGGGAATTAGGAAGACTTACAAGGATAAAATTCAAGCAATGACAGATCAGAGATAAAGGCAGAAAGAAAAGTTACCTCTTATAATGGCAGGTTGTTACACTGATAAAGCAGGAATGGGGGAGCTCACCCTGCTCACCTCCTGCTCACCATTGCCTTTGAAATCTGCAGGGTATCTGCATATGGGAGATATGTAAGGTGACTGAAAATTAGACTCCAGCTTGAAGCTGTTTTTGATATGCTGTCACTGATTTCAGAAGCAAAAAGGGAACTTCAACAGCAGATAGCTTCAGGTCACTATGAAAAAGGAAATGTAAATAAATTCCTTGCATTCTAGCTAAAGCTCTTTATTGATGAAAACTAGAAAAGAACCATGAAATTCAACTTCAGAAGAAGGTTAAAGAAAGCTTTGAGATCTACAAAATATTTAATGGAAGCAAAGGACACTTGAAGCTTTTTAAAGCCTAAGAATATAAATATAATGCTCTGTAATTCTTTTTAAAGGTAGCAATCTAGGCTGTTCCTTTTGAAAATTCTAATCATTTCAAAGACTTCTTAAATATATTAAACTAATCTTAAATATATTAAACTAACAGTGAGCTTGTTATATTAATCCTTGTACTGATATGGAAAAAGCAAGAGAGAAGTCACTTTGGAGGATGCTATAGATATCAGGGACAAATTTAGCAGCAACCTGTAGATCCCATAAGAAAAATGTTTTCTAATATACAGGAGACTTGGAATAAAGAAATGGCTGAAAAGCAAATTGCCTTCATTGTAAAAATTATAATCTCTTTCAGGCAAATCAAGTCACTCTCAGTGCATTTGAAATTGCTTTAAGAGATAGTTCATTTAAGTTACTTTTCAAGTTTGATTAGCATTAATTTTATCTAAGGAAAAACATTGTTCATAACAATACTATAATTACATCAATTTGCCATGCCAAGCTAAAAGATTTTCCAGACATCTGCAGTTGATGATTAAAAATTAATTCAATTTTTTTCTTATACTATTTTCACCTTAACAGTACTTCTTCCTACAAAAAAAAAAGAAAGAAAGAAGAAAAGGAAGAATAATATAGTTAGAGAGTTTGCAATAGTTGCCTAGAAATAGAATCCTAGTGGCCTAGAAATAGAATCCTAGTGGCCTAGAATCATTGAATGACTTCAGAGGAATTTGCACTTACACAGTATCTTACTGATCCTTGCCTGGCCTGAATCTAATTATTCAATTATTCCTAATTTACATTTCAAGAAAATAGAAGGATGTGAGACAAGCAGTGTGGCTATCGGCAAGCAAAGTCAAAGGTAATCCACTGGGCTCGAAGGGCCTCCAGCATGAAGCTAAAGAGAGCTTTCCCAAGGACAAAATGCCTCCAAGGAATTTTCATCAAACCTAAGATAGTCAAATCTTCTAAATTGGCATACACCTCCTAATTGATGGTGCTAGGAAAACCTAGTTTAACTGGCATTCTATTTTCTTTCATTGTGGAACACAAAATAATGGGCTGCTGACAATTGAGGCATGTTAGAATGGATGAAACGTGGAGGAAAACAACCGGGCACATTCTTCATGAAGAACCCAAAGAAGTAACATGGTACCACATATCATATTAATGTTCTGTGAAGAACCCAAGGGAATGCATAATAATAATGATCTGAGACATGGCAGTCATTATCTTTTTTTAATGTCTTTATTTTTCAAAATTATTTAATACACGTTTAATTTTATATAGTATATTAATAGTTTCTGTTTTCTATTAGCTTTTGGTCTTTTTAAAATACTATTTCTTTTCATTGTTTGGCTCTAATTTTGATCCCCTCTTTTTTTTTTGATCCATGTCCTTGTATTCATCTCCTGCCCTTCGGGTGTGGGTGACCTTTTTCCTAACCAACAGAGTACAGAAAAGGTGATGGGATGGGATGTCACTCTTCTGGTTACATTCCTTTTTGTAAGACTCCACTTAGCTGATCAAAAGACTCTCCTGCTGGCCTTGAATAAGCAAGCAGCCATGTTGTGAACAACCTATGGAAAGAGACATATGACAAGAAATTGCAGGTGGGCTCTAGGACATTAGGGTGTCCTGAAGCCAACAACCAGTGAGAAGATAAGGCCCTCAGCCATAGAGTCACAAGGAAGTGAATACCACCAACAGTAGCAGTGTGAGCTTGGAAATGCATCACGAGCTTCAAAAGGGAATTCCGTCCTATTAACGCCTTAATAGCACCTTACTAGATGTTTAGCAGAGGTTTCAGTTGAGCAGGTCTAACTCTGGAACCATTAAAAACTATGAGAAAATAAGTGTATTCTTGTTTTAAGCTTCTAAATTTTTGTTAACTTGTTACACAACAAAAAACCTAATATATTGCCTTTCTTTTTTTTTTTTTTCCTTCTGTCTACCCACAGCATCACTGCCACCATCACCACCTAGGTAACCCAGGTGACAGAGACTCTTAGATTATAAAATTGTAACTATTCATAAAATACACGTATATTTATAGTGTGGGGAATCTTACTTATATTTCAAAACTTGGATATTATGCAACATCATCAGCACCTTGCTTTTCTCACTCAACAATACCTCATGGAAGTCCTTCCAAGTTTCCTAGTATGGTTTTATACAGTCTTTTTAATGGCTACAAACTAGTCCATGGTATAAATGTGCTATCATGGGCATTCACTTTGTTTCCAGTTCTTTGCCACTATGAATAATGTTACAACCAATATTCTGTATACAATCTTCATGGGTGCTGTTATTTCTACTGGCTAGATTCCTAAGAGAGAGACTGCTAGATCAAAGTCAACCATGCATTTTTTTTTCTTTTAACAGACAGTACTACATTGCTTTCCAAAAAGGATGCAATTTCCATTTTTGTTAGTAAAATCTGAAAATACACTCATCTCCCCATTCCTGGGCAGAAAGTGGTGTTTTCTTTCTTTTTAATTTGGCTAGTCTAAGAGATACCCTGGTGTAAATTTGATTTACTTTTGCCTGCCTATGAGGAGTTCAAATCTGTTATTTGGTCTTCTATATTTGCCTAGTTTTAGCTTTTGCATATTCTCTTGGATTATCTTATCATACATTTGTAAGAACTCTTTGTGTACTATAGATATTAGTCTTCTGTGTTCTGCATGCTAATATATTTTCCAAATATACTGTTTTTTCTATTCAATTTTTAAAAAATAAAAGTTCTCCTCCTCCCCACCCAAGTTTATACCCATGTTCTTCTAGAATTTCTTGTAGGTGTTTCTTATTATGTTTTTGTCAAATTTAATTTCTAATCCATCTAAAATTTGTCTAGCTGTCCATGTTAAAATTTGTTTATATGGTGTGAGGTACTGGTACAATCTTATTTATTTCCTGATGGGTAACCAGCTGCAGTAACACCATATGGCGCAAAACCCATAATTTTCCCAAAAGTTAAAATACCACCTCAGCCATATGTTAAATTATCCTCCTCACCAGGATTTATTTTCACATTTTTTATTCTTTTCCACTGGTCCGGTCTGATGCCAATGCCATATTGATATAACAATGAATTACAGCATGTTCTCATCTAGTAAGGCAAGTTCTCCTTCTCTAGTCCTCTTTTTGAAAATATCTTACCTTATCTTAAGCATGTATTCCTTCAGAAAAAGTTTAAAATTTCATCAGATTAAAAAAAAATTGGGGGGAGTTCTAATTAAAAACATGAGTTTAATTTTTATATTAACATTTAGAAGGTTCACATTTTAATGTTATTAGTTCTTTTCATCCAAAAATGTATTCCAGCCCTTTATTCATGTTATGTTCTTCCATACAAATCTGTAGTTTTCTACATAAGGATGAGTCCAGCACCAGTTCTCTCCTTGTGACTCTCTCAGGATCCAGGGACTCACTAGGACATAGACATCATAAGCTCAGAAAATTTTGTTTTTGTAGGTAACAAATACCTACAAATTGTAGGTAGGTAAATAAATAAATCTTTAAAAAGACATAGAATGTAAGGGAAATGACAATAATTACCATTTGCTTTTGTAATTCTCATAAGTAGGAAACATTGTCTGTCAAATCAGTGGAATCAGATACACTGATACTAAATTATAGTTGTTGCTTTCTTTTTTCTTTTTATGCCATCTGTAAACAACTTTCAGAGGGTTGTATTCCTTGCCAGACTGTGGTATATAAATTGTGAGAGAGGGTTAGTTTGGGTTGTGAAGAGATGAATAGAAAAGGAAGAAAGCCTTTGAGATAATAACACATAAATGCATGGACACACAGACACACACACACACAATCAGGTGTATTTTTTCCCAGACAAATATTGCATCAGATTTAAAATCAAACAAAAACATGGTAAGCTTTCTTTAATTCTACCACCATTGAAAATAAAATTTTAAATTGCCAATATATTTTAACAAGACCACTTTTATCCTAGAAGCCAAATAGACAAAATCTGAGATTTTTACTGTCAACTTTGTAAGATTTATCATTCATCTGAGTAAATAGAAGAATAACTGCAAGCTTAAAGCTTCCATCTTAAATATTTGACACTAAATTCAAAGATCAATGTAATTATATTTCCCTTATTTGTAATTGTGCCCCTGTTGCTCTAGTGGCCTTCTTTCTTCCTCTAGTAATAGGATAGCTCTGTTAGACACCACAAGAAGCAATATTCTTTTACCTTGAATAATTATGCCTTCTTTCTTTCATAGCTCCTTTGCCCAACTTGGTTGTAGACTGATAAGTAATTTCCCATTTTGCAAGGTTAAGAGAACTTTTCAAGTATCTCTATAACTGAAGGCAAATGGAATACAAAAAAAGAAGTGTTTACAGCAATTCCAATTTCATTTTAAAAGATTATTGCTCTGGGTGCCTGGGAGGCTCAGTTGGGTAAGCAACTGCCTTCAGCTCAGGTCATGATCCCAGGGTCCTGGGATGAAGCCCCACATCAGGCCTCCTGCTCAGTGGGAAGCCTGTTTCTCCCTCTCCCTCTGCCGCTCTGCCTACTGTGCTCTCTCACTCTCTCTGTCGAATAAATAAATAAAATTTTTAAATTAAGAGTATTACTCCTAGAAACACACAGGTTTACATGGGTCCCATAAATTTTAAGTCAAAGGATCAATTTTATAATATAGGACTGTCTCAGATTAGGACTACTATATGGCACCTATACTGCTTTGTTGCTCTCAGAATTTCTTACTTCATTAAATAAAAGGCATATTTTTCCCAGAAACTGAAGAAGAAGGAAAAGGATTTGTGACATCATGGTAAAATCAAACCATGCAACTTGGTAGTGTTCCAGTTATACTATATCCATTTAAGTCTCACAGACTTACTTTCCAATCACGCTAGGTTAGAAATGAAGATGAATGTCATGTTGGCTCCATTTGCTATAACCAAAACGAATTAAAATAAAATGGCATGATGAATAACTCATACGTAGTTAGACTGAAATGTCAGTGTGATAGCAGGTCAGCATGAAATGGGTAGATATTACAGCATGAATGAGATTTTAGTTGTTCAGGTCAACAATATGTAACTGATTACATGGAGAGTTTTGAAAATAATAGCATAATCCATGTAGTAAAAGAGATTTTCTTTGATCTAATACTGGATTAAGAAGGTACACTCTGTCCCAGCCTGTTCCAGCCTGGTGTTTGTGCTTTTCTTCCTGTTTCTTACCCACATTATCTTCCAGGACCCCACCACTGTCAGTCATTTATACAAAGCCTAAAACTTCATTCATAGTAAAATAAAAACACCTGGTGCTGTATCAAGTACTTTCATTTGGAAATCCTTAATATTAACATGAAAGTCTTTGTCACTTATTAAAGGAAACCATGGAGGAAAGAGGAGAGGTGTTAACTTGTGACTTGAGTCATGGATTTCCGCCAGAGGAAATAGGAAGAACATGACTTCTACACCCACATTTTTCTCATTTTGCTCCCACTCCTATGCCATACTGCCCCTTATTGCGTATATCTCTTAAATCTTTCTAATCAGTTTGCCTGAATCTTAACAAAACATTGATTCCAAAAACACAGTTTTACATATTTCAACAAACTTAGGCCCAGATTAGAAGGATTAAAAAGATAGCCATTCAAGTTCAAGTCCAGTGAAAATCTTCTTATCTGTCATGTCAACATTTGTAGTTGGTCAACTAATCAAAACCAGTTGGTGTTAAGAGTGAATCATCAAAAAGCATTATGTACATGCTATAAACATTTGCCTGAATTTAAAATATACATACATTCATTTTCCAGCTTTATCATGTAGAGCCCAAACTTCTGTAACTCTAAATCCACCACCTGGCACTCCAATGACTGGAGTTTTGTGTGATGTCCTGCATGAATCACACTCCAAATGCAGTCTAGGATTTCCAATTTCCATTTTTTGATATGAAGAGAAATCTCAGAAATGCAGTCTTTCAGAATAATCTGAATATGAAATCATTTTATATTATTTTCTAATGTTTTTACTCTTGTCCTGCCAATATTTAACCTGACAAGATTTTTAACTTTGTAACTGAGTCTTTCCAAAGTATTCAGTTTAGTTATCATGGAGACATCAGTTTCTTTTCACTCCTGTCAACTTAGGAATAATTAATTAAAATTATGTTCTTGTGATTATCCCAAAAATGACATAAATAAAGCATGGGGACAAACTCCCTGAATTAATATAAGTATTCAACTGTCCAAGAAAGAGCAGAACATGACAGAACAATCTTTAGCTATCCACATTCAGCTTGCTCTGGGCATTGTTACATTTTGTAGAAGGAATGTAGAGTACCATTTTAACTGGCAAGTTAGATAAATGGAAGATAAATTAAGGTACAGAGCCTCTACTTGGGTATAGTTCAATGTCATAGACCAACATAGCTCCAATAAAGCTTGAGTCAGACATAGAAAAATCCAGTTATCCCAGAGAGTTCTGTCAGGAGAATTTCTCTGCAGAAGAGATCAAAAACAGAGGTTGCACTATCACCATCTCCAGTATGTTCATAATACTAAGATAATAAGTATTGGAGAAAATGAAAATGACTCTGAAAAACTGGGTAGACTGAGGAGCACAAACAACTTGAAACAAATCAAGCAGTAACAGAAGAGTTCTGCTTTTCTGAAAGAGGGTTTTAACTGTCATTTTTGTAGCTAAGAAACTGATCCTGTTACCATTTTCTGTGATACTAAAGATTGCAGGTGTGACTATTATAATGCAAAATCCTCATCTCACATGGATAATGTCTTGTGGTATTTAGAGGAAAAAAAAACTTTCTAATATGAGGACTAAAAGAAAATAAAAGTCTACAAAATACTTGATGAAATGAGAATGAATTGTTTTTAACAGCAGTGGCATATTAGAGTGATCAAAATTCATGTAGCATATATGGATGATGACTCATCTTTAGTAGACCCGTAATTACTACATTCATCTTAATGATTTGAACCTGTTCCAGAAATATTTAAAACAGGTGCAGAATAAAAGATAGGATAAAATGTCACTCCATGTGAAAATAAACTGCAGTTACAATCATTATAAGTAACACCATGCAACTTAAAGGATGTCAATAACATAATCTGAATTTTAAAATTCAGAAGAATAAATCAATTAGATACACTTCATTTTGAAAACATGTTCTCAACTCTGATTGTGGGAGGAGAGAATGGGATATATAGCTACATTTTGAATGAAAAAAAGACAGACCTTTTTATTTCATTAATAATAAATTCCTTTTTTATTTTTAGAATTTTTTATCTTACATACCATGACCAAGTGGAATTTATCCTAGGTCTGCAAGGCATGTGAACATTCAAAAATCAATTAATGAACATGTCATATCAATCAGAATAAAAATTACACGACCATATTAATAGATGAACAAAATCATTTGACAACATCCAACACCCATTCATGGTTAACATACACACACACACACACACACACACACACACACAACCTCAGCAAACTAGAAATACAGTGGCAACTACAGTGGAACTTCATTAACTTGATAAAGAACATCTACAAAAAACTTTCAACTAACATCTTACTTAATTATGAGAAACTAGAAATTTCCCCCCTAAGGTCAGAAACAAGCCATGGATGTCCTCTCTCACTACTCCTGCTCAACATTGTACTGGAATTCCTAACTAATGGAAGAAGACAAGAAAAGAAAGTAAAATGTACAGATAGAAAGGAAGGAAGGAAGGGAGGAACCAACAAAACCAACTAAGCAATCCTCCTTTTGTATCAACCTTTCAATGAAAATTCACAGCACATGTATTTCTAGACAGTTAAATATTTCCTCATTGATTCTTTGCGCCAGTTGAGACTTTGTGCCATCCTAGCTCCATTCTTGGTACTTCGCATGGTTTGGCAAAAGAGGCTGCTTTCAGCTTAGGTGTGAAAGAGCTAAGAAAGAATGGTTTAGGATGGGAAATATGGTTGAAGGTTTAGATGACAGAGATAAGTTTTCACAAGAGATGAAGCTATGGTCTTCGATTTTGCTTTCTACTTTAGTGAAAAATTTGCCATTTCTAAATTATTTCAGATTGAATAAAACCATGCTGTGGATTTTTAAAAAAGAATTTTATATCAATGTTGCTTTTAATTCAGACTTTTAAATATATGGTAGATAATTCACATGATCAAAAAATTACAAAGTTTAAAAAGATATTCAGTGAAGATTATCTCCATCTTCCCAGGTCCCAACTGTTTCCTTCCCAGTAACAACTGTTTTATATAATGAATATATATATTCACATTCTCAATTTACATAAATGGCAACATATTATAATTTCCTATACCTTACTTTTTCATTTGAACTATATCTTTAAAAACTTTCTAAGTCAGTATGTAGAGCACTTTCTTGTTTGTTTTTAATAAATGAAAGATATTGCATTGTATTAATGCACCACAAGTTACTTAATCAGTATACCCTATAAATCTATCATTTCACAGGTGTAAGAATTTATCTATGAGAAACAAAGTTACTGGTTCAAAAGTGAAATGTACATTTGTAATTTTGACAAATGTCAAATTGCTCTTTATGTGAAGTTACCTTTATTTACATCCCTATGAGCAATGAATAAGAGTGCTCGTTTCCTGTTACTAATAGATTATAATATAAAACACAAAACTTTGCCAGTATGGCAGAAGAAATGACACCAGTGTAGTTTTCATATACATGTCTCTAATATTCAGAGGTTACTACTTTTTTATGTTTTTAAACTATTTGTATTTTGTTAATTATGAGCTATCTTCATATTTTTTGCCTTCTTGTATTTTGGATTATCAGTCTTTTTTTGAGCTCTAGGAGCTTTCTGTATAATAGTTAAATTAACCCTTTGCTTGTGATATGGACTGCAGAATTTTTCCAAGTTTGCAGTTTGTTTTTTGATTTACCATGTAGGGTTTTGTCATGAAGAATTGTTTTTTCTTTTTATTTTTTTTTTATTTTTTTTATTTTTTTTTTTTAAAGATTTTATTTATTTATTTGACAGAGAGAGATCACAAGTAGGCAGAGAGGCAGGCAAAGAGAGAGGAAGGGAAGCAGGCTCCCTGCTGAGCAGAGAGCCCGATGCGAGGCTCGATCCCAGGACCCTGAAATCATGACCTGAGCCGAAGGCAGCGGCTTAACCCACTGAGCCACCCAGGCGCCCCTGTTTTTTCTTTTTATATTTCCAAATTTACTCTTCTTTTTACTGCAAATTCTGGATTTTGATTCCTACTTAGAAAAGACTTCCCATTGAAAAAAGAATTTTCATCTGGAATTTGAAGGCTTTTTTTTATGTATAAATTCTTGATGCATTTAAAATTTATCATAGTATATAATGTACAAATAGATCCAATTTTATTTTTTCCAAAAAGCAACCTGTTGTTCTAGGACCATTTGTTAAGTAATCAATTTTTACTCTCTTGTTTTGAGATAGCCCTTTGTAATAACTAGATTTTAGTATCATTTATTTCTAGTTGTTTAGTTAATAATAAGCACATTCTTTGTTGAGTTGTTGAGACATAAAGTGTTTTTCTACCAGGAAATATAGCCCCTTACCAGTATTGCTCCTTTTGTCAGAGATTTTCTCAATATTCCTGTTTGTATATTTTTTCTATATAAACACTATAATCAGTTTTTCTAGTTTAAAAACACTTGGTATTCCTGTTGGATCACTTTATTTTTTTATTAAAGATTTTATTTTTTTATTTGACAGAGAGAGAAGGACCACAAGTAGGCAGAGAGGCAGGCAGAGAGAGAGGGGAAAGCAGGCTCCCTGCTGAGCAGAGCAGAATGCAGGGCTCAATCCCAGGACCTTGAGATCATGACCTGAGCTGAAGACAGAGCCTTAACCCACTGAGCCACCCAGGTGCCTCTTATTGGATCACTTTAAATTTATATCATGAAGATTTGAAGAAATTTACATTGGATTACTTTATAATTTATGAAGAATTGATAACTTTTGATTTTTTAATTTTTTCTCTCAAAACCTTGGTATGTCTTCCCATTACTTCAGTTCTTTTATATCCTTCAGGAGTATTCTGAAGTTTTCTAAATCTAGGTTTTATATTTCTTGATGTGTTATTCTTAGGTATTAAAATAATACCTGGAATCATTTCTTCTATTATTTCATAATTGTTTCTTATATAATAAAAATTTTGCTTTCTTTATATTAATTCTATTTTCCACTACTTCACTGAATGTTCTTTTATGTGATAGGTTTTCAATTGATAGTATTTTTTATACAATCATATTATCTTCAAACAATGTTTTTATGTATTCACTAATAGTTACCTGAAGGAGAGTAGATAGAAAAATATTCTCTGAATTCTTTCATGTTCAAAACAGTTCATTCTAGCCTTTAATCTTAAAGAATAGTTTAGCTAGTTAGAAAATTATTGGGTCACACATAATATTTGAGGATCTTGTAAGGTTTGTTCTACACTCTTCTAAAGTTAAATTTACTTGAGAAATCTGAGTAAAGTTAAATTTACTTGAGAAATTATATATATATATATATATATATATATATATATATAACTTAACCATTTTGATTAGATGTCTGAAGGATTCATTCTTTATCAGTAAGTCCCATACTTTCATAAAATGATTATTTCAGTATTGACCATTCTAGGTTAATTTCCTCTGGGACATGGTGTTTCCTTTCATTATATAGATTCAAATCTTTTACTTCACCAAGATTTTCTTGAGTTATACCTTTATCCTTCAGGGACTCTAATTATGCAATTTTTTTTCTTTCTTTTTTTTTTCTGCCTCATTTCAATATTTACCATCTTCTCTAATCCTTTAGATCACTTTTGTTATTTCTAACTTTTACGTCCCTAAACCATATGTCTGTTTTCCCTTGTTCTTGTTCTTTACATTTCTGTGATGGCTTTGTTTTTTATTTCTACTTTTTCCTAAGTTCTTCTAGCCACAACTTCAAAACTAACTTTACCTTGCTATCTTCCTTACTTTGTTTCTGCTTTTTGGTTTTCCTTTAAAGAAGTGGTTGCCTTACTTACTAAGCTTTTGTTTTCAAATTCATGGCAGAATGTTTTTCCTCACTTTTCATCTGATCTGCATTGTTTTATTTATTTTTTTAAGATTTTATTTATTTATGTGAGAGACAGAGAGAGAACATGAGAGGGGAGGTCAGAGGGAGAAGCAGACTCCCTGCTGAGCAGAGAGCCTGATGTGGGACTCCATCCTGGGACTCCAGGATCATGACCTGAGCCAAAAGCAGCTGCCAAACCCACTGAGCCAGGCACCCTGCATTAACGTTTTCTACAGAGTTTTGTGTGTCAGTAAGCTTTAGTGACCTTTCTTCCTTTAGTCATTTAAATTGATATGGTGTCAGTTCATTTTCTTTCCAACTTAATAAAGATATGATTGACATAAAACATTCTATAAATTTAAGGTGTATAGTGTGATGATTTGATATACATATGTATTGTAAAATGTTCACCACAATAAGGTTAGTTAATACATCTTTCACTTCACATAATTGCCATTTTATTGCTATTGTTGTTACTGTTACAGTGAGACATTTAAGAGCTAGTCTCTTAGCAACTTTAAAGTATACAATACAGTATTGTTAATCATAGTCTTCTAGTTAGCTATGCTAACTATAGTCTCACCATACTGTGTGTTAAATCCCTGCAAATTATTCATCTTATAACTAAAAGCTTGTATCCTTTGACCAAAATCTCATCATTTACTAACCCTAGCCCCTGGCAACAGCCATTCTCCTCTTTGTTTCTATGAGTGCAGTTTTTTAGATTCCACATGTAAGTAAGATCATACCATATTTGCCTTACTCTGACTTATTTCACTTAGCTTTGTACCTTTTATGCCTATCCATGTTGTTTCAAATGGCCAAATCTTATTTTTTTGTGGCTAAGGAATATTTCATTGTATATGTGTGCCACATCTTCTTTGTCCACTTATCTATTGATAGATGCTTAAGTTGTTTCCATATCTTGGCTTTTGTAAATAATGCTGCCATAAACATTGGGTGAATACATTTTTTTGAATTAATTTTTATTTTCTTTGGGTAAATACTCAGTACTGTGGCTACTGGGTCATGAGATAATTCTTATTTCAATTTTTTGAGTAACCTCCATACTATTTTCCACAGTGGCTGCACCAGTTTGCATTCCCACCAACAGTGCACAAGGGTTCCTTTTCCTCCTCATCTTCACCAACACTTGCTTGGTTTTTTGTTTGTTTTTTTTTTATTATTATCTTTTTTATTCTAGCTATTCTGACAGGTGTAAGGTGACACCTCATTGTGATTTTTATTTGCTTTTCCCTGACAATTAGTGATTTTGAGCATCTTGTCATGTGTCCATTGGCCATCTGTAGTGTTTTCTCTCGAGCGGTGTCTATTCTGGTCTTCTACCCAATTTTAATCAGATTATTTATTCTTTTAGTTTTGAGTAGCATAGGTTCTTAATATACTTTGGATATTAATCCTTTATCAGATATATCATTTGAAAACATCTTCTCCCATTCAGTAGGTTGCCTTTTCATTTTATTTGATGGCTCCCTTTGCTATGAAAAAGCTTTTTATTTTGGTGTAGTCCTAATAGTTTATTTTTGCTTTTGTTTTACTTGCCTGAAGAGACATAGCTTAAAAAAAAAAAAAAAAAAAGCGCTGCTAAGGCCAAGGTCAAAGAAATTATTGCCTATGTTCTCTTCTAGGAGTTTTACAGTTTCAGATCTCACATTTAGGTTGTTAACCCATTTCAAGTTTATTTCTGTGTATGGTGTAAAAAAGTGGTCCAGTTTCATTCTTTACTAGCTGACCAGTTTTTCCAGCACCATTTGTTGAATAGACTGTCTTTTCTCCATCATATGTTCTTGCTTTCTTTGTCATAGATTAATTTAACATATAAGAATGGATTTATTTCTGGACTCCCTATGCTATTTCATTGATACTATGTGTCTGTTTTTGTGCCAATACCATACTACTTTGATTATCACAACTTTGTAGTATAGCTTGAAATCTGGGATTGTGATACCTCCAGCTTCGTCTTACTTTCTCAAGATTGTTGTGGCTTTTGGGAGTCTTTTGTGGCTTCATACAAATTTTAGTATTGTTTGTTCTAGTTCTATTAAGAGTGCTGTAGGTATTTTGATAGAGAGTGCAATAAATCTGTAGATTGCTTTGGGAAGTATGGACATTTTAATAATATTGTTTCTTCTCTTGCTTATTTTTTAATTAAATTATTTTATTTTTTGTTATTAAGTTGAATGAATTCCTTGTATATTTTATATGTTAACTCCTTATCAGAGAGATGGTTTGCAAACATTACAAAGTTTGCCTCCCTTTTTTTTTATTGTTTCCTTTGTTGTTAGATTGTTTCCTTTGTTGTTGTGTAGAGACTAGTTTGATATAATCCCACTTCTTGATGTTTGCTTTCATTGCTTGTATTTTTGGTGTTACATCCAAAAAAAAAAAAAAATCATTGCTGAGCAGTGCCAAAGGAGTATTTTCTCCTATGTTTTCTCCTAGGAGTTCATTGATTTAAGTCTTATGTTTAAGTCCTTAATCCATGTTGTGTCAATTTTTGTGTGTGATAGGGGTTCAATTTCATACTCTTACATGTGAATATCCAGTTTCTCAACACAATTATTTCCTCAAATATTATTATTTCCCCATAGTAAATTATTGGCTCCCTTATCAAATATTAGTTCAACATATATGTGTAAATTTGTTTCTGGACTCTCAGTTCTAACCCATTGGTCTGTCTATATGTCTGTTTTTCTGCCAGTACCAGTACTAACCCATTGGTCTGTCTATATGTCTGTTTTTCTGCCAGTCTGTTTTTCTGCCAGTACTATATGTCTGTTTTGATCACTGTAGCTTTGTGATATAGTTTGAAATCTTGAAGTGTGATACCCCTGGCTTTGTTCTTTTTCAGGATTGCTCTGGCTATTTGGAGTCTTTTGTAGTTCCATACAACTTTAGGATTTCTTTTTATTATTGTGAAAATGCAATTTCAATTCTGGTAGGGATTGTATTGAATTTATAGATCACTTTGGGTAATATGGACAGTTTAACAGTATTCATTTTTCTGATCTAGGAACATAGAACATTTTGTATCTTCTTCAATTTTTTCATCAATTTCTTATACTTTTCTAGGTTTAGATCTTTTGTTCCCTGGTTACTCTTATTCCTAAGTAGTTTTGTTTTGTTTTTGATGCCGTTGTAAAAGTGATTGTTTTCTTTGTTTTAGATAGTGCACTGTTAGTGTATAGAAACACAACTAATTTTCATATGTCACTTTTGTATCTTAAAACTTCACAGAATTTATTAGTTCCAATAATTTTTTGGTGGAGTTGTTAGACCTTTCTATATATAATATTATGTCATTTGCAAATAAAATTTTACTTCTTTCCCATTTGGATGCTTCTTATTTCTTTTTTATTTCCCTTTTGATTTCTTCTTTGTCCCATTGATTGTTCAGATGTGAGTTGTTCAGTTTCCACATATTGGTGAATAGCTCCAGTTTCCTCCTATAACTGACTTCTAGTTTCATATCATTGTGGTCAGAAAAGATACATGGTGTGGATTTCAGACTTCTTATATTTGTTAAGGTTTGCTTTGTCACTTAGCATATTGTCTATCCTGAAGGATGTTCCATGTACACTTGAGAAAAATGTGTATTCTGTTTCTGTTAAATAGGATGCTCTGTATATGTCTGTTGGGTCCATTTGATCCAAAGTATAGTTCAAGTTCAATGTGTGCTTATTGATTTTCTGTCTGGATCATCCATCCACAGTTGTAAGTGGGGCATTGAAGTTCCCCATTATAATTGCATCACTGTCTATTTCTCCCCTCAGATCTTTTAGTATATGCTTAATATATTGCTTAAAATATTTAGGTGTATGTTGGGGATATATATATACATATATATATATATATATATATATATACACACACATATATATATATGGTTGTTATCTCTTCTTAATAAATTGATGCTTTTTCATGGTATAGTGTCCTCCTTTTTCTCTCCTTACAGTTTTTGATTTAAAATGTATTTTGTTTGACATAAGTATAGCTAACCCTGTTCACTTCTGGTTTCCATTTACATGGAATGTCTTTTTCCATCCCTTCACTTTGAGCCCATGTGTGCCCTTCAAATTGAAGTGAGTCTCTTGTAGGGAGCATATAATTGGGTCTTGTTTTTTGTTTGTTTGTTTCAGTTTTTATCTGTTTAGCTACTCTGTGCCCTTTGATTCAAAAATTTAAACCATTTTCATTTAAAGGAATTATTGATAGATCAGGACTTATTAATGACATATTGTAATTTTTTTCTGGCTATTTTCCTGTTCCTTTGTTGTTTTGTTACTCTGTTACTGTCTTCCTTGTGATTTAATGGTTTTCTGTAGTTGTGTGCTTTGATTCCTTTCTCTATATCTTGTGTGAATCTATTTGAGGTTTTTGTTCTATAGTTACCCTGATGTTACATAAAACCTTTTTATAAAAGTCTGTTTGAAGTTGATAACATCTTAACTTTGATTGCATACAAAAATTCTACTCTTTTATTTCTTCCTGCCACCACATTTTGTTTTTGATGTCACAATTTATATCTCTTTATATTGTACATCCACTAACAGATTATTGTAGCCATTGCTATTATAATACTTTTGTTCTTTAACCTTTATACTAGAGTTGGGTGTTTAACATAACCATACTATAATGTTGGAGAATTCTGCATCTGACTGTATGCTTACCTTTTCCAGGCTTTTATATTTTCATGTTTTCATATTACTAATTAGTGTTCTTTTATTTCTTCTAGAACTCTTTTTAGCATTTCTTCTACGGCAAACAGTGATGAACTCCCTTATATATGTGGGAAAGTCCTTATCCCTCTTTCACTTATCAAGGTCAAATTTCTGGATAAAGTATTTTTAGTTGGCAGGTGTGTTTTCTTTTTTCCTTTAACCACTTTTAATATATCATCTCCACTTTCTCCTGGCCTATAAAGTTTTTGGTGAGAAATCTGCTAAGAGCCTTATGGGAGTTCTCTTGAAAGTGATAAAGCTTTTCTCTTGCTTGTCTTAAGATTCTCTTTTGTCCTTAATTCTTGAAGCTTTATTATAATGTGTCTAGGAAAAGATCTCTTTGAGGTGAATCTGTTTGGGGACCTATGAGCTTTATGAACATGGATGTCCAAATCTCTGCCTTGTGGCTAGTTCAAGTGTAGTGGTATTTAAAATTAATTGACCACAGCCAGTTACAGTTTAATTTTTTGTTCCATCTGTACTCCCACTGCTTCACCTGACTAGCCTTTAAAAAAAATAAAAAACAAAAAACAAAATCTCTAGATTTCCTAGATTTAGGAAGTTCTCAATTATAATTTTTTAAAAATATCTTTCTTCCCTTTTCTCTCTTCTCCTTTTGGGTTTCAACAATATGTAGATTGATTTTCTTAAGGGTATCCTAGAAGCCCCATAGGATTTCTTCATTCCTTTTTATTCTTTTTTTCTTTTTGCTCCAATGACTAAATAATTTCAAATTATCTGTATTCGAGTTCACATTCTTTTTTCTGCTTGGTCAAGTTTCCTGTTGACATTCTCTGTTGAATTCTTCAGTTTAGTCATTATATTCTTCAGCTCCCAAATTTCCATATGGTTCTTTTTATGTTTTCTATTTTTTTGTTGAAATTGTCATTTTGTTCTTATATTGTTTTCCTGAAGTCATTAAATTTTTTGTCTGTGTTTCCTTATAGTTCTCTGAGCATCTTTAGAACAACTATTTTGAATTCTTCTTTCAGCTCAGGTCATGACCCTTGAGTCCTAGGATCAAGCCCCATATCAGTCTCCTTATTCAGTGGGGAATTCTGCTTTTCCCTCTGCCTCTTGTGCTCTCTCTCATTCTCTCTCTCTCTCTCTCTCAAATAAATAAATAAAATCTTTTTTAAAAAGCTCATAAAATGGAAACTTGAAGAACAAATTTGTTAAAGAAAAGGACATCCTCAAAGTAGTGACTAATGTATAAAAATGTAAAATATAAAACGTGGAATTTTGGCACAAGAGTCTGAATTTTCTTACCAAAGATATATAACATCACTCTAGTCATAAGTAAACATTGGACAAATAAAACTGAGAGCATTCTACAGAATAATTGGTATTCTTCTGAAATGTCAACATTATAAAAGAAAAGAAAGGATCAAATAACCGACCAGAGGAAATTCAGGAGAAATAAAAACTAAATGTAATGTGGAATGCTGGATAAAATTTTGGAAGAAAGAAGAAAAATTAATTAAATACCAAATCAGACTGGAAATAATGGAATACATTCAACTGTAGAACTGAGGATGAGGATGAGGGTAAGGGTGGACAATCAGAATGTAAATATTATATGCTCTGAAAATGTACAAATGATAAGCTAATAAGGACAGGGATAGCATAAAAGAAAAAGGTAGAGAGTAAATAAATTTGTTGATCATCTTGTCTCTAATAGCAGGGAGTCAAAAACATTATTTGAAGCTGACAAATCGATTAATAGAAATATGTGCATTTTTAACAGTGTGAGGGTAAATACTAAGAAATTTTTTTATTCACTAATATCAGATGGTGGAAAAAAGAGAAGGTAACAGGAAGGAAGAGAAAACATGCTTATTTCATCATTTTTCTTAGTAGGATTCCTACTGTAGAGCTAATGGTATAATATAGAATTATATCCATAAAGGTAGTCACTAGGGGGCAAAAACCTTTTTAATTATCCAGAAGACATTTTTAAAAAGCAAAAATAACAGACAACATAGTAAAAGTTTTCACACGTGTAATAAATGGGGGAACATTAAGATTCCTTATATACTGGGGCGCCTGGGTGGCTCAGTGGGTTAAAGCCTCTGCCTTTGGCTCAGGTCATGAGCCCAGGGTCCTGGATCAAGCCCCACATCTGGCTTTCTGCTCAGCAGGGAGCCTGCTTCCCCCCCCCCTCTCTGCCTGCTGCTCTGCCTACTTGTGATCTCTCTCTGTCAAATAAATAAATAAAATCTTTAAAAAAAAAAAAGATTCCTTATATACTTGTTGTCTTGTATATGCATAAAGAAACTCTGGAAGGATATATAAGAAACTAAGAGAGGTGGTTATCTATGTGGGGGGAGGAGTGGGAGGAAGAATAGAGGGTAGATATGGGGTATATGGGGCAACAGGATGATGTAGATTTTCCACTGTATTTTTAAAAATGTAATTAATTTAATTTAAAATTTAGCTAATTTAATTCTAAGTTTACCTAATCAAAAGTGAAATAAAATGTGATGTAAAAAATATATTTAATCATTTAAAATGAGGCCCATTTTGTCTCTGTTGTCATACATAGTTAAGCTATTCCCAATATTTTATAAACAATATAAAATTTAAATAATTATTTATTAAATATTTCCCCAAACTTTGGGTATTTCAAAATGTCATTAGCCCTGGGTTTTTTTGCCTACTTGACTTTGGTTTTGCTTGTTTCTGCTTTGCTTTAAATCAGACAGGATTTTTCTGTGTGGCAGCAAAATCAGGCTACAAGTATCCTGAAAACCATATGGATTATAGATGTCAGAAACCTGGAGGGTTCTGAATTGTCCAGTTAGAGTTATGTGGCCAGCCCCATGGCAACCACTGAGGTCAGGGATATGCAGCTCTCTGATTGGTTAGGCTTGACCTGGCCCTTAGACAAAGGGGAATTGGGCAACATATAACCTGGCCAGGCCTAACCTAATCTTTATGAAACGGGAGAAGATATGGCTCCCTAGAAGAGAGTGCTGAAGATATTTATCTGTACATTTTTCTTTTCACTTAATCTGATGCTAAAATCTCAAGCCCAGGGGAATGAGTTTTAGAAGCTCTGAAAGGGTTTATTTGATATTCTGATCTGAAAGGGTTTATTTCATATTCAAATGTTAGAGCCCTGAGTTATATTAGTGGAACATCATTTGATTTCAGTCGCTGAAATTGGGTGTTACAATGGCCCTTTAGACCTCATACTTTAGACCACCATCCATCACTCCCTCTAATCAGCTCAGGCAATGCTTTCTGCTTCTATAGGCAGAAATGAATGATACAAATTGGCAAACCTTAAACCAAGTGTCAGGGACAAGCACGTGCTCAAGCCAAGAAGGTCAGAAAGTTTCAAGAGTGCTGATTTCTGAGATTTCTCTCTGCCCACACCCTCTTTTTGGAGAATACACCCTTTCCTTGTAGCCGCAGGGGCCAGACAGTCTTGCTCTTTGTCATAGCTGTAAGCAGGCTACTGCTGGGTCCTGGCCCTCCAAGAGCCCAACTCCTCCTTAAGTCTCAATTCCTGGGTATTTGTTGCTGCTCTCTAGCTCCATGTAAAGATTTCACATGTAATTGCAGTAACAGCACATTCTTTCCACCTTGAAGTGGGGAGAATTCTCATAGAGATTAAAAACTCTTGCTCAGAGATATTACTTGCCCAGACTGACTCAGGAAAGTTTTGAGCCAGGTAGTCTGCCTCCATCTGTGCTTTTTCCCCTATACCCACAGATTCTTCCTTAACCTCATACATTGCATAAATCTCTTCCCAATAGTTTTGCTCTAAAGCAAACAGTACTATTTTGGTATTGAAGTTTTTGTTTTTGTTTTTTTACGTAATTAATGTTGAAGTGGAAAAGAGGATTAATGAAAAGAGAGACAGATCTGTCATCAGAACCATCAGCACTGAGGCACCTGGGTGGCTCAGTGGGTTAAGCTTCTGCCTTCCGCTCAGGTCATGGTCTCAGGGTCCTGGGATGGAGCCCCCAGTCAGGCTCTCTGCTCAGCGGGGAGCCTGCCTCTCTGCCTACTTGTGATCTCTCTCTCTCTCTCTCTCTCTGTCAAATAAATAAATAAATAAAATTCTTAAAAAAAAAAAAAAAAAAAAAAAGAACCATCAGCATTCCTCCGCATCCTCACAGGGGGAAAGAAAAGGCTTGAAAATGGCAGCCCAGAAACAATGGCTACAGTTCAAGGGGATACTACTGTGAAAGGCAATGAGACACTATGTGTCAGTTAAAAAAAGAAAGTTGATATGAAAGTTACTTGCTTTGGCACATCTGAGGAAGATAAGAAAACACAATATTGCAATTTGTCTACAATATATTTAAGCTGCTTATGTTGATTGCTTGTTAAATCAGACTAGGAACTCAACTAACCCCTGCTGACTACATTACCAGAAATTCCCTCTTTAACTTGTAACGGATAAGAAAGTAATGCTGATGACTGATATGTTACAATTTTCCCTTTCATCTGACTCCTCCAAAGCCTATAGTTTGCCTATAGTAAGTCAATGCTCTTCAAAAGGCTACTGGTCATATTTAATTTATGTTAAGTCAGAGATACCTTCTCTCTAATCAGTGGCTACACACAAAAAAATCTTGTAACAAGCTTCTGAACCTGAGGACTCACTAACCACCAAATAACCATACTTAAATGTGGGCCTTTCCTTCTAATTTTTGAAAGAGTGATAAGGATATATGTATGTCATTATACTTATACCCTTACATATATCCTTATTGACCTATCTGTCTTTAAATATCTCCTATTATGTCACCTTAAATCTCTCTCTCTCTCTCTCTGAAACCTGAAGTTGTTATTAGACCCAAACCATGGAGTTTGGGTGGCGGTTTCCAGAACTAATGGACCAAAAACTATTTGAGTAATGGATTGGGGGAAAGCCTAAATCACAGTTAAATAAGGAGCTGGACTCTGTGTAAAGCTGCATGTGTAATTCTTTATAAGAAATTCATACCACTGGTTGACAATGGGCCACATAATATACAAATAGGGCATGGTTCAAAGGAAAGGAAATAGGCTTCACACTTACCATTAAGCAAGTTACTTAAATTCATTGAGGCTGTTTCTTTATTTGTAACATGAAGATAACACATTATTTACTACAATGGGATGTTGTGAAGGTTCAACAATATAATGCACAGAAAGCACTTGGCACACCCATTGATGTGCTCAGTAAAAAAACAAAAACAAAAACAAATTGAGTTCAAATGTTCATCTGACTTGGAATCAAATGCAGTGCCTTTTTTTACAGTAAAAGACTCCAACAAAACTCTACACTATTAAGTAATTATTATAACTCTTACAAATGCATGTTGTTTTATAACTTACAAAGTATACCACATAGTGGGGAATGAGTTACTGAATCAAAAGATTGGGGTTCGAATGCGAATTTTGCTGGAGTTACTAAGTCAGTGATCTTCAGCATGATTTAATCTCTCTGAACCTCATTTTCAAGTCTCTGAGTGGGAAGGATGTAACCTGCTTCAGAGGACTGTGGTGATGATTAACTTCAACAAGGTGGGGAGCATAAGTGGCAGAGTGACTAGTACCTGGTTTCCTCTTCCTATTAAGACATAAGCAAGGCCATGGGGCACCTGGGTGGCTCAGTGGGTTGAAGCCTCTGCCTTCGGCTCAGGTCATGATCTCAGGGTCCTGGGATCGAGCCCCACATTGGGCTCTCTGCTCAGCAGGGAGCCTGCTTCCCTCTCTCTGTCTGTCAAATAAAAAAATAAAATCTTAAAAAAAAAAAAAGACATAAGCAAGGTCAGTGAAACTCATCGAAATGTTTGAATGTAAGTGGATACTAAAATGAGAAAAATTATAGGGGACATCTGGCTGTCTCAGTCTTTTAAGAGTCTGGCTTTGGCTTAGGTCATGATCCCGGGATCTCCCTCTCACTCTCTCTTTGTCTCTTCCCCCCCCCCTGCTCATGTTTTCTCACTTTCTCAAATAAATAAATAAAATATTTAAAAGAAAAAAAAAGAAACTATATGAACACATAAATTTGAAAGATAAATAGTAGTATTAAATTATTTCAAATTTCAGAAGCATAGTAATTTTGAAATAGCATAAGTAATTTCCTACATCTCCAGGCATGCCCACATCTGCTACATTTTTGCAAATACTTCCTGTTATGGATTGTTGTTTTAATGTAAATATTCATTTTGCCTTATGAAATATTATGTCTTTGGGGTATGCTTTCTAATAAAATTGTCACCTATCATAAAGTCATCACTGCCAATTTATTTCTTTTCACATTTTCTACATCTTTATAAAGCCACATTAACATGGTTGGCATTTCTTGTTCAAAACACATCAATAATGTTGAAGGCCAGGGTACATTTATCTTTTTTCTGTCAAACTAAAGTCAACTGTTGTGTTATTTGGAATATAAATGGAGAGCCTGTCAGATATTCAAATAATAGTGGAAGAATGCTTTTCAAAATCATTATGCTCAGGGAGAAAAAAAGGCAAAAACCATGGATATGTAAAGTAAAACATGAAATTTTTTTGAGCCTGCCCTATTTAAGTCTTTAATTCTTAATGAAAAGAAAAAAATTACTATGTAGCCAGTACTGAACAAAATATGCTAAATCCAAATACAATGTAATCAGAACTGGTAATGTGACAGAGTAGAACAGTTAACATTATGTTAGGTTCTTGTTCCATAATTAAGAGAAATCCATATTTCAAGTATGATCATTCTCCTAAAAAGGTAAATTACTGTTCATCTTAATGTTATCCAGAAGTAAAATCATTTGCCTAAAATGAATTTTCTCTCTCTTTAAATATGCCAAATTAGTGATTCATATATTCCCTATTTGGAGAATAAAATGTCATATTTCATTTGAAAATAACTTCTGAAAGGCTACTTAAGGATATAAAAGATACATAAATGGAAGAAGATAGTGTTTAAAAAAAAAAACCTTCAGCCTACTCCTCTGTGTAATTAGTTTGATAAGAATATAGGTCAGATTGGTTACGAATAATTACAGTAATATTCAAACAAAGTCACCTAAAAAAGTATAATTCCCAAGTTATTGAAACATAAGCGTAACCCAGTTAAAAGTTGTGATATAGCTGAAGAAAGTATGTATTAATCAGAAAGCAAGATTGATTGTCTACAAAATCATAGGACAGTCTTTTTCAAATTTTGCAGTATCTATCCAGGTTGTATCAAGAAAAAAATAAGAAATTTAGCCATCAATTTTTCCGGTAATAAACTTCATTTCCATGCAGTTTAACATGGAGAAAAATCAGATTCTGGCCATGTTGATAGGTGGATTCCAGTTTTTATCACAGATATAAAAATTATTTTTTTTATATTTAAGTAATAAATTATCACTCTGGTTTTAAACTTTATATTTAAGAGTTTCCCTTTCTTAAATTGAACCACTCTGGAACTGACTGAATTAGGATTTTAAACCTATCCAGCTAAGGACCACAGCAAATCCTCCAAAGTACCTCCACCCCAGGAGGCCTCTTCTCTGGGATAGAGTACCTATTCGATTTCGTTCTTGGGCTTGTGACTTTCCATGTGCTTTGCTGGAGTTATGTGAGAACATGACTATACAGAATCATTAATTGGTGTCTTAGCAGTTTTCAAGATGAGTATTTACTTCCAATCTCTTTCCAATGGCAGATGGTCACATTAGATTGCTTGCCTTTCCAGAATAACTTATTTCTTGACATAAATAACCATTCCATAACTTGTCATTTTTCTTGTGGGATATTTATATGTACATTTATATTTATATGTATATATTTATATGTATATATGTATATGTATATGTATTTATAGTGTGTTTGTTTATTATGTAGTTATAGTATGCTGAGGGCCTTCTAGAATTTAACTTAAGAGTCATTGAGATAATCCTGCTACTTCTGCAGGAATAGAATAGGGTCACTTAGGAAAAGACATGTCACCTTCTGAAAAGATCAGAAAAGGATTTAAGGTCCAACGCTTTCCAAGACTTTCATTAACCTGTACCCTTTAGAAATACTATGGCATAGATCATCTTGAGTGGGTATAATTTCAGAATCATTTCCTCCAATTCAGTTCAGAACAAGGAGCATCTGTAGATCAAATGGCTCTCCAAATCCAAATTACGCAGTGGGCTGATAAACTATCAGAATGAAATCTGTCATTGACAGGAGGAGGTTGGCAGTGGAGGAGGATACAAAGAAAGAAGGATGTTCCATTCATATACCGAGAAAAAGATGTAGAAAAGGAAATGATCTTCAACAGGCTAATTTTACACTATTCTAAGAGACTGTGCTCTAAGAAGTTGATTTTCAAATTTGCTTGATGATGAGAACTGTCCACAATCCTTTTTTTAAAAACTCTCAGACCTCAGCCCAGGCCTGCTAAACCACGGCGTGCCCCAGGGGTAAAACCTGGTGCTCTGGCAATCTGTGCCTGTAACAAGGGGTGATTATTCTTAGGTAAGTTTGCAATGCACTGTTTGAAGAGAGAATGTCAGCTTATTTACTGAGAAGAGAACTGTGTGTGCTTATTGTGGTATTCTGAGCCTGGGGAATAGTGAGGCTCATTCCTAATAAAATGATAATCCACTTCTCAGAGTCAGAATAGAAGCTCAAATTCAAATGACCAAAACGAAAATCTCAAAGCCTTGCAATGTGGGATGAGAGCTTAAGCAGACTCAGTCGTAACAAGAAGTCCGGGCAAGGCAGTTCAAGCATATTACCAGTTGCAGTTACTTTAAACAAACAAATAAAAAGCACACGGGTATCTGTAGTATGAAGACGTGGTGAAAATCCTGACTTTTTCAGCCACATTTCTGCACAAGAAATGATGATATCCAATTTATAAATGCTTATTATCAAAGCTGATATAAGTAAGTTATGTGTTTGAAAGTGCTACATAAATGAATTATGACTACATAAATGAATTATGAGGGTAGCTGCTGGTGTCAGGAGAATCCAACAAGGTGTGGGAAACTACAGTGGAATATATAGAATGTGGCTGAAGGACAGCGGAAAACATAGCCCCCTCTGGTGGCCTGTAACGGCCATCTGCAGACCTGGAAAGGAAAACAGGATTCAAGTTACTTGGGGAGGAACTGGGTAGCTGGAAATTTACCAAGATACAATTCAGCCGTGTAGAAGAAAACTCAGTGCCCACTTCCTGGAAATGAGGTATATGTTGGGAGCTTTGTAGAACACAACTTGTTAGCATTGAAAGCAAAGTCAGAATGGAAAAAGCAGCAGTGAACTATTCCAAAGACTTCAATTCCCCTTGGTCAAGTCTGGCCACGTTGAGCCAACAAATGGAAATAAAATCCTAACTGTAAAGAACGGGGAGATTCAGGAAAACTGAAGGGTTTTGTACAGGAGAGCCAATAAGCCACATTAATGAGACAATGATTATTTGACCACAAAATGGAGTTCGAGAGAGACATCTGCTACCAGCAAAAAATCCTGGGTGTACCCAGAGGTTTCAAACGCATGTAGCTTTTTATGCAGCAAACAGGTGAGATACCACAATAGGGGAATGTGAGCATTGTTAGAATTTAGAATGCAATAGCTTAAACGCATCCCAATTCAGATTTTCTAAAACCTACTGACAAAGAGAAATCATCTCTCAGCTAAATCAAACACCATCTGACCAGGTTCTTACTATTATGTAGCCATGAGGAACCAGGAAAGAGGGCACAGATACAGATAATGTGATATATTAATTAATATTATAAATTTTCTTAATCTTTGGATTCAGACTGGAGGAACATTCAGTTAACACCTACTGTAATCCAGGCACCAGATGAGGTCTTCCCATATATATTTAATGGGCATGTAATTGGGAAGAAATCAAAGTATTATGATGATCCCACTCCCAGCAAATATCTCAAACTCTGCCTAAAGGATTTTAAGGATAATAGTAATAATAATAATAATGTTGCTAACAATAACAATCAAGTAAAGAAATAAAGTAAAACATAATTAAGCAATGCAGAGAAAAAAATTAGACCTATACATATTAGAACATTTCACCTTATAAATGTAGCTATGTTCTCTTGAGAACCTAATTACCATCTCAGTCATTAAATAACATAAACCATCCCCAAAGTCCCATTAATCCATACTTATTGCAAGATCTTGCATAAGAACTCTAACCTTAAATGCTGCATTTAAAAGAATTTCACCACCTCTTGAAAAACAATAGGAGTAGAGTGCCCTCTAGAGTCTTACTTGTATTTTTAATGTCAAATTGAGGGGATAATCTCTTTAACAGTTTCTGGCTATGCTCATTAAAATTTAGAAATGTGGTAAATTTATCTATTGCTGCTACAAAAATGTATTTATCTTTAAAATTTAGTATGATTTTCTTTCTCCCAAGAGAAACATCTTTGGACATTAGTTATCTACACAGAACAACAACAACAACAACAAAATGAAATAAAACAAAACAAAAACCCTAGATTTTATTTAATATGTATCACATTTTTATTTCATTTTCTTTCTGTGGTCTAAATGTACAAATATATTTGAAACAAATCTAATGCTAGTAGGGCTACTTTCATCTTTTATGTATACATGTTATTTGTTTATATTTTGCATTCATTTCAGTCTATAATTTCCCAAAAGGAAAAACAATATTTGTTCATCAGACATGTGAGGCTCCTACCTCAGACTGAGACCATACATGAGGGTGACTAATAAATACTTTTACAAATAGATAAATGAACATACAGTCATTAAAATAGAGGCATAACTAGATATGTACTTGCCATATTGGAGACACATAGACCAGGCCAAGGCTGTAACAATACACATAATTTAGGAACAGGTTTATATAGAATATGTGAAGCCTGAAGCTCCACCCTCGAATCAGAAACTAAAATTCAAAGTCCCGAAAGATGAACAGGTACTTCCTACAGTTTAATAAAATATAGGCTTTGCTTTAACATCCAACTATCAGTTCTTTACCAATAAAGTCAAGGACACAATTTCCTTAATTGTAGAGCAGGAGTAATCTTGACAGACGACCTTATCATTTTTTTATCTATATTACATGGAAATGTATAGAAGGGCTTTATAAAAAAGTGTATGTCCTTGTGTGTGTGTGTAGTCTTATTTCCGTATTACATATAAAATTGAGAAGATTAGTTAAGTTTGGCTAAATGAGGTCATCCTTAAATAAAAACATTAAGTATTCTGGTATTACCCCTGACCACTCTTCAAGTTTTTTGCCAGTTTTCCCCCTTTGCGCATATATTAACTGTTCCTCACATGTAAATATTTTACATATTCTTTGTGACTTTTCCCCATGACCGTTCTCTTTTTCCCTTGAAATTCTTTCTAGAGAATCTCTTTCCCTCCAATGTCTTCAAATACTTCCTATAGTCTGGAAGCACTCAAATTTACCTCTACAGATCTGATTCCTAACATCTAGATCTATATTCCAGTTGCCTATTTTATACTTCCAGCATTTACAATGCCAGAGAAGCCCAAGGCTGAAATCAAAGACATACATGTTTGAGATAAGATGCTGTCAGTGCAAAATACATCAAAACATGCTTAAAACTGTCCTCAGCCACAGCTGGACTCGGAGAAATGATGAAGAGGATGTGAGGCCACCAGAGGGACCTTGGCACTGTCCACCCCGGTACTATTCACCTGTGCCCTACATTAAATGCAATCTATTACTGACTGTTCAAGGTGTTGGGCTCTTCAAAAAGCTTAATACATAAGGATTAGAGGCACAAACTACAGATGCTACAACTGATACCCAAACCAAAGTTCATGTTCATCATCTCACTTGTCTGCTGTTCTTTATTTATTTTCTTCTCCCTTCTTCTGCCAGGTTGACCAGTCCCTCCTCCACTCATTTAAGTTGCTTGCCTCGTGGAGTGACACAGCTCTTCAGCCTGAGAGTCCAAGTTTTACTTGCTTTGTTCTTATTATGCTATCCTCACTGCAATTGCTGGTTCATCATTATTACCAGCATAGAAACACTTGTGCC
The DNA here is from genome assembly GCF_010015895.1 of Lontra canadensis. NCBI lineage: Eukaryota > Metazoa > Chordata > Mammalia > Carnivora > Mustelidae > Lontra > Lontra canadensis. The sequence goes on from NW_022631005.1 coordinate 7,297,204, forward strand.
TATTCTGAGTTTCATTATTTAGTAGCAGTCCTAGGTCTTCATGATCTTGAGGCTCATTTCCCCCATGAATATAATAATTCCTTTCTTACCTGCTGGCCCACTGCTATGAGGAGCCTGTAATAAAAACAGGAGTTACTTTTCACTCTTGAAGTAGTCAAACCTCAGGTTCAGTGGATACATTGTATTCCTGAGTGAAAGTGTTTCCCTAATCTAGCAGAGCTTAATTATCAAGAAGGGGAACGGTAAATTCAACAGGTGGACCTCACGGTGTGATGCTGAGAAAGACCAGTTCAATTTCTATGTCCTAGTTCCTGAACCTGTGCATTTTAGCCATGCGGACACCTCATTCTACATCAGCTAATGATTCAAGGAAGTCTTGAAGGACATTAGCTGAACCACTCTGTAATTTTAATCATCTAAGTGTTTTTTAGGTGATGTGGTATGTGGTAGGACCAGAGGACCTGTTGGCCGTGCACCAACTTTTACACCTCTTTCTCTATGAAATGAGTCCCTTGATCTGAGAAAATGTTATATGGTACTGCCTTAGTAAATCACGCATTGTGTGAGTGCTTCTGGTGTTGCAGAAGCACTGCTAGCAGGTAAGGAAAACCATATTTCAAGAAGATACCAGTTCAAGTAAGGAAGAATCACTGCTGTCTTCAGGATGGAAAGGGCTTGGTGTAATCAACTTGCCATCAAGTAAGTGATTGATCTCCTTATGGGATGATGACAAAGTAGGAGCTTATCACTGAAATCTCTAGCAGGTCCAACATTGACTAGCAGTGGTCGCTGGATCATCCATGGCAAGGACTCCATGCAGTTGAGCCCAGGTTTAGACTCCATCACTGCCACCAACTCTACTCTGTTTATGAGCCCATTGTGCAAATGTTGAGATGACTCAAGGCAGAAGCTGACCAACATCCACCAGAAGGGTCATTCCGTCCACCTAGCTATTTGGTCTTTCTTGTGTGTTGAATGTGTTCCAGTGGATAGTATCATCAGAGAGAAGACACAAACACACTCCTTTGTCCAGCTCATGCCTCTAACTTGGACAATTTGTCTTTAATCTTCTAATCTTGGGATGCCTGGGTGGCTCAGTTAGTAGAGCATCTGCTTTCGACTCAGGTCATGATCTCAGGGTTCTGGGATTGAGTCCCACGTCATGCTCCTTGCTCAGCAGCAAGCCTGATTCTCTCCCTGTCTGCTGCTCCCCCTGCTTCTCTCTCTCTCTGAAAATTAAATAAATAAAATATTTTTAAAAAAATCTAATCTGCCCATTCCATTCCCCTGACCAAGCCAATTCATTCACTACCTGCTTGGGAGATGTATCTTTACCTCAGGCTTCTTGTCCTTTCATACAAAGTAAACAACTATGTCTAATGCTCACATGTCTGCTCACTGGGAATATTTCCTTCTTCCCAACTGTCCTTTAGGGTCACCCTTGAGTAGTACTAGAGTGACGTAGCAGCTCATATTTTATTCCACACATGGAGTCAACCTATCTGTGAACTAGTCCTTATATGTGAGGTAAGGGAGATAAACTCTGTTAGTATAACTGAGTCGGGTAAAACAGAATTTAGGTCACCCATTAACATAATTTATTTGTCCTCATGACCTACTTGGGCCTGATCCCAAAAGTACAGTTTCCATTTATCTTAGTCCAGTTGGATCCTATAACAAAAATACTATAAACTGAGTGGCTTATAAGCAACAGATATTTATTTCCCATAAATGGCTGGGAAGTCCAAAATGGCTGGGAAGTCCAAGATCATGGTGCCGACAGATCTAGTGTCTGGTAAAAATCTGTTTCCTCATAGGTGGCTATCTTTCTGACTATAAACTTACATGGCAGAAGGGGCAAGGGAGCTTTTTTGGGCCACTTTTGAAAGGGCACTAATTCCATTCATGAAAGCTCTGCCCTCATCACCCAATCACCTCCCAAAGACCCCACCTCCTAGGACTCTCACCTTGGGAGTTATATTTCAACATATAAATAGGGGGGACACAAACATTCAGACCATGGCACTATTTTATAATGAATTGTCACATGCTTATCCAAACTTTTCGACTCAGTGATCTACCTGGGGTGTAGTAAGCAGCTAGCTAATGGGCAGGTATTCAGTCTCAACTAGTGCTCAGCAGTACAGCTGGTAATTCTCTCCTGTGGAAGACAGACTTGTGTTAAAACCCTAAATGCTGCAATTTTCTTGTTCGGGCTTCTGGACACTGCATATAGAGTCCTTATCTTGTTCTTGCATAGTTGAGATACAGGGCAATTTGCCCTACAGCCTGGACCTGCTGTACAGCCTTCTTTTTGCTATGGGCTCAACTTGAAACTGGCAACAATCAAAGTCACCCCATGAATGAGTCAAAGCAGTATTTTTTTCCTTTATTTTATTTTATTTTATTTTATCTTTATCAGAGAGTGAGATAGAGAGAGAGCACAAGCAGGGGGAGCGTCAGGCAGAGGGAGAAGCAGGCTCCTTGCCAAGCAAGGACCCCGATGCAGGACTCAATCCCAGGACCCTGGAATTGTGACCCAAGCTGAAGGCAGACGCTTAGCTAACTAAGCCAGCCAGGCATCCCTCAAGGTCCTTTTCCAAAAGAACCAAGGCTTCCCTTCAATCAGTGGGTTCTGCATCTGTAAACTAAGTCTGATCACTCTGATAACTAGCTCAGATCCAGTATCTATTTTCCAATTTTCCCTCTACTATCAGCCTTCTCTTCACAATTCATTTTTCTGTATTCTGAAGCTAACAAGGTACACGCTGATGGGCTTTCCATCTCTCTTCTTCTGAGCAGCATGATGTGTGAGCCATTGGCACATATCCCAATGAGCCAAGGCTTCCTGGTTGCCACGCTGGCCTTGTTGCCCATTATAGTAATTATGTCCAAAGCACAACCATTTGGCCTCGGATATTACAGAACCTGTCATTCCCATTTTCTCTAGGCAACCACAGATGGCAATCTCCAATTGTGCTGTAGCCTACAGGGGACAGCTACTACAGAACTTCTCAAAGATGCTAATATCTTCTTCAATAATGCATTTCTTATTGCTTTAGTGATAGTCTCACATAATAAATCCATTCTAAAATGCCCACCTCCTGAGCTTCTCACTCCATTCCTCAATATTCTGTCAAGGGGGTTCTGGCTTCTCCTCCTACCTTCAAAGAGGCATTATTAGGTTAACAGGGTATTGAAATGGGCTCCAGGTGTCCTCTCTAGCACATTAAATTCTGGGTCATGGGCATATAAACCCAAGTCTATAAACTCTCCACTTTGCAGCCTTGCTTTCTACACAAGCCCCAGGCCAATGTGCTCAAGATGTTCTCCCACACACATTCCCAAGTTCCAGCTGGTACACCTTATTCAGCTCCTGCACTTCTTTGGAAAGTAAGCAGTCCTTCCCCCTTCCCCACCACAAGCTTTCCCTCTCAAGCTGTGCTGCTTAGATTCTTATTTCTGCTTTATAGGTAATGAAAGAAGGAAGGAAGGAGGATGTCTTAAGGAAGTCAAGCACCATTTTACAAGGCATTTGGCCCTGTGGAGGTCTCTCATGCAAAGTATTTCATCCACAGTCAAGGAGAGGCCGCTCTTCTCTAGCATGTAGGGGGAGGTCACCTCTGCCACCCAGGAGAATTGAGAGTTCAAACTTCTGTGGCACATCCACCCAATTTCCTCATCTTATTTATCAAGTTTCCACTATAAGGGACCTGACATGAACTTCGGACCCCGGTCATAGCCACTCCTTTCATCTCCTTTGCTTCTTGACCACCTTCACAATTCAGTTCCAGTCCCAGTCCAGTCCCTGATTGCAAGACATAAAAGAGACTTTAAACACAGCCTTCTGGCTGTCATTGTATTCTGAGTTGACACTTGACTGATCTGAGCCTATGGTTCTTCTTCAAGGCTTCCAAAGCAGGCCAGACAATATACACCCCTTACTTTCCCACATCATTCAACTAGTAGCACTATCCATTATCTCACCTTAGCTATTGCATCTCATATCGACCACAGGTAAGGTTCTTAGCCATCACGACACCACATCACCCCAGGAGTTATCATTCTACTTAACCACATTAATTTTCTTCTAAACAAACAAACAAACAAACAAATAAGCAAGCAAACAAGAAACCTCTGAGACTCATTAAGTGCAAAGTTAGAAATGATATTTACTTAGCAAAAAAACATTCAGTATAATCAAAACCTCTGAAAAACTATTTTCATATAATCCAAATAATTTCAAATAATTTTACTTTCTTTTACTTTTGTCGGGCAAGCCAACTTGTGGCTTATTTACAATGCACATTCTTGACAATTTCACTTTGAAACTATTCTAATGGAACTGAGCTGGGAAAAACACAATAAAATCATTATTTATCCATTCTGGGTACAGTCTTTATCAAGGCTATAAATTTACAGCAAATGAAGTGAGTCATGCTTTTCTCTTCTCTGTGTCCTAGGCTGAGACTTCAACTTCTGTGCAAAATGAAAATGAATCTTTAAAATGTCCATTTACTTAGTCTATTAGTAGAAATTCAAATAATCTTTTGACTGTATTAGGCATTCCAAAAAATCTGCATCTATTCCTAAATTAAATAATCTTATTCTATTAAAAAATTTGCAAACAGTTCAAAAACATACATTAGAATCAACCCATGTAATTTTTAAAATATTTATACAATTATGTCCTGGAAGTATATACCATCCTAAGTCTATATAGAAATATAGACTTAGGATGGTATGATTACGGCTCATTGTCATTATCTTCTTTCCTCCTGCATATTTTTTTAATTTTTTCACAACAAAAATGTATTCCATGTATTAAAAAAAAGTTATATTACATGAAAATTTTGCAATTAGATTTAGGATGTCAAACCGTTGCTTGAGAGTTAATGTGTCATATGCATTCTGCTATCCTATTATGGCCAAATATTCCCACTTAGCCCTCATATTTCACACTTTTACAAATATAAATCTCTAGTGAAAACAGTGTCATCCCTAACAGAAAAAGGAAGGACAAAAAATATATAAGAAAATTTGCCAAAACTCTGCAAAATCCTGAAGTGAACAGATGTATTTATGCTGCTCTTCTGTTTCCTCCTTCTGTACTCTTTTCGCTATGCCACTCTCATCTTTATCACCAGCCAAACAATATTCTTTTTTTTATTTGACCATAAAACCTTTTTTAATTACTTATTTTTTAAGTTTTAAATTCCAGTTAGTTAATATGCACTGTTATATTAATTTCAGGTGTACAATATAGTGATCCTACAATTCCATACATCGCTTAGTACTCATCACAACAAGTGCACTGGTTAATCCCCATCATCTACTTCACCCATCCCTCCACCCCTCTCCCCTCGAGTAACCACCAGTTTGTTCTCTATAATTAAGAGTCTTTTACCTGGTCTCTCTCTCTCCCTCCCTCCTTTTGTTCATTTGTCTTGTTTCTTAAATCGCACATATGAGTGAAATCATATGGTATTTGTGTTTCTCTGACTGACTTATTTCACTTAGCATTATACCCTCTAACTCCACCCTTGTCTTTGAAAATAACAAGTTTTCTTTTTTTTTATGGCTAACTAATATCCCATTATAATATATATATATATATATATATATATATATATATATATATATATATATCTCACATCTTCTTTATCCATTCATCAATCAGTGGATGCCTGGGCTATTTCCATATCTTGGCTATTATAAATAATGCTGCTATAAACATAAGGGTGCATGTATTTCTTTCAACTACTGTTTTTGTGTTTTGGGGTAAACACCCAGCAGTGTGATTGCTGATCCTAGGGTAGTTCTATTTTTAACTTTTTGAGGAAACTCCATACCATTTTTCCACAGTGGCTTCATCAGTTTGCACCCCACCAACAGTGCACAAGAATTTCTTTTTCTCCACATCCTTGCCAATATTCTTCATTCTTGTTTTGTTTGTTTGTTTGTTTGTTTTAGCCATTCTGACAGGTGTACAGTGATATCTTGTAGTTTTGATTTGCATTTCTCTGATGATGAGTAATGTTGAACATCTTTTCACATGTCTGTTGGCCATCTGGATGTCTTTGGAGAAATGTCTGTTTGTGTCTTCTGCCCATTTTTATTTAGTTTGTTTTTGGGGTGTTGAGGTTGATAAATTCTTTATATATTTGAAATGCCAACCCTTTATCAGATATGTCATTGGCAAATATTTTCTCCCATTCCGAAGGTTGCCTTAGTTTTGTTTATTTTTCCTTCACTGAACAGAAACTTTTTATTTTGACATAATTCCAATAGTTGATATTTGCTTTTGTTTCCCTTGCCTCAGGAGACATATCTAGAAAAAAAGTTACTATGGCTGATGTCATAGAAGGTATTGCTTGTGTTCTCTTCTAGGATTTTTATGGTTTAATGTCCCACATTGGGTCCTTAATCCATTCTGAGTTTCTTTTTGTGTATGGTGTAAGAAAGTGGTTTGGTTTCATTCTTCTGCATGTTGCTGTCCAGTATTCTCAACACCATTTGTTGAAGAGACTGTCTTTTTTCCATTGAATATTCTTTCCTGCTTTTTGGAATACTAACTGACCATATAGTTGTGGATTCATTTCTGGGTTTTCTATTCTGTTTGGTTGATCTATGTGTCTATTTTTTGTGCCAGCGCTGTACTGTTTTGACTATTACCACTTTGTAATGTAAGTTGAAGTCCAGAATAGTGATGCCTCCAGCTTTGTTTTTCTTTTTCAAGATTGCTTTGACTATTGAAGGCCATTTTAGGACTGTTTGCTCTTGTTCTGTGAAAAGTGCTGCTGGTATTTTGATAGGGATTGCAGTAAATCTGTGGATTGATTTGGGTAGCATGGGGATTTTCACAATATTTGTTCTTCCAATCCATGAGCATGGAATATCTGTCCATTTCTTTGTGTTGTCTTCAATTTCTTTCATCAGTGTTTTATGTTTTTCAGAATACAGGTCCTTCACCTCTTTGGTTAGGTTGATTCCTAGGTATCTAATTATTTTTGGTATAATTGTAAATAAGATTATTTTCTTAATTTCTTTATCTGTTTCTTCATTACTAGTGTAAAGAAATACAACAGACTTCTGTATATGGCTTTTGTATCCTGTGACCTTATTGAATTCATTTATCAGTTCTAGCAGTGTTTTAGTGGCATCTTTAGGGTTTTCTATATAGAGTATTATGTCACCTGCAAATAGTGAAAATTTTACTTCTTCCTTACCAGTTTGTGATGCCTTTTATTTCTTTTTGTTGTCTGATTGCTATAGCTAGGACTTCCAATACTATATTGAATAAAAAGTGATGAAAGTGGCCATCTTATCTTGTTCTCGTCATTTGGGAAGGGCTCTCCGTTTTTCCCAATTGAGGAGGATATTTGTTTCCTTTGGGTTTTATATATGTGGTTTTATTATGTTGAGGTATATTCCCTCTACACCTACTTTGTTGAGGGCTTTTATCATGAATGGATGTTGTACTTTCTCAAATGTTTTTTCTGCATCTATTGAAATGATCTTATAGTTCTTCTCCTTTCTCTTATTGATCTGATGTATCACATCAGTTGATTTGTGAATATTGAATTACCCTTGCAACTGAGGAATAAATCCCACTTGATCGTGGTGAATGATTTTTCAAAATGTGTTATTGGATTCAGTTTGCTAGTATTTTGTTGAGAATTTTTGCATCTATGTTTAACAGAGATATTGGCCTGCTGCTGGTGTCTTTATCTGGTTTTGGAATCAGGGTAATACTGGTCTCACTAAAGGCATTTGGAAATTTTTCTTCCTTTTCTATATTTTTGAATAGTTGGAGAAAAGATATTAACTCTTCTTTGAAAGTATGGTAGAATTTGCCTGTGAAGCCATCTGGTACTGGATTTTTGTTTGTTGAGAGTTTTTTGATTACTGTTTCAATTTCTTTGCTGGTTATCAGTCTGTTAAATTTTCTATTTCTTTCTGTTTCAGTTTCAATAGTTTATATGCTTCTAGGAATTTATCCATTTCTTCTAGGTTGCCCAATTTGTTGGTATATAATTTTTCATAATATTCTCTTATAGTTATTTGTGTTTTGTGGTGTTAGTTGTCATTTCTCCTCTTTCATTTCTGATTTTGTGTAGTTGAATCCTTTCTCTTTTTTTCTTGATAAGTCTGGATAAAGATTTATCAATCATATTGATTTTTTTCAAAGAATCATTTCCTGGTTTCACTGATCTGTTCTATTGGTTTTTTAGTTCCTTTATCATTTATTTCTGCTCTAATCTTTATTATTACCTTCCTCCTGCTGTTTTAGGTTTTGTTTGTTGTTATTTTTCTAGGTCCTACAGGTGGAAGTTTCAGTTGTTTATTAGAGATTTTTCTCTCTTCTTGAGGAAGGCCTATATTGCTATAAACTTCCCTCATACATTGCTTTTGTTGCATCCCAAAGGTTTTGGCCATTGTGTTTTCATTTTCATTTGTTTACTGTACTTTTTTATTTATTCTCTTATTTCCTTCTTGACACATTCTTTGTTTAGTAGCATGTTATTTAAACCTCAATGTATTTGTGTTCTTTCCAGATGTTTTTCTTGTGGTCGACTTCTAGTTTCATACCTTTGAGGTCAGAAAGTTGCACAGTATGACATCAATCTTTTCGTATTTGTTGAGGTCTATTTTATGACCTAATATGTGATCTAATTCTGGATAATTTTCTGTATGCACTTGAAAAGAATGTGTTTTCTGCTGTTTTAGGATGGAATATTCTGAATATATCTCTTAAATATATCTGTTCCAGTGTGTCATTCAAAGCTGTTGTTTCTTTGTTTATGTTCAGTTTTGATCGTCTGCCCATTGATGTGTGTGAGCTATTAAAATCCCTACTATAATTGCATTATTATCAATTAGTTCTTTTATGTTTGTTATTAACCGTTTTATGTATTCGGGTGCTCTTATGTTGGGTGCATATCTTCACAATGGTTTTATCTTCTTGTTGGTTTGCCCCCTTATTATTATATAGTGTTTTCCCTTGTCTCTTATTACAGTCTGTTTTAAAATCTACTTTGTCAATATAAGTATTGCTACTTTGGTTTTCTTTTGACATCCATTTGCATGATAGCTATTTCCTCCAACCCTTACTTCCAATCTGCAGGTATCTTTTTGTCTGAAATGAGTCCTTTGTAGGCAGAATACAGAATCAGTCTTGTTTTTTCATCCATTCTGTCACCCTAAGTCCTGTTTGGTGCATTCACATTCAAAGTAATTATTGATAGATATGTATTTATTCCTATTTATTTTTGGGGTTGTTTTTGAAGATTTTTCCAATGCTTCTCTTCTTTGTGATTTTGCTGATTCTCTTTAGTGATATATTTGAGTTTCTTTCTTTCTTTTTATTTTTTGCATATTAGTGATTTTTGATTTGTGGTCACCATTGGGTTTATATATAGCTTCTTCAGCATATGGTAGTCTATATTAAGTTGATGATCATTTAAGTTTGAACCCATTCTTTACTCCCCTACTACCCATGTTTTAGGTGTATGTTGTTATATTTTATATCTTTTTAATTTGTGAGTTACTTGACTGACTTTTTAACAGAAATATTCATTTTTACTGCTTGTGTGTTTCCTTCATTTATACTGTCATTTTTTGGTCTCTCCTTTCCACTCAAAGCGTCCTTTTTAATATTTGTTACAGGGATGGTTTAGTGGTCATGAACTGCTTTAGTTTTTGTTTGTCTGCAAAACTCTTTATCTCTCCTATTCTTAAAGATAGTTTTGCTGGATAGAGTATTCTTGGCTGCAGATTTTTCCCATTCAGCACTTTGAATATATCATGCTATTCCCTTCTGGCTTGGAAAGTTTCTGCTGAGAAATTCCCTGCTAGTCTTATGGGTTTGCCTTGTAAGTTATTATCTCTTTTGCCTTGCTGCTTTTAAGATTTTTTCCTATATCTTGCCATTTTAATTATAATACGTCTTGGTGTGGATCTGCTTTTATTGATTTTGGGGGCTTCTCTGTGCCTCTTGGGTCTGGATATCCGTTTCCTTCCTCAGGTTAGGGAAGTTTTCAATTATTATTTCTTCAAGTAAGTCTTCTGTCCCCCTTTCTCTCTATCCTTCTGGGACTCCTATAATATGAATGTTACTATGTTTGATGGAGTCATTGAGTTCCCTAACTCTATTCTAATTTTGCATTATTCTTTTTTCTCTCTTTTGTTCAGCTTGATTATATTTGTCTGTCTTCTAGGCCACTAATTCATTCCCCTGCTGCTTCCAGCCTGCTGTTCATTCTGTCAGGTGTTTCTCATTTCTTTTTTTTTTTTTTTTTTTTTGAAGGTAGTTATATTCTTTTTTTTTATTTATTTTTTTATAAACATGTAATACATTTTTATCCCCAGGGGTACAGGTCTGTGAATCACCAGGTTTACACACTTCACAGCACTCACCTTAGCACATACCATCCCCAATGTCCATAACCCCACCCCCCCAACACCCCTCCCCCCATCAACCCTCAGTTTGTTTTGTGAGATGAAGTCACTTATGGTTTGTCTCCCTCCCAATCCCAACTTGTTTCATTTACTCTTCTCCTACCCCCTTAACCCCCCATGTTGCATCTCCTCTCCCTCATATCAGGGAGATCATATGATAGTTGTCTTTCTCCGATTGACTTATTTCGCTAAGCATGATACCCTCTAGTTCCATCCACGTCATCGCAAGTGCCAAGATTTCATTTCTTTTGATGGCTGCATAGTATTCCATTGTGTATATATACCACCTCTTCTTTATCCATTCATCTGTTGATGGACATCTAGGTTCTTTCCATAGTTTGGCTATTGTAGACATTGCTGCTATAAACATTCGGGTGCACGTGCACCTTCGGATCACTATGTTTGTATCTTTAGGGTAAATACCCAGTAGTGCAATTGCTGGGTCATAGGGTAGTTCTATTTTCAACATTTTGAGGAACCTCCATGCTGTTTTCCAGAGTGGTTGCACCAGCTTGCATTCTCACCAACAGTGTAGGAGGGTTCCCCTTTCTCCGCATCCTCGCCAGCATCTGTCATTTCCGGACTTGTTAATTTTAGCCAATCTGACTGGTGTGAGGTGATATCTCATTGTGCTTTTGATTTGTATTTCCCTGATGCCGAGTGATATGGAGCACTTTTTCATGTGGCTGTTGGCCATCTGGATGTCTTCTTTACAGAAATGTCTGTTCATGTCTTCTGCCCATTTCTTGATTGGATTATTTGTTCTTTGGGTGTTGAGTTTGCTAAGTTCTTTATAGATTCTGGACACTAGCCCTTTATCTGATATGTCGTTTGCAAATATCTTCTCCCAATATGTCAGTTGTCTTTTGGTTTTGTGAACTGTTTCCTTTACTGTGCAAAAGCTTTTGATCTTGATAAAATCCCAATAGTTCATTTTTGCCCTTGCTTCCCTTGCCTTTGGCGATGTTCCTAGGAGGATGTTGCTGCGGCTGAGGTCGAAGAAGTGTTGTCCTGTGTTGTCCTCAAGGATTTGGATGGATTCCTTTCTCACATTGAGGTCCTTCATCCATTTTGAGTCTATTTTCGTGTGTGGTGTAAGGAAATGATCCAATTTCATTTTTCTGCATGTGGCTGTCCAATTTTCCCAACACCATTTATTGAAGAGGCTGTCTTTTTTCCATTGGACATTCTTTCCTGCTTTGTCGAAGATTAGTTGACCATAGAGTTGAGGGTCTATTTCTGGGCTCTCTATTCTGTTCCGTTGATCTATGTGTCTCTTTTTGTGCCAGTACCATGCTGTCTTGATGACAGCTTTGTAATAGAGCTTGAAGTCCGGAATTGTGATGCCACCAACTTTGGCTTTCTTTTTCAATATTCCTTTGGCTATTCGAGGTCTTTTCTGGTTCCATATAAATTTTAGGATTATTTGTTCCATTTCTTTGAAAAAAATGGATGGTACTTTGATAGGAATTGCATTAAATGTGTAGATTGCTTTAGGTAGCACAGACATTTTCACAATATTTATTCTTCCAATCCAGGAGCATGGAACATTTTTCCATTTCTTTGTGTCTTCCTCAATTTCTTTCATGAGTACTTTACAGTTTTCTGTGTGTAGATTCTTAGCTTCTTTGGTTAGGTTTATTCCTAGGTATCTTATAGTTTAGGGTGCAGTTGTAAATGGGATTGACTCCTTTATTTCTCTTTCTTCTGTCTTGCTGTTGGGGTAGAGAAATGCAACTGATTTCTGTGCATTGATTTTATATCCTGACACTTTACTGAATTTCTGTACAAGTTCTAGCAGTTTTGGAGTGGAGTCTTCTGGGTTTTCCACATATAATATCATATCATCTGTGAAGAGTGATAGTTTGACTTCTTCTTTGCTGATTTGGATGCCTTTAATTTCCTTTTGTTGTCTGATTGCGGAGGCTAGGACTTCTAGTACTATCTTGAATAGCAGTGGTGATAATGGACATCCCTGCCATGTTCCTGACCTTAGCGGAAAAGCTTTCAGTTTTTCTCCATTGAGAATGACATTTGTGGTGGGTTTTTCATAGATGGCTTTGATAATATTGAGGTATGTGCCCTCTATCCCTACACTTTGAAGAGTTTTGATCAGGAAGGGATGCTGTACTTTGTCAAATGCTTTTTCAGCATCTATGGAGAGTATCATATGGCTCTTGTTCTTTCTTTTATTAATGTGTTGTATCACATTGATTGATTTGCGGATATTGAACCAACCTTGCAGCCCTGGAATAAATCCCACTTGGTCGTGGTGAATAATCCTTTTAATGTACTGTTGAATCCTATTGGCTAGTATTTTGGTGAGAATTTTTGCATCTGTGTTCATCAAGGATATTGGTCTGTAGTTCTCTTTTTTGATGGGATCCTTGTCTGGTTTTGGGATCAAGGTGATGCTGGCCTCATAAAATGAGTTTGGAAGTTTTCCTTCCATTTCTGTTTTTTGGAATAGTTTCAGGAGAATAGGAATTAGTTCTTTAAATGTTTGGTAGAATTCCCCCTGGAAGCCGTCTGGCCCTGGGCTTTTGTTTGTTTGGAGATTTTTGATGACTCTTTCAATCTCCTTACTGGTTATGGGTCCGTTCAGGCTTTCTATTTCTTCCTGGTTCAGTTGTGGTAGTTGATATGTCTCTAGGAATGCATCCATTTCTTCCAGATTGTCAAATTTGTTGGCATAGAGTTACTCATAATATGTTCTTATAATTGCCTGTATTTCTTTGGTGTTAGTTGTGATCTCTCCTCTTTCATTCATGATTTTATTTATTTGGGTCCTTTCTCTTTTCTTTTTGATAAGTCTGGCCAGGGGCTTATCAATCTTATTAATTCTTTCAAAGAACCAGCTCCTAGTTTCGTTGATTTGTTCTATTGTTTTTTTGGTTTCTATTTCATTGATTTCTGCTCTGATCTTTATGATTTCTCTTCTCCTGCTGGGTTTAGGGTTTCTTTCTTATTCTTTCTCCAGCTCCTTTAGGTTTAGGGTTAAGTTGTGTACCTGAGACCTTTCTTGTTTCTTGAGAAAGGCTTGTACCACTATATATTTTCCTCTCAGGACTGCCTTTGTTGTGTCCCACAGATTTTGAACCGTTGTGTTTTCATTATCATTTGTTTCCATGAATTTTTTCAATTCTTCTTTAATTTCCTGGTTGACCCATTCATTCTTTAGAAGGATGCTGTTTAGTCTCCATGTATTTGGGTTCTTTCCAAATTTCCTCTTGTGATTGAGTTCTAGCTTCAGAGCATTGTGGTCTGAAAATATGCAGGGAATGATCCCAATCTTTTGATACCGGTTGAGACCTGATTTAGGACCGAGGATGTGATCTATTCTGGAGAATGTTCCATGTGCCCTAGAGAAGAATGTGTATTCTGCTGCTTTGGGATGAAATGTTCTGAATATATCTGTGATGTCCATCTGGTCCAGTGTGTCATTTAAGGCCTTTATTTCCTTGTTGATCTTTTGCTTGGATGATCTGTCCATTTCAGTGAGGGGAGTGTTAAAGTCCCCTACGATTATTGCATTATTGTCAATGTGTTTCTTTGATTTTGTTATTAATTGGTTTATATAGTTGGCTGCTCCCACGTTAGGGGCATAGATATTTACAATTGTTAGATCTTCTTGTTGGACAGATCCTTTGAGTATGATATAGTGTCCTTCCTCATCTCTTATTATAGTCTTTGGCTTAAAATCTAATTGATCTGATATAAGGATTCCCACTCCTGCTTTCTTCTGATGTCCATTAGCGTGGTAAATTCTTTTCCACCCCCTCACTTTAAATCTGGAGGTGTCTTCGGGTTTCAAATGAGTTTCTTGTAGGCAACATATAGATGGGTTTTGTTTTTTTATCCATTCTGATACCCTGTGTCTTTTGATTGGGGCATTTAGCCCATTAACATTCAGGGTAACTATTGAGAGATATGAATTTAGTGCCATTGTATTGCCTGCAAGGTGACTGTTATTGTATATTGTCTCTGTTCCTTTCTGATCTACTACTTTTAGGCTCTCTCTTTGCTTAGAGGACCCCTTTCAATATTTCCTGTAGAGCTGGTTTGGTGTTTGCAAATTCTTTCAGTTTTTGTTTGTCTGGGAAGCTTTTAATCTCTCCTTCTATTTTCAATGATAGCCTAGCTGGATATAGTATTCTTGGCTGCATGTTTTTCTCATTTAGTTCTCTGAATATATCATGCCAGCTCTTTCTGGCCTGCCAGGTCTCTGTGGATAAGTCTGCTGCCAATCTAATATTTTTACCATTGTATGATACAGACTTCTTCTCCCGGGCTGCTTTCAGGATTTTCTCTTTGTCACTAAGACTTGTAAATTTGACTATTAGGTGACGGGGTGTGGACCTATTCTTATTGATTTTGAGGGGGGTTCTCTGAACCTCCTGGATTTTGATGCTTGTTCCCTTTGCCATATTGGGGAAATTCTCTCCAATAATTCTCTCCAATATACCTTCTGCTCCCCTCTCTCTTTCTTCTTCTTCTGGAATCCCAATTATTCTAATGTTTCATCTTATGGTGTCACTTATCTCTCGAATTCTCCCCTCATGGTCCAGTAGCTGTTTGTCCCTCTTTTGCTCAGCTTCTTTATTCTCTGTCATTTGGTCTTCTATATCTCTAATTCTTTCTTCTGCTTCATTTATCCTAGCAGTGAGAGCCTCCATTTTTTATTGCACCTCCTTAATAGCTTTTTTTATTTCAACTTGGTTAGATTTTAGTTCTTTTATTTCTCCAGGAAAGGCTTTTATATCTCTAGAGAGGGTTTCTCTAATATCTTCCATGCCTTTTTCTAGCCCAGCTAGAACCTTGAGAATCGTCATTCTGAACTCTAGATCTGACATATTACCAATGTCTGTATTGATTAGGTCCCTAGCCTTTGGTACTGCCTCTTGTTCTTTTTTTTGTGGTGAATTTTTCTGCCTTGTCATTTTGTCCAGATAAGATTATATGATGGAGCAAGTAAAATACTAAAAGGGTGGCAACAACCCCAAGAAAATATGCTTTAACCAAATCAGAAGAGATCCCAAATCGTGAGGGGGGAGAAAGGGGATAAAAAGAGGTTCAGAAAGAAAAGAAAAAAAAAAGAAGAAGAAGAAGAAGAAAAAATTAAAAAAAAGAAAACGAATAAAGAAAAAATATAAAAAAGAAAAAATATATATATTAGATAAACTAGTTAAAAAACGTTAAAAAAGAAAAGGGTAAAATTTAAAAAATATTGTCAGAAGAAGAGAAAAAAAATGAAAAAGAAAAAAAAAATTAAATTAACTGCAAAGCTAAAAAATCATGGGGAAAAAGCCATGAGTTCCGTGCTTTGCTTTATTCTCCTCTGGAATTCCGCTGCTCTCCTTGGTATTGAAACTGCACTCCTTGGTAGGTGAACTTGGTCCTGGCTGGATTTCTTGTTGATCTTCTGGGGGAGGGGCCTGTTGTAGTGATTCTCAAGTGTCTTTGCCCCAGGCGGAATTGCACCACCCTTACCAGGGACCCAGGCTGAGTAATCCACTCGGGTTTGCTTTCGAGAGCTTTTGTTCCCTGAGCGCTTTCCGTAGAGTTCCAGAGGACTGTAATGAAGATGGCGGCCTCCCAGTCTCCGGCCCAGAGGAGCCAAGAGCCCGGGGCCCCACTCCTCAGTGCGCCCTCAGAGAACAGCACCCAATTACTCCCGTCACCCTGGCCTCCGGCCGCGCTCCGAGCTGACCGAGCCTGCTACCAATTCAAGGTATCCGCGAGCTGAGAGTCACTCCTCGGCTCTGTCTCTGTAGCCGGCTTCCCCGTTCTAATACCTGCAAACTCCATGACACTCAGCCACCCCCGATCCTTCTGTGACCCTGCGGGACCTGAGGCCACACTTACCCCGCGTGGGCTTCACCCCGGTTAAGCCTCTGGAGCGATGTCCCTCAGCGGAACAGACTTTTAAAAGTCCTGATTTCATGCTCCGTTGCTCCGCTGCTTGCCTGGAGCCGGCCCTTCCCTCCGCTGTGTATCTTCCCGTCGCTTTGGATTCACTCCTCCGCCAGTCCTACCTTTCAGAAAGTGGTTGATTTTCTGTTTCTAGAATTGCCATTCTTCTTCTCTTCGATCTCCCGTTGGATTTGTAGGTGTTTGCAATCTTTAGATAAGCTATCTAGCTGATCTCCCACTACCTGAAGTAGTCTCAACCTGCTACTTCTCCGCCATCTTGACTCCTCCCTCAGGTAGTTATCTCTCATTTCATTTATAGAGCCCTTTATATCTGTTATGTTATTCCTTATCTCTGTATTAAGGATACTTAACTCTTGCCACTCTTTTAGCGAGTCCATGCAGTATCCTTATGATCATCACTTTAAATTCTCTATCAGGCATGTTACTTATATCTGGTTTTGCTCAGATCTCTGGCCATGGCCTCGTCCTGTTCTTTCATTTGAGATAAATTTCTCTCTTCTTATTTTGTCTAAGTTTTTGTGCCTATTTCTCTGTGTTAGAAAAGTCAGCTACATCTCCTGTTCTTGCAGGTAATGGCCTAAAGAAAGAGAAGAAGTGCCCTGCTGTGTAGCATCCCCTATTCCCTATGGCCTGGCCCTTTTGGAGTATCTCCAATGTATCCTGTGTGTGCTGTGCTGTTGTGTGCTGGCTGCTTTATTCTTCAGGCAAGTCATCTTCAGAGGCTCTCTTTGCTCTTTGTGGGCAATGTTTGGTCCCTGGCTTGAATGTGGTGCATTTTAACCATGAGTGCTCTGCTTGTGAAATGAGACATGTTATCAACATCACAGGAACCTAGGCTCCACAAAACTCATATGGGGAGAGATGGTGTGAGCAGGGGTTTGGACCAGTCTATTGGGGGAAGGGACCCACCATGCTGGGACTGAGGCAAGTGTGACTGGGAAAGGCAGTATACACTGGAGCTTTGGGAGTGGGCTTGGTGTAAGCAAGTTTGTTAAACAGTGTTGGCACATGCTTGTTCCTGCAGGTGACCCTGTGCTTATGCTGAGGGACAGGGGAGGAAAATGGCTTTGCCAGTTCCTTTGTTCTCAGAAAGGTCTCTCTGTGAATACTATCTAGCACATTGTCTGATAACCTCCTACTGTGTATCCCAGGTCCTCTTCAGATCATTGTTTCCAAGCTGTATGTCACAGGTTGCTTTGCCACAAAAATTTTTTCTAAGAGCAGCACAATGCCATCTGGGCTCTATCCCAGCCAAGTCCACTGACCTTTAATGATCCAGGCTTTAAGCTGCTGGCTGCAAGAACTCACAAAATTCAGGCCTTGTCACTTTCCAAACCAAGTGCTATGGGGGATTCATTTTCTCTGTGCACTCCCCTGTGTGCTAGTCTGTTTCTTGCCCTTCTGTGTGACCACAGCTCCTCCCTACTGTAGTGTTTGAAATCTATTTCTCTCCCAAATTGCATCTCTGCACTTTCTACCTTCTTCAATGTGTCCTCTTCTCTGCCTTTAATTGTGGAGCTTATCCTATCAGTCTTCAGGTCACTTTCTGGGTTTTAGGATGATTCAATAGTTATGTAGTTGTATTAATGGAATAGGTGAGCCTACGATCCTCCTACTCTGCTGTCATCTTCCAAAGTTCAGCAAACAATATTCTTAAGCTGATAGATCTTCTGTGATATCAAGAAAGAAAAAAAACCCTCTGACATATTTATATTTTCATTGACATAATTTGTTAATCTTTCTGGAATTTTTATATTTTAAAAAGAAATATAAATTATTAAAAGTAATAAAATTTCAGGCACCAACAGGAGATGTAATTTTTGCTTCTAATGCTCCTGTAATCAGACCAGGTGAGGCAGCCCCAGATGGATAAAACCATTTATAAGTCCCTTTGTAAATGAGTGATCATCAATAAGAGGGTAGTGTAATGGATTCTTTATCAGACAGAGACCATCTGCTGTGTGACTTTGGAAAGTTCTTTAGGACTTCTAACCCTGAGTCTTTCCATCTGTAAAATGAGGGGAATATCTAACTTGCAATGCTTTTATAAGAAGACTAGTAAATGTATTGCAATTGTATTAGCATGAAAGTAGTTTCTCAGTAAAGGAAAGGTTCTTTCTACCTTGCCTCCTTTGTTAGTTTCACAGAGTCACCATTAAGAAGTACCACAAGTTGGGGCACTTGGGTGGCTCAGTTGGTTAAGCCGCTGCCTTCGGCTCAGGTCATGATCCCAGGGTCCTGGGATCGAGTCCCACGTCTGGCTCCTTGCCCCACAGGGAGCCTGTTTCTCTCTCTGCCTCTGCCTGTCACTCTGCCTGCTTATGTGTGCTCTGTCTCTCTCTGACAAATAAATAAAAAATCTTAAAAAAAAAAAAAAAGAAGTACCACAAGTTGGACAGATTAAAACAACAAAAACTTATTCTCTTAATGTCTGGAGGCTAGAAGTCCAAAATCAACATGTCAGCATGCTTAGTTACTTCTGGAAGTTCTGAAGGAGAACCTATTCCATGCTTCTGTCCTAGAATTCAGTGATACCAACAAACATTCCCATTCCTTAGCTTGCCACTGCATTACTCTAATCTCTGCTTCCACCATCATGTGGTATTCTCCATGTGTGTGTCTGCATCTTCACATGGCTTTCTAATAAAGACATGCGTTATTGAATTTACAGCCTACCCTAACCCAATGTAACCACATCTTAACCTGATTATATCTGCAAAGACCTTATTTCCAAATAATGCCATATCTACAGGTACCATAGGTTAGGACTTCAACATATCTTTTTGAGGTACACAATTCAACCCACAATATCTCTTGACTCTATAATGACATCATTTTCTTCCATACCATAACTGAGAGATTAGTCCAAGAGAAGATAACTGAAGGAATGGATCCTATTAACAAGCTTAGCAAGAAAATGACAGAAGCAGCTAGTAAGTGAATCCAGCAAGCATGCACAAATAGTGACATGTTCTCTCGATCATTCAACTCTGTTTCAGTTTAAGAACAGTATCCTTTTGGAAATTGCATACCTGGGAGTTTTCTCCCTTACACATGCAAATGAATTTTACTGCCATTTTAAATTTTCATTCTTAAATTCTGCTCATTCTTTAATTCTGTCATACTTTTAAACATTAGCAAATCCTTTTTCTCATTTTGAAAAAGTATTAATCAGAGACTCCCTGCAAGTCACCAAACTACTAACAGAGATGAACATGGAATCAGGAAAAAAAACTCACTTCTCACCACACATTCTTTTAACTTATTTACATTTATCATGTATCTGTATTACATGCAAAATAATTTAATTTAAAAAGTCACCAATATCTATGGGTTTATACCATCTTTCAACATACTTGAAAGCTCCATCTACTTAAGAAAAGCGACTTTCATTGTAGAATTTCCTCATAAATCTTCAAACCTCATGAATAGTTCCATTCTAGATATTACTATCTTTCTTTTGTTAGAAAATTTGCCACCAGATAATGAAATGTGGATGATATGGAACCATGTAAGTATAAAGGGCTGTGAAATCCTTGAATAAATCTAACAGCCGTGTTTCCCATTTGTTCTCTCTTTCAAAGAAGAAGATATACAGCCTCATAAAAATACAAGGAGAGCAGGAAGAAGACCAGAAATATATGCCTAATTATATATGATAGAGCATAATATAAAGTAAAACCAATTCAAAAAGAATTTCATATAAATTATTGGAAAAGGAAAGAGTCATCCCTCAAAACCAGTTAAGAGTTGCACAAAAAAAGACCATACAAAAGAATACCCTTTTAATTCTAGAAAACTCTGTCTCCATTGTTTAATACGAATATAAGAGGTATATTATAAACTCTTTCTACTCAAGTGGTAATGAGGCAGATGTATGAAAAAGGTTTATACCTGAAGTCAAAAGTCCTCAGTTGAATTCCCTGTTCTGCCCAATCCTGCCTGTGTGATTTGGGAAATCATCAATGTAGGCTTTACTTACCTCCCTATAACAGTGCTATTAGGCATAATAACATAAAATGTGGTATAACATCTTGTAAACTACAAAATGCTACTAAAATGTAGGAACTGCTAATAAAGTGCACATCTCCCCAAAGTAAACAAAATGCCATGAAAAATTTTTTCTGTCATTTTAAGATTCTCCAATGACCCTCGTAATTTTTTAGACATTCTGTATTCAAAATGGAAGAGAATAAAATTACACCGGTGCCTATTACTGACTAATACCAATATAATATTAAAATTCTGGGTAAATCACCAGAAATATTGTAAATATGGCTGCTCATGTATGAGTATGTGTGCACATGTGTGTGTGTGTGTTTGTTTACATGTGGCTTTGAATGTAGCTGAAATAGCAGCTTAAAACCGTGAAATGCAGAAGCTCTTGAATTAAAATCTATCAATTATCCTCCAACTACTAAATGTCATATGAAATGTCCCCCGGCTTACCTAAGAAATAAGGTTAAAACCAAACTATCAATTCAAGGCATATGGCAGTTTAAGGCATGTGCAAATGTTTGGAAAAGAGAAAGATTTGTTGAGACCTGCATGCAATGATGCCATGAAATAAGAAAGAAAATGTTTCTCTGAAAGAATGAAAGAAAGAAAGTGACATTCTACATATGAGTATATAAAGCTGTGGTAGTCAGAATCCTAAAATGATCCCCATTGAACTCACCTTTGTATAATCCTCTCCCCTTGAGTGTGGCAGAACCAATGAATATAAGGAAATATTACCCCAGGATTACATTGTATTACATGGCAAAAAGACTTTTGTAGATGTAATTAAGGTCTCAAATCAGTTGAGTTTGTGTAAATCAGAGGGGAGATTACCTTGGGTAGTTCTGACCTTATCACATGAACCATACATTTTCTCTGGTTGCCTTAGGAGGGGAAAAAAGCAAATAGCCATACTGTGAGCTGCTTACAGAATTGGCTTTTAGTTACTTGGAGTGGTCTCCATCCAACAACTAGCATGAACACAAGTACCTCAGTCCTAAAGCTGCAAGGAACCTCATTTCTGCCAATAACCTAAAGGAGCTTAGGAGAAGACCCAAACCCTAGAAGAAAACTGTAGCACAGCTGGCATATTGATTGCAGCCCTGTGAGATCTGAGGAGAGAATTCAGTTAATCTAAGCCCAATGTCCTGACCCACAGAAACTTGAGATAATAAATTAGTGTTGTTTTAAGCTGTTAAATTTCTGATAATTTGTTACAAAGCAATACGAACTAATTTAGTAGCAGAATAGTAGAACTTGCTTTCCCTCTCCTAGTGCTTTACTATTGATTTATAAAGAAAGCAAGCACAGAAACATAGCTTCTGAATGACATCTTTAACATTTGGATGTTTATGCCTAGAGAGTTGGTAATAACAGATGTTTAAAAACAGCAGTTTTGTCATAAATCAATTCTCCCTAGTCACAGAGTAGTTCCCTCTTGTTTATCACAGAGATTAGAAAGATTCTTAAATATTCAAGCTGACACCTACTCTGGATAATTTAAGATGTTACCAGATTGCAAGCTGTAATCACTTTACACTTAGGCATATAATTTCCTAGGATTTTTATGCCTGATAGAAATACTCTTACATAATATATATCTGTATATTAGGAAGAATAATGCAATTTAAGTCATAATTAATACTAAGTATCTAGTTATTAATAAATAGATAAGTATCTACTGTGTGCCAGAAGCAAGGTTAGGTGCTAGGATCAAAGACTTTCCCAACCATTGTTTACAAACATGCATTCAGGGACTTCATGGTTAATGGTGAATTGTTAGAAGCATTGCCACTAAAATTAGATACAAGAATACTATTACTACATTATTTGATATACTACTAAAGTTTGTCCTTACCTCTGAAGAAAGACAAGAAGAAATAAAAAAGATGGAAGAATTAAGGAAAAGAGGAGGAAATTGACATTATTATTATTAGACAGTATTACTGGCTACATAAAAGTCCTATAAGAAACTACTGATAGAACACCTGGGTGGCTCAGGCAGTTAAGCGTCCAACTCTTGATTTCCATTCTGGTCATGATCTCAGGGTCATTAGATCAAGCCCCCCAGTGGGCTCCACACTCAATAGAAAGTCTGCTTCCCCCTCTCTCTCTCCCTCTACCTATACCCCACGCTCTCAATCTCTTTCTTAAATAAGTAAATAAATAAATAAATCTTTTTTAAAAAGAAAGTACTGATAAATTATTACAATAAATCAAATATAAGGTATCAAATACATCCATATGCACAATCAATAAATAACCAAAACCTAGCATTTGAAGAGATATTTTTATAATGTTGCAACAAAAACATAAGGTACCTAGGAATAAATGTAGTAAAAGATATGTAAGACATTTATAAACTTTATGAAAAAACATTAAAGAAAACTAAGTAATATAAGGACAGAGACTTCTCCCTACTCTGTAAAACTGATGCAATTCCAACCAAAAATCAAAACATTATATGAATTTGATAACCTGACTCTAAAAAAGAATTGAGGGGCACCTGGGTGGCTCAGTGGGTTAAGCCTCTGCCTTCGGCTCAGATCATGATCTCAGGGTTCTGGGATCGAGCCCCGCATCGGGCTCTCTGCTCAGTGGAGAGCCTGCTTCCTCCTCTCTCTCTGCCTGCCTCTCTGCCTACTTGTGATCTCTGTCAAATAAATAAATAAAATCTTTAAAATTTTTTTAAAAATTTAAAAAATAAAAATAAAAAAGAATTGATATGAACAACAAAAGAGCCACAACTAGCCAAGACCATTTTTGAAAAAAAAATTAAAAATATGGGGAGAGCTTACCTTACCCAATATCAAGACATATTATATAGCTTAAGATGGTGTGACATGACCTCAGAAGTAGATAAATAGGACAGAATAAAGAACTGAGGAACAGATTAGGTATTGGGAAAAAACATTTACAGTGAAGAAAGGTTGGAGCAGCCAAAAAAAACAATGCTAGAGTAGTAGAAAAATAAACTCAAGATAAAAAAAATAAACTCAAGAAAGCTCACATTAAAATCAAACTTTAAACTCTTTAGAAGAAAATACAGAAGAATTCAAGAAAATTTAAAACTTCTTCAGCAAGATTTCTCTATTTTTAAAATAAAATAAGTGATAAAGGAAGTGATTCATTAAATGTTAAAACATTTGAGTATTAATAGTTTCCAATTTTGAGGGACGGCTGGGTGGCTCAGTTGGTTGGGTCACTGCCTTCGGCTCAGGTCATGATCCTGGCATCCTCCCACATCGGGCTCCTTGCTCAGCAGGAGCCTGCTTCTCTGTCTGCCTCTGCCTGCCACTCTGTCTGCCTGTGCTCACTCTAATGAATAAATAAATAAAATCTTAAAAAAAAAATAGTTTCCAATTTTGAGAAGTCAAAACACAGACATAGACTGAGGAAAATTTGTCTGCAACTCTTTTAAGTGGCAAAGGATTAGTATACCAAATACATAAAGAAAAACCAAAGAGAAAAAGAAAACCACCCCAGTAGAATAATGGGCAAAAAAATTGAACAGGCAATTTACAGAAGAAACCCAAATTCTCTATAAACCTAGTAGTTCCACTCTGAAGAATTTTTTGCAAATATGGCCAAGGAGTCATACATAAACCTTACTCATAAGAGCAAAAAATTGAATGAAATTTGACTGCCTATCAATACTAGCATAGATATGTAAATTATAGTATATTTATAATATACTATATTATACTATACATTATATTATACTATACATATATTATACTATACTATATTATATATATTATATGTTATAAACTATATTATATATAGTATATATACTATATTATACAATAAATATATTATACATAATATACTATTCATTTATATAGTTTTGAAACATCAGTATATTGTTTAGGAATGAATACAAGTGTAGTTAAAATACAAAGACATGCACTGAAATGATAAACATCACATACAAAAAAATGTATCTTTTGATCTGAAGAGCAAGGGAGGATGACATGTGATTGAATTCAACATTTAAGAGAAGGGCACCACTACCTATCCAATTATCTTAGTGTCTGACAGAAAGAAATAACTCGACCTTCAAATTGTTCTAATTAATTCATGCATTTGGATCAGTGGAAGTTCTGAATCAATATTGCATACTTCATAATGTCAAGGAAGTACTATACAGAGTGAATTTACTGCTTTGACATTATTCTAATGAGATACATAAATCAGTAGATTGCATTTCTTTTTCATTCTCAGTCTAAGACAATGCATATTTTAGGTCCAGAAAGTCTTTTGATAATGGCTTGTAGCACTGCAGTTTTTCTAAGAAAGAGTAAACTCAAAATACGAAGTAGATATGAGTAAGGTTAATTGTTCCTTAGAAGACATCTTCTGAAGTTTATAAACTGTTTTCTTGACAAATTTTAATCAAATCAAATTTTTTCTTTTCCTAATTTATTATGAAAATTTCAACCACAAAAAATTGATAACTATTATAATGAACTAAATTTTGCCATTTTCACTTTAACTTATTTTTTTCATAATCATCATCATTATTTTCTGGCTCATAGGTTTAAATTTTCTTGTCATAAAAAATCTATATGCCCAGGGCACCCTGGGTGGCTCAGTTGGTTAAGTGTCTGCCTTAGGGTCAAGTCATAATCCTAGGGTCCTAGGATCAAGTCCTGCATCAGGCTCCCCACTCAGTGGGAAGCCTGTTTCTCCCTCTCACTCTGCCTGATGCTCCCTGTTTGTACTCTCTCTGCCTGTCAAATAAATAAGTAAAATGTTTTTTAAAATTGACAAGCTTATATAAATCAGCACCCTTAAATCTGGATTAATAAAGATTACTACATCAAAAAAAAAAAAAAAAGGACAGAGCCAGATGAGAGGATATGTTCATATCCCTCCATAGCAACAACAATTTGACGGCCATTTGCCAAAAAGTGCCTTTGTAGGAGCTTTAGGATCCAGGTAGGAGATTGCAAAACTCCAGTGGAGCCCAAGACCAAAAAGGGCCAATTTGTGAAAGCAAGTCCACACACTGGTGGCACTCACTGTGATCCTGACTACAGATTCGGAAACTGCTCTACCCTCTGTGGACTCAGCTGCAACCTTATTTGGTCTTGATCCTGCCACTAGCACCATCTGCTAAGGAATCTGGGAGAAGTCACGCTGTCTCATGCCTTAGGTAACAGTCCCCACCAACCTCAGCCAGAGCTGTGGACTCTGAAAGTCCTGACCTGGCTCCAGCCCCTCATGCCATGGTTCAGGAGCAATACTTCCCAGATAGGGGTCCAATGGGAGATATACGCATCTGTACCCTCAAGGCAGATCCACCAACCTAGGTTTGCTTGTGAATCCTGAACTCGATTCCAAATCATCCAGACATGAAATGAATAAGGACACAGCAGACAGTAATAACACTATACACAGATGGATTAAAGAAACATATTCAGGACATCCCATCAACAGTAGCAAACCACACATCCTTCTCAAGTACATGTAGAACATTTCCCATATAGATTATATGTAGGGCCACAAAGCAAAGCTTTGTAAATCATACCAAATATTTTTTTCTGACCATAATGGTATGAAAGTAGAAATCAATAACAGAAGGAAAATTGAAAATTTTACAATTACATGAATATTAAGCAACATACTCTAGAATGATCCATGGATCAAAGGAGAAATCAAAAGGGAAATAAAAAAGTATCTTGAAACAAATCGAAGTGGAAACACTACAAACCAAAACCCATGGGATGCAGCAAAAGCAGTGCTAAGTGGAAGTTTATAGCAATAAGACTACATTCTGAAAAGGAAATAGATCAAATAAGCAACTTAACTTTATACCTCAAGGAACCAGAAGAAGAAGAAGAACAAACTAAGCCCAAAGTTGGGAAAAAGAAGGAAATAACAAAGATCAGACAGAAATAAATGAAATGGAGACCAGAAGAACAATTGAAAAAAGTAACAAAACTAAGAGCTGGTTCTTAGTGATGCTGTGGTCAATTAGTCAAGATAGGAGATATTAGCAGGTGCATTATAAGTGGGGACAAATGAGAGGAACCATGTCATGTCCATGGTTCTGTAAGCAGAGGAAACTTACACACTAGTCTTAAAACAAGAAGGTATAAGCATGCCTCTACAGAAGTAGATCAGATCAGACCACCTCATTTTAGTGGAGGCCAGTATGAGAAAAAGAAGGGGCAAAACTCAGGCTAATGGAGAGCCTGTCATGAGTAAATGTATGCTAACCACCACCATTATAAACTACACACAAACCCTTAGTCTCTTGAGATAGAGTAAGGAGAGGAGAGACTTTTGAGAGAGAGAAGAAACAGCCTTTTAGAAAGTTTGAATTTTGAATTGATTGGCCCCCAAAGAGGCTTTTCTAGGCAGAAAAGGCTGAATGATCTTTAATAGATAAAACTAAGTGTACTGATCATCTATCTACCCTAGCTCCACCATTCCAAGGATTCCAAAGAAAAATCCATTCTCAAAATCAAAGGACATTATTTGTTCTGACAGCTGTGTCCATAAGGTATAACTTTTAATAAATGGCCCAACAGGTTCAGGTATTTCTACTTCATGGATTAAGGTGATGAGAATTCTTGTTTTGACAAAACCTAAAAGTGTTCTCAAGGTTTTATTTTTTAAACCTATAGCACTTTGGACAAATATTCCCATCAGTCAAGTAAAATTTGTTGAATTTTTTCCCATAGTCTATACAAAAAAAAAAAAAATAGAGGTTTATTTTGTTTTGCTTTCTACTTTCAGTCTCTGACTTACCTTATATGTAGATCTCATTCTTCTTTAAGACAACTACCTTCACTAGACTCTCCTTCCTAGTAAGCATGTTATTTCTTTCTTGTCTTCTTGGTTAAGGATTTTAAATGAACCATATTTTGTTCATCATTAATTCCATAGTTTTTCAATATTAATTTTCTCTACAATCCCTTGCAAATTTAAATTGTGTTCCTACCCCTTTACTGAAATGATACTCTCAGAAATCTCCATGACTTCCTAATAATTCAATCCAACCTTGACCTCTCTACTGACTCTTAACATTATTGAACACACTCCTTACTCAAAGAGTTCATCTCAAAGACCTGATAATTCTTCATTCTAAATATTTCTTCTTTCAAAATTTCTCTTTCCATTTTTACTGTCAGTATTTCAGTAGAACAGCTCCCAACTGCACCATTACAGGTGGTTTTCACACTCCTTAGCCCCCTCATTTTAATCCATTTTTTTATACCACCATGAAAATAATCTTTCTAAAAGGTCTATCTCATATAGAACTCTTCTGTTTAAGAAAAAAATCCAAGTTTCCTTTTATTTGTTCCCACCTACACAACTTATCTAAATTATAAGAACTAGTATTTCTTAATTCTGGCTCACACATTAAAATCACATGAGAAGCCGGCATCAGGGAAATACAAATCAAAACCACAATGAGATACCACCTCACACCAGTCAGAATGGCTAAAATTAACAAGTCAGGAAATGACAGATGCTGGCGAGGATGTGGAGAAAGGGGAACCCTCCTACACTCTTGGTGGGAATGCAAGCTGGTGCAACCACTCTGGAAAACAGCATGGAGGTTCCTCAAAAAGTTGAAAATAGAGCTACCCTGTGACCCAGCAATTGCACTACTGGGTATTTACCCTAAAGATACAAAGGTAGTGATCCGAAGGGACACATGCACCCGAATGTTTATAGCAGCAATGACCACAATAGCCAAACTATGGAACAAACCTAGATGTCCATCAACAGATGAATGGATAAAGAAGAGGTCGTATATATATACAATGGAATACTATGTAGCCATCAAAGGAAATGAAATCTTGCCATTTGCGACGTCGTGGATGGAACTAGAGGGTATTATGCTGAGCGAAATAAGTCAATCAGAGAAAGACAATTATCATATGATCTCCCTGATATGAAGAAGTGGAGAGGCAACGTGGGGGATTTAGGGGTAGGAAAGGAATAAATGAAACAAGACGGGATCAGGAGGGAGACAAAGCATAAGAGACTCAATCTCACAGAACAAACTGAGGGTTGCTGGGGGAAGGGCGTTCGGGAGAGGGTGGTGGGGTTATGGACATGGGGGGTTGTGCTGTGGTGAGTGCTGTGAAGTGTGTAAACCTGGCAATTCACAGACCTGTACCCCTGGGGCTAAAAATATATGTTTATTTAAAAAATTTTTTTAATTAAAAAAAATCACCTGAGAAGCTTTAAAAACATGGATTCCTCAGTCTCACAATAGTACAGGTAAATGAAGACTCTCAGAGTAGGGCTTGCTTTGATTTTTTTTTAAGAGTTTCTCAAGTGAGTCTATTGTGCAGTGAAGGCTGAGAATCACTGATCTGGGACTAAATCAAGTCATAGATGGTAGACACTGTAGGCCTAGGACAATGGTATATCACAATTAAATAGGCTGGGAGAGCTTGTTCCTGAACTTAAGATCCACTAAATTAGAATCTCTGGTGGAAGGTGCTGAGAATTTCTTTTTTTTTTTTTCCATTTATTTTTTATTTATTTTTTTAAATTAACATATAATGTATTATTTATTTCAAGGGTACAGGTCTGTGATTCATCAGTCTTGCACAATTCACATCACTCATCATAGCACATACCCTCCCCAATGTCCATCACCTAGCCACCAATCCCTCCCACCATACTCCCCTCCAGCAATCCTCTGTTTGTTTCCTGAAATTAAGAGTCTCTTATAGTTTGTCTCCCTCTCTATTTTAAGAAAGATTTCCAAAAAGGTGCCTGGGTGGCTCAGTTGGTTAAGTATCTGCCTTCAACTCAGATTATAATCTCTGGGTCCCAGGATCAAGCCCCACATCAAGCTTCCTGCTCAGTAGGGAGTCTGCTTCTCTCTCTCTCTCTCTCACTCCCTCTTCCCCTCACCACTGCTCATTCTCTCTCTCTTTGTCTCTCAAATAAATAAATAAAATCTTTTTAGAAATTAAAAAATAAAAAATAAAAAAATGTTTCCATGCATTCTTATCTAGCCAAAATGGCCCTGGTTTAGAGACATGCATTGGAACCCAATCACATAGCAATGAGTTTCCATTTCTAACGTGAACATGAATCACCTGAGAAATCTTCTAAAAATACAGGTTTAATTCATAGCTTGGTGTTGGGCTTGAGATTCTGTATTTCTAATACATTCTCAGATAATGGCTATGTTGCTGGTCTATGGGTCACCCTTTTGAGTAATGTTAAAGAAAAAATAATATTGAAGGAAACCTGTTAAAGCCTGGTAAGGAAAATTTTATTCAAAGTCCATATAGGGACATAAGATGGAATACTGCAGTGGGGGAGAGAGATTGGCCTCAACTCCAAATACAGCATGGGCAAGTGGGATATAGAGTTAAAGAGTAGGGTAGGGGTCAATGGATGGAAAATTTCTGAAAGGAAACAGTAGGACTAAAGGAGGATTCTGGCTAAACCCACCTAACAAGATTTTTGTTGAAGGCAGGCTATGGTGATCCAACATCACCTGAGGGGTGTTGGAAGATGAGGAACCCACTCAGCTATTGAGGGCCTGCCCTGGAACAGGTTGATTTGTCACTAGTAAAAACTATTTTAATGACTTCTGGATTCTCTGAGAGACCTTAGGAGTTTAGCTGAGCGATATTCATGATAGACTATCTCTGTGATGTCTGCCAGATATCATATATCCATTTTAGGGGTGCCTGGGTGGCTCAGCTGGTTGAACCTTCAACTCTTGATTTCAGCTCAGGTCCTGATCTCAGAGTCATGAGACAAGCCCCACATAGGGTTCTAGGTTTCTTGGGATTCTTTCTCTCCCTCTCCCTCTGCCCCTCCCCCCACTCACACTTTCTAAATAAATAAATAGATAAATAAATAAATAATAAAATCTTTAACAAATATCCACTTTAGTTAGACTAAACTTGTACCATTTTCCCCCTGAGAAATTTTGCAATTCTAGAGGCAATTCTTGGATCTTCATTCTGATTTATAATAATGCCTGCATGGCTCCTCAAATCTTGTTGCCCCAGATTGGGAGCCCCATTCTAAAGCATCATCTATTTCATCTTCTTATGTATATTTCCCTTAGTTGTTCGCTGACTTGTCAAGTTGTCATTCTACTACTCACATGATTCTGGGATTGACTTTTAGACAGTATCGGAGTAATTTCCCTAGATTGAAAAGAATGACAATGGGACAGAAAAGAATTATAATGATGCATATAATATTATCAGAATCCAGTTGCTGCCAAATATTAATGAAGATATGTCACTTTATAATTAGCCATGCCATTTACACACATCATTGTCTAGCCCAATATAGAAACTCTGTAATTCTGATTATTCCAGACTGATGACTTTGAAGATGTTTTGACTGAGCTCAAAATTTCAAGCTTTGACATGCCATGCCTTCATCTAAACATGTAAGAGTTATTTGAAAACTAATCAGAGTATGTAAAAGTTATTATCAAGGGGTATAAGTATTGAGAGAGAATTCTCTAAGGGTCTTGCATATTTTTACACTTCTTATGAGCAGAGGCACTGAATATCTATTGTTCTAGATCATCTTTTCAGGAGTATTGGTAGTGAAAAACTTAATGTCTCTCCTGCAAAAGGTAAGTAACCTAATGTCCATTATAAAAGATTGTGATTTCTTTAAGTTCAGCGTTTCTCTCCTATAAAACAGCCTACAATGTAAACAGATATTACCTAGTCCTATTTACATAGTACTGGGAGAATAGAGGCTCAAAAAACCTATACAAAAATGCTGATAGTCTGTCTATCACTATTGCTGTGATTAATAAATTATTATTTCTCTCTAATCTAAGAGTCTTGTGTTTCTGATAGCATCCATGAGACTAAATTGTTAGCCTATAAGTAGGGCAAAATTTCAAATCTTAAATTTCTTAAGAATAAGAAATAGTCTGCTGAGGTTGCTATCTTGATTCTTGACAGGTTATAATGAATCATTTACATTTTTCTAGAATGGGAGTCACACCATCAGTTGCTACCAAGTATGTCATTGTAATGAAAGCAGGCTTTTCCTTAAAGTACCATTTTTTTAAAAAAGAGTTATTTATTTATTTGAAAGAGAGAGCATGTGCATGAGTGTGCACCCACATAACCATGAGTGGGAGGGGCAGAAATAGAGGGAGAGAGAATCTCAAGAAGACTCTGCACTGAACATGGAGCCCCACATGGGGCTTGATCCCACAACACTGAGATCATGACCTGAGCAGAAAGAGTATACAGCTTAACCATCTGTGCTACCCAGGCATCCCCCACTCCATAAAGTATTTTAATAGCAAAATGTAATTATCAAAACTTAAGACAGAAAGCAGATGTATAGTTTCCATATAATCTAAATCTTAATACCTAATAAAAGCATTTTCATAGTTATGGGTGTATTCAAGAGAACATTTTATATCAATCACATTATTTGCTTTTACAGCTTACCTTAAAATGATCAATAAATTTCATTCCTTTTCTGTATCCATTTACTTTAAAGGTAAAGATTTCCTTCAAAAGAAATTCATGAAATTTTAGAATTGGATGGGATATGATATTACCTAATATAAATTTCTACTTTTAGGAAAAGATAATAAAGCCCAAAGACATAATATGACCTCACTTTTTTCTTACCATAATGTCCCTTCTCTAGATGTAGATCTATACTATAGCATGTGAAGAAAAGTTAAACAAAAACTTATGAGAATCGTTTTTCAGAAAATATATCACTTAAGAAAATATTTTGTCTTTAGGAACTATTATTTTATCTTAATAGCACAATAGAACAGCATTTCAATATAGTGTTATTAAATGTTTTAAATAATTTGTAAATATATTGAAATTTAATTCTGAGATTTACTTTTTCATTTTGTTTTATGCACCACATTTTATATATGACCATTAATCACAGACTTCTTTAGATATCATTTCCTTAAATATGTGGCTTATTCAACTGAAATTCCTAGGACACATTCTCTGATATAATAAAAACTGAGAATATTATAATAAGAAACCTTAAGTATAAAAAAAATATCCTATAAGAAAAACATCCTAATTTCTTCTTAAGAAAACAAATCACCCGTATTTTCTAGACTTGTCACCCTAAAAAGTGATCACAAAGAAAAGCATTTAGCCATAAAACTGGCAGAACTTGCCATCCAATAAAAACACTAATGTTTATAAAGTTCTTATTATATGCTAGGAAATATTTTGACTTCTCATAAATATAAACTGATTTAAACCTACCAACAGCCTATGAAGTAAGTTCTATCATCTCATATTTAAGGATGAAAAAGCTAAGGCTCAGAATGTATAGAATTCGGCCATAATCATAGACTTAGTAAGTGATATAGTCAGGAATTAAACCCACAAAGTCTGCCACCAAAAGCTATGTACTAAACACTATGCTACACTATTCACTACACCACTATGCAATGCAACTGCAGTTGTATTGTTTTCAAATTTGCCTCAAAATTCATCTCTTTCTTTACACAAATATTTAGCAGGTACCACATGTCTGCCACTAAGCACTATAGGCAAACACAATGAAACAGGGTACCAGCCTCCAGTAAATCATCCCCTAATTATCCCTTGGAAATTTTTATTAATCTATGATCTTACTTTAATTTATAATAATCTGGTACCTGTCTGTAGAGAATTTGCAAGTAAAAAGCCAATATCATCTCTATTTATATGAAATCTAGGATGCAGAGACCGAGGCAAAATAAAAATTGACATGTTCTTCTGGATTTAATCACATTCATTAATCATGAAGTTATTGGAGAGGGCACGGATTGCATGGATCACTGGGTGTGGTGCAAAAACAAGGAATACTGTTATGCTGAAAAAAATAAAATTTAAAAAAATTATTTAAAAAATTTTTAAAAAATAAAAATTAAAAAATTAATTAATTAATTAAAATAAATTAAAAAAACACAAAACTAAAAAAAAATAACATTTGTTTATTCTCAGTTTGGCTCTCATGAATAAAGCTCTACAAACATTCTTATTAAAAAAAAAAAAGAAAAAGAAAGCCCTCATTAAAATGGTACTAGGTAGAAACTTGCTGAAGCTATCACAGTTCAAAAGCCAAAAACTCATACAATGGGAAAATACTAGGACCATTCCTTTAAAAGGCAAGAATGAGACTAGGATAAACAACACCACTACTATTTCACGAATGGAATTAGTTTTAATTCCATTAAGGAAGAAAAGGCATTTAGAGCATGTGAATTGGAAAATTCTCTCAGTGCTTTCTCTTGCTTAATAACATAAAAATTACATAATATTATGATGTATACCTGAAAATCCCAAGAAAATCAATGGAAAGACAACCACAAACAGTAAGATAACTTGGTAAGGTAACAGAATATATAAGTAATACCACAGAAATCAATTGACTTTATTAAAACAACAACCATTTAAATGACATAATGGAAAGAATAGCATTTAGAATAGCAACAAAAAATATAAAATAATAGAAATATACCTAAGAAATATAAAAACCTGTATAAGAGAAAATTATAAAAAAACACTTCCAAAATAGAAAAATGCAGACTTGAGTGAACAGAAGGCATTTTCTAGAGATTTTTCATGAAGTGGAAGATTCAGTATCAGTTCTGTCTGTGTTGATTTTTAAATTTAATGTGATTCCTTTACATTATCAACATCTTTCTTCCTAGAGTTCATGAAATTGATTCAAAAATCCATATGAAAAAATAAGCAAGCGGAGTGCCTGGTTGGCTCAGTCGGTTAAGGGTCTGTCTTTAACGTATTGCATGGAGCACTGGGTGTTATACACAAACAGTGAATAATGGAACACTACACCAAAAACGAATGATGTACTGTATGGTGACTAACATAACATAATTTAAAAAAAGCATCTGCCTTTAGTTCAGGTCATGATCTCGGGGTCCTGGGATTGAGCCCCATGTCAGGCTCCTTGCTCAGGAGCGAGTCTGCTTCTCCCTCTCCTTCTGCCCCTCCCCGCAACTCATGCTCACTCTCTCTCTCTCAAATAAATAAATAAAATCTTAAAAGAATAGAAAAGAAAAGACAAGACAAAACGAGCAAGAAAAATAGGACAGGAATAACCTAAGATATAGGAACTATGGCTGGGCAGGTGGGCAGAAAGATGAAGATATTAAATTATCAAGCCTCAAAAATTAGATATTAAATTATCAAGCCTCAAAAATTAAAATAATATGGCATTGGCATATGGGTAGTCAGACTGGCCATGAAACAAAATTGAATCTGTGGGTGCACTTGGGTGGCTCTGTCAGTTGAGCGTCTGCCTTCAGCTGGTGTCATGATCCCGGGGTCCTGGGATGGAGCCCCGGTTGGGCTCCTTTCTCAGTGGTAGTCTGCTTGTCACTCTCCCTCTGGCCCTCCCCCTGCTCGTGCTCTTCCTCTCTCTCAAATAAATTAATTAATTAATAATCTTTTTAAAAATGCCATCAGTGACATAAAAAGACAGGATTTTAATTTTTAAAAGCATAGCACAATTTTATACATGCTTAATGGTTAAGAAATATATAAATACTAGAGTAAAATTGGAACTCAACCTTGAAAATGACCTGAAGTTCACTTGCAGAAGGACACTTAGGAAGGGGTGCAGCCTGTAACTCACTATGAAGTAGTAGAAAGAGAATTGTCACAGTTTCACAACCTTAAATACTTAAATAGCCTGTTTTGCTCCCTTTGAGATGGGCATGCATTTTTAATAGGGACTTGTTTCATCAAAACTGCAATGTGACACATTATATAGCCTACTCCAATTAATATCTGTTTTATTATTGAAAATTCTTTTGTGGCTTTCTCTTTTGTACTCTTGTCTTTGCCAGACAGCTGAAGACTTTGAAACTGTAGCAATGTTTCAAATCACCAAACCAATAGTTCCAAAGAAGAAGTCAATTCTGCAGGATTTGGCGATGTCTTTTTAAGGCCTTATATATAGATTATACTTTCCTCTTTCATTGTGAGAAAAGTTGTTGACAGCATAGTTTAGTCTTCAATCCATATTCCATTGTCTTTCCATTGTTTCCTTTTCTTTAAAGTGTTGTTCTTGGGGTGCCTGGGTGGCTCAGTGGGTAAAAGCTTCTGCCTTCGGCTCAGGTCATGATCCCAGGGTCCTGGGATTGAGCCCCACATCTGGCTCTCTGCTCAGCTGGGAGCCTGCTTCCCTTCCTCCTCTCTCTGCCTGCCTCTCTGCCTACTTGTGATCTCTGTCAAATAAATAAATAAAACCTTTAAAAAAATAAAGTGTTGTTCTTATTGACCTCATAGCACTTGAGGTTGTTCCAGCCATAGATGTATGTTTTATATTTGTGCAGTCTCTGATTGTCTGCAATGTAAATTCCTTCATACCTTCTGCTTGAAGGGAATCATGTACTTTCTCATTTCTTTGAAAATCTTTACTATTTCACATTTTATTATTTTTCCTCTTCTACACACTGGTTGGCATTTTGGATCCAGGATGCTTAGACATGTTTGGGATATGGAATGAGTGGGGATTTTTTTGTTATTGTTTTTTGTTTTTCTTCTTTTAACGTAGGAGGTTTACAAATGTGTGAAGTAATAGCAAAACACAACCTTATAGGATAAAACTTGTGTTGAACTGAGGTAGTTGGTAGATAATTGAGGTGTGTGTGTGTGTGTGTGTGTTTGCATGCTTATTGTGTTCTCCTTAATAGTGTAGCTCCAATCAGCTGAATAATGTTCTGTGTGCACTTAGTATTTCCCACAGTCAGAATTGTTCATTAATTAATATTAACAATAAATATGATGTTTACACTGTTTACACTGCTCCCTAATATACCAATTACATGGGAACAACTTGTGTCTTCAAGACAAATGCTACAGTAGAACTGACTGCACTTTCTAAATATGGAAAAATAAAAACTGAGTCCACAAAGGTAAACTCCAAATAGGTCAAATATCTTTTTTTTTTTAAGATTTTATTTATTTATTTGACAGACAGAGATCACAAGTAGGCAGAGAGGCAGGCAGAGAGAGAGAGAGGGAAGCAGGCTCCCTGTTGAGCAGAGAGCCCGATGCGGGACTCGATTCCAGGACCCTGAGATCATGACCTGAGCCGAAGGCAGCGGCTTAACCCACTGAGCCACCCAGGCGCCCCAAATAGGTCAAATATCTTAATGGAAAAAAGAAATTATACAATTTTGGGGAGAAGACAAGTGTAAGACCAGAAGAATTTCTATATATACTAGGAGTGGAGAAGTTTTCTAACACTAACTCAAAATCCAGAAACAATAAAAAAAAAAAAAAGAAAATTGACAAGTTTGACATTATCTAAATTTTTAAAGTAAGCTCTATTGCCCAGCGTGGGGCTTGATCTTACAGCCCTGAGATTGAGTCCCATCATCTACAAACTGAGCCAGCAAGACACACATATTATCCAAAGTTTTAATTGCCCAAAAAATGCAGTTAATGAAAAAAAAAAGTGGGGGAAAAAGCTTGAAAGTTTCCACAGATAAAGGGCTTAACTACTTTCTAGATAAAGACCTGAAGAACAAGAAAAAGAGAAATATATATTATGTAAGTTACATATTAAATATTATATATTTTATTTTCTGATCAATATATAGTGCTAACTAAATATATGAGAAAAGTAAACTATCGAGACACTTAAGCTAAGCAATTCTAACTAAGAAAAACTCACTAGTTTATTTTCCATTCTGCTTTAAAGTAGACAACAAACCCAACCTAGAAACTCTCCTGTAAGTAATCAACTCAAGGACTTCCATGTTGGCGTTCCTGAAAAAGGAATCTTTATAATTTTTTTTAATGCAAACTATTTAACTTGTATTGGCCAGATAAATATTAAAATCATGATTTAATAAATGACATATTAGAGAGGATACATCTGTGTCCCCTATATAACATA
The DNA here is from genome assembly GCF_010015895.1 of Lontra canadensis. NCBI lineage: Eukaryota > Metazoa > Chordata > Mammalia > Carnivora > Mustelidae > Lontra > Lontra canadensis. The sequence goes on from NW_022631005.1 coordinate 7,334,485, forward strand.
AAATTCGAAGAGAAAGGGAGAGAGAGAGAGAGAATATATATCCAGAAATTAATTTCGTAAAACCTTGGCTATCAAAGAGAGACAGATGGTTGACCTGGTTTCAATGCTTAATGAAATATATATCAGAGAATAAAATAATCCCTACTAGCTATTTTTCTTCTTTCTGTTTGATAAAAAGTATTTAGTAAATTAGTTGGGAAATATTTGTATGCTTTGTACAATACACTTATGTAATACACATCTCATATTCTCATTATTGAGGAAAATTATTTCATTGACTATCCTTTCCCTTAATTATTTCAATGGAAACAATACTGACTTTAGAGACAAATTTGGAATGAAAATTTGGCTTAGCATTTTAAGAGCTGGATCACCTTGTACATGATAACCTCTCTGAAATTCAGTCTCCTCATTTATAAATTGTGAAGAATCATGGTGCTTGCTATTATTAAAATGCCTGTCAAAAGCCAGGACCATGGAAGGCATTTCTTGAATGCTAATCTCTCCTGTCTGCCCATCCTCTGAATCTACCCTTCCCTTTCACATTGAGGTCAGAGTCTGACCTCTTTCATACCATACCTTCTGATGCTATTCATCCAAAGGGTTTGTTGCTTTTTTAAATATATATGTTTTTTATTAACACATAATGTATTATTTGCTTCCTCCTAAAGTACTTTTGCTTTCTCGATGGTACACTTGTCTCCCCATCTTGAGTATCCAATATATTTTTCTTCCTCTCCACTTCCCTAACAGTCTCTTCTGTTGTAATTGGCAAATGAACCTGAATATAATACCCCTGCCAAGATAATTTGCATTTTAATAAGACACAAAATCTATTCCATTAGTCATTAGAGCAAGCTTAATCATCATATATCATATAATGATTCGGAACTAGTTAATGAGTTTGATTTGAACCAGTCTGAACTTGATTTAACTGGCCTTAGCAACCTGATTTTCTAGAGAAACTATAAAAGATTCTCCACACTCTTCCTTTCCTTGCTCTTCTCTCTATAAGTTTATGGACTGGAAAATTTGCTGAGTACTCCAGAAGCTATGTGCAGACTGGAGTGAGAATTGACTCTAAAATATACCCTCCAAATATGCCAGCAATACCAAAAAGAAAAACATCAATTAATATAATTACATGGTTTTTTTTTTCTTTAATCTTCTAAGGTTATGATTTATACTAATAGATTTCCTAATGTTAAACTATCTTTGAACCCTGAAAACCAAAACAATAAAATAAAATAAAATCACTTGGTCATGGTTTTTTAATATTTAATGCATTGCTGAATCTAATTTGCTACTATGTTATGATGGTCATATCTGTATTCATGTATTTTTAAAAAATTATTCTTACTAGTGCTCAGTATTAAGGTTGTCTTTGAAAAACAAATTGTGTCTATTTTCCATGCACACATGAACCAGTCTTTAAAAATGTGGTCTGAAATAGTTAATAACAAAAGAGTTACATGTCCTTTGAAAGTTAGATTGAATTCAGGTATAAAATAATCTGGGCCTAGTGACTTTTTATTGTTATCTCTAAAAACCTTTTGCATTGCCTACACAATAATCAGTGCAAACACATCTACCTTCTCTTGGGTCATTTCAGATAATTTATATTTTTCTAGATATTATGATTATATCTTACCTAGTCAGAGATTACCTAATTTATTAGTTTTTTTTATAAATCCTATTTTCCAGCTCTCTTTCAAAATTCCTTTCCTAGGGGGAAAGAATAAAAGTCTTGTCATGTAATTGTCATTTATCCAACTCATCTGTTTCTGGACTATGGCTTAGCAGGGTTTTTATTGTTGCTGTTTTTCAATTGAGATAAAATTCACATACCATAAACTTCATCTTTTTAAATTGAACAATTTTGTGATTTTTAGTAAATTCACGAAGTTATACAGCCATCATCATATATAATTCCAGAACATTTTCATCAGCCTGAAAAGATATTCCATATTCATTAAAAGTTCCTCCCCCACTATCTCCTGGCAGCTCCTACCTTCTGTTTCTAAGGATTTGCCTTTAGTAAGCATTTCATATAAATGGAACCCAATATGTGCCCTTTTGTATCTGACTTTTCACTAGGTATGATGTTTTCAAGGTTTATCCATGTTATAGTGTGTATCAGAACTTCATTCTTTGTATGGCCAAAAATATCCCATTATATGAGTATATCTCATTTTGTTTTCCTTTCACCAGCTGATAAACTTTTGGGTTGTCTCCAATTTTGCACTACCAGGATTAATGCTGCTGTGAACATTTATGTATAAGTGTTTGCATTTACATATGTTTTCATTACTTTGAAGCATGTACCTAAGAGTGGAATTATGGGATTATATGGTAACTCTAACTTTTTGAGGAACTGTTACAAAGTTGCTGCATCATTTTACATTCCCACCAGCAATGTATGAAAGTTCTGATTCGCTATACCCTTGTCAACACTCGCTATTACCTTTTTTATTCTAGCTATCAGAGTGGATGTGAAGTGGTATCTCTGACTTTATCTGCATTGCCCTAATGGTTGATAATGTCGTGCACATTTTATGTGCTTGCAGGACATTTATCCATCTTCTTTGGAGAAATATCTTTGCCCATTTTAAATAGGGTTATTTTTCGTTTCCTTGTTGAGTTGTAAGAGTTATTTATATATTCTAGATACTAGACCCTTATCAGATAGACTTTTTTTTAAATCATTTCTCCCATTCTCTTTACTGCCTACTCATTTTCTTTTTTCTATTTACTTATTAGCAAAGGGAAATCTGGAAACAAGTTTAAAAACTGAAAATAACCATAGGGTGACTAGTTAAATAACTTATGCTGAATCCATTTAGTGAAATATTATATGCTATGCTATCATTAAATATGTTTATAAGGATTATGATATAACATTAAAAATATATTATGATTCTTGAGTATAAAAATCAGAATAAAATATTTTTCAGTATTTTTACAGATTTATAAAAACTAAATGATACACAGAAAAGTGTCATCTTATTGAGGTGGGGAGTATATGAGAAATTTTTCTTTTTCTACTCCTTTTTATGCTTATGCTTATCCTAAAAATAGATATATTTCCTTTTAAAGCCCAGAGACATTTACACATAGTGAGCACATAACATACACCATCACCAAAGCAAAGAGATAAAACTGCTGGGCTATGACTTCATCTTCCCTTAAGACTGTTCTTACTGTTCCTTTCAAGCTGATTTCATCTCTAAATATACTCATGTGGGAGAACATGAGAACACAGTGCATTTGGCCCTGAGACCTCTAGCTCCCAAGGAACCTCCTCAGACACTTGGCAATACTTACCAACTAACAGGAGGATCAGAAGGTAATATATTTCAGTGATTCTTAAGTATTAAAGACTGTATGTCTATCCCTGACAAAGCCCTTTATTAATAATAATGTTCGTGTCTTGATCCCTATTTGAGTCAAATGTCTGTGATTATTCTCTTTTAGTTATAACTCGAGGAAAAAGGGATAAGTAGTAAAATTCAGGCTCCAGCCCTTACCCTGAACCTTCACAAAGGAAACCAGGCTAAGAATTGTATTCATCAGGATAAATAATGCTTCTAGACAAAACTCTGTACTACCCACTCTCCACACTCAGGTAGCAATTCCCTCTTTCTTTTCCTATCAAGGAAGTGGGTATGATTTGCTAATTGTTTCAGGCTCCCAAGTTGCTGTGTTTTGGTAAATATACCAAATTTTGGGACTGAATTTGTCTTACTTTTTAGTTTCTGAAAATTGATTTTTTCAGTTCCCTGAGGGAATAAAAAAGCACTGGTGTTTTTGATGTATATGATATATTTTACAAGAAACTGATTTAAAATCAAGACTACAGATGTATGGGGCACCTGGGTGACTCAGTGGGTTAAGCCTCTGCCTTGGGCTCAAATCATGATCCCAGAGTCCTGGTGTCCTGGGATTGAGCCCCATGTCAGGTTCCTTACTCAGCAGGGAGCCTGCTTCACCTTCTCTCTCTGACCCTCTCCTCTTGTGTTCTCACTCACTATCCTCTCTCTTGCTCTCTCTCAATAAATAAATAAATAATGTTTGAAAGGAAAAACAGACTACAGACGTATGATTTTACAGTGCATATTTGTTATCTGATGAGTTAATTCATTTTCAAAAAAGTAATAGAACATAGGAGGTTACTTAGCGTAAAGAACTTTTTAAGGACAGTGGCAGGCTCTTAACAGATATTTCCACCAGGCTAAAATGACATGATGAAATACCATTCCCTGCTGTAAGAATGTTTCTGTAGAAAGAACAAGTTTGTTTTTTTTCCTTTGTTAACATTTGTGAATGTTTATTATGAACGATGCTTTTTTAAAAACATGGTCTTCTATCATTCTCACAACAATCTATGAAGGAATCATTATGACTATTGTACAGATAAGGAGGGAAGGGGTTAACTGACTTGTCCAGGCTGAAATGGCACAGCTGGGTTTCAAATCAAATCTGTCTCATTCTCCTGTGACCTTGCTCTTCATCGTGGTGCTCAGGCTGCTGGTCATTTGGCCCCGGGTTTCTGTCGGGGAAAAAACAAAACAAAATAAAAAAACAGACAAGGCCTTAGTCTCCAGCTTTCTCTTCTTATGAGCAAAACTACTTTTCTTTGCCACCATCCTATCACTCTTCTTGACAACACAAGTACTTTTATAACAGTCACATTTCCTGAGAATAAAAATTAGTGGCTTACTCAGGTTGGCTTCACTGTGGGGATACCTTACTCTCATGACTTAACTGTCTCTAAGATACAACATACAGCAAATTAGCTGTGGGGAGTTTTCCCATTTAAAAAAAAAGTGATCCATGGAATACATACTCTCACTAGTTTTCATGAAAGGAAATATGTCTTTCCTGACATGAATACTGTGTTTATTTTCTCCCCAGTTTTATTTATATTTTATTTCATCCTAAAAGTTAAGATGTGTTTGTCTTTGAAACCTGCGTCCAAATAACAAAGACTGCTGGATTTGTCTGAAATTACATATTCACTTTCACTTTCTTGTGAGTCTAAACCACCTTCAAAAATATGACAGAGGAGATGCAATCTCCAGGGTAGGATCAAAGACCAGAACTTTTATTCCAGCAAAAGTAACTAACTGAGACAATCCTAATAATACCAATTTTCATTATTGTTTAGGAGATTCCTGCATTTTATGTTAACACTCATTTAAAGAATACGAATAAATAAACAAAATCTAAGCAGGACTCAATTAAATGTGGAGTTCTAGAGTCTAGGTTTTTCTAGAGAAACCCATATAGAATTAAAATTGAAATTGTGAGAGAAACATTAGCATGTGTGGTGAGTAATAATTTATATGAATATTTATTGGACATATACAATATGCAAAGCACTCTACTGCTTTTAGTGAGGAATGTAAAGATGAACAGTAAGTTCTCTGACCTTTTGAGCTTGCACTGTAGTGAGGGAGAGGAGAAATGTGCACAGGAGGTTAAATGTGATGCACATCATAAAATATATGCAATGAATTAAAGATGAAGTCAGAGAAAACAGATACTCATTGTCTTATTTTTCATAATTATAAAAGTTATAAAATATTTATGAATAAGGAAATATAAAGGAATTGATATTAAATCAGAGCAATATTTTTAAAGGCTATTTTCTTAATTATTTAGATTTCTCTTAACTTATTTTCATATACCACCTTAATAATTTTTACTTTGAACCAGTCTAAACTCTTCAATAGCAACATGGCTGTGTTACTCATCTGCTACTATTGATGTAACTGGTCTTAATTGAAGTCTTTTCCTGTTCAAAATAAAATGAGTAAATAGCAGTTGAAATCTATCAGTTTGGATTTGTTTGAATTATTCACTCTCTTCCTTGCGATCTTTCAGATGTAGGAAAGGCAAAGGACTTTCTTGAAGAATAACCATTACCTTTTAAGATTTCAAGTTATAATAGCAAATAGAAATGAAAGTTAATGACATGAAACTGTTCATGTACTTTAGGCCAATTGTTAAAGCAGAACTTAACCAACCAAATTGTTCTAAATAGACAATGAAAGTAAGATAGAATTTCTTTGCAGGAGAGGGTGTGGGGAAATATTTCAAGACATATATTTCATGTTATGCAAAAAATCCTACTTGAGATTGGTCTTTATTTCTAATAGCTCTTCAGACTCCTGTGGCAATTTATTTTTAAGTTCCTCTTAGACTAACTCCAATTTACATTCTGGAAGAGACAGGCGTGTCTTTACTCATTAATGTTTTCAGCACTCGAAAAGTCAGTGACTCTCCATGCTAAAAGATCTCTGATTACAATTCTTTTATAAGCAGAGAAACAGAATTTCTGATTCTGATCAGAGAGCTGAAATGATCTGAGAGAAAAGAGAAAGAATCCTAAAACTACTAAACAGAACTTAACTCTTTAGGATGGGTCAAATTTATGCCTCCATACAAAAATGTATTCATTAAATATCTTTTATGGTCCAGACCTCCCTCAATGTAAAATCTAATGAAAAAGTATCACAAAAAGAATTGAAAGGCACCTTTTGCTCACCTGGCGGTGTGCTAATGAAGCTGGGCTGGGAATCCTAACCCTACAGATTAGCTGCTTTGTCTTGAACAAATCACTTCCAAACCTAGGTGTCCTCACCCTTGAGATAAGTCAATTCTGCATAACTCCAAATTGTAAGGATTAAAAACAAAAGGCAAAGTATAATGTATTATAGACCATCCATAGATGGTAAGGTCCTAGCTCTGGTCAGTTATTGCTGCCTTGTTTACATGAACATAGGAGGTATAGGAGAAATGTTACCAATTACAAAACCTCAGTTCTTTGAAGATCACTCTTTGGACACTTATCTCCCCATACCTCACCAAGGGATTTTTGCCTCTCAAGTCACCAAATTGCTGCAGGTATTCAGGACTCTAAAATTCAGGATCCAAGGTAATTGATTTAGAAGTGAATCTAGATCCGTATGGGGGAGGGGGTGGCGGGAAGAAGGTATGAACTAGAAATGGAGTTGAGGTCATTAAAATGAGTAAGCATGTTAGGTAGAAATTCACGTGCGCAGTTCTCAGGATAGAACGATAAAAGTAGGAAGTCTTCTTGGCAATTGGATTAATTAGGGGTTCTCAACTCTTTTGTCAAGATCTTTTTATATGCTTAAAATTATTGAGGACTTCAAAAAAAATTTTTTTGAGTCCATCATGTCTACCGATATTTACCACATTAGAAACTAGTTGAAAATTTAAAAATATGTATTAATTCATTTTAAAAATAATAAATCATTACATATTAACATGTTTATGAAATTTTCCCCTAAAAAATTAACTAGGAAAATGATAATACTTTACATTTCTGTAAGTCTCTAATGTCTGGCCCTTATAAATGAGGGCTAGATTTTCACACCTGCTTCTACATCCAGTCTACTGTGATATGATACATCATGTAGCTTCTGGAAAACTTTACTTGTAACAGAATGAGAGTAAGCAAAGCGTAATTAATATCTCACTATTATGAAAATCATTTATAGGCAATTTACATCTTACCATTATTATGGAAACAGTTTATAAGTAATTAACATGTCATTGTTATGATGGAAATGGTTTTGACCTCTAGGATACCTAGAAAGAGTTTGGGGTCCCCAAGAGCTCTTAGACCATATTTCATGTTCTTTTTTTTTTTTTTTAAAGATTTTATTTATTTATTAGACACAGAGAGAGAAATCACAAGTAGGCAGAGAGGCAGGCAGAGAGAAAGGGGGAAGCAGGCTCCCTGCTGAGCAGAGAGCCCAATGCGGGACTCGATCCCAGGACCCTGAGATCATGACCTGAGCCGAAGGCAGAGGCTTAACCCTCTGAGCCACCCAGGCGCCCCATATTTCATGTTCTGATGATTAATTGAAGTATTTAAAGATTTTTTTTCTCCGATATATCCTAGAGAACGTGGCAAACTACAGCCTATAGTTTTCTCGCTTTTGCAACTGTCGAATTGTTGAAGCAGAAATAAAATAAAATCAAAGTTTTAATATTTACATTTAAGAATACAGGAGAAATTTCAAAATCTCCAGTTATCTTCAGAAGAAAATATCATGTATGATAATTTTTCAAATAAAATTATATGAAGTAAAGTCTTGCTCACTGGGAAGATACTTTTCTTTCCCAGTACACTTTGGCAGCTCATTTTGCCTAATTATTAGTGGGTGGCATTTTTCCTGGCTCAGTCACATTTTTACAAATTGAAATAAATAACAATAATAGAGACAGGAGGATAGGCGTAGTGAGAGTATGTTTGCTGCCAACGCCTTGGTGACAATCTGCCCCTTAGCTTTGTAAATTAAAAAAAAAAAAGTTATTCCACTAATTAACATTGTTAATTAATTTTTTAAAAAGGCATCAAAGAGGACATTTTTACAAGAAGTAGATTAGGTCTTTGGATATAAATTAATCTTGATGAGGATTAAGTCTTCAAAGGGAAAAAATGACAGTAGAATTAAACAGTTTTATTTAAACACAGATTTATTGCTGATTTCATCATTATGCTATAAAACTTTCTTATAAATGGAATAAACCGCATTAAAGTATCCACTGCTATTGAGAAGGAACATACCAGGTTTTTGTGCTCAATTATGCCAACAGAATTGTTCAATCTAATACTAAGCTCTTGTTGAAAAGTCTATTCTAGAAATTAAAAGTTTTCCTTGGGGAACAGAGTAGAAACCTATATCAAAATGTGAGAAGCTGGCTGTTAGGTATGAAAAGTCCAAAAGATGTCATCACCTGGTCAGGTGCTTGTATCTAGACCAACAGGAACAGTAGTTCAGTGTTTGAAAATCTGAAAGAGCCTTTCAGTGTCCACTTCCTTCCCTGAAACCCTATTCCCTCATTTAGAGATAGAGAAATCTGTGCTATTTCTTTAGCATCTTTATTCAACATGGATGATGGTTTTTTGCATATTAGTGTGCAGATGAGGTTTTAACATTTTTATGTAATCTGAGCTTGGAATATATTAATTTGGGCAAGAGGCACATTCAGTTCTGTTTGATGTTTTAAAATGTTGAGATAAAAGGAATAACCCCTGGAAACAGCATTTAGTTAAAAAAAAAATTCTTTTAGGTATAAAATAAATTCATTGAGACGAAGAGAGCCATTTAACTTGAAACTGGTTATGACTAATGTATTCCAAGGTGGCTAAAGTAAGCTTTTCTGTTTGAAAAAGACAATCAGAAGAGCAATAAGGTTAAACAAACAAACAACAAAACACACACACACACACACACACACACACACACACACACACCTGTGTTCTTTTCTTGTTCTGCTCTGGCCACAGAATTTTAAAGGGCACATGGCTGCTAAGCTAACAAAAGTAACAAAAACTAGGTAGTGGTTCCTCTTATCTACAGAGTGTGGTTAATTAAAGAGACCAATTACACGTTAGCAATATAAGAAAACCTGGGTTCTCAAAGCATTCCTATTTCACATTGGTAGTAACAAGGAGTGTGAAAGAGTAAGCAAGGTTTATAGTAGCAACGATAAGAGACAATTTAGATTTCCCCTTAAAGCAGAGTGAGGAAACCCAAAGATAAATTTGGAGGTGAAAACAATATCTGATGCATAACAATTTTTAGATGTCAGGCACTGCCCCTAAGCACATCACTTCTACCATGGTCCATTTACCTCTTCACAACAATTCTTTGCCGTAAGCACTAGTTTATTCTCCTCGTTACATCTAAATGATCCACAGGTCAAAGAAGAATCAAAAGAGGCATAGAAAATATTTTGAACTGAATAAGAATAAAAACACAAGGTATCAAGATTTATGTGATTAAAATAGCACTTAGAAAGAAACTGAAAAAGGTGGAAAGACCAAGATGGCAACACAAGAGGCTCCTGAAATTTCCTCCTCCCACAAATGCACCAAATGTACAGCTACACTCAGAGAAATTCCCTCTGAAAGATATCCAGAAACTACCGCTTGACTCCTGCACATTGGCAAATGAGAGAGTACAAACATCAAGATGGGTAAGAAAAGCTGAGACACATTCTTGCCACAAACATCACCCTAGCACAGCACCATACAATCAAGAGGAAACACCCAGCTTCCAGCTTCTCCCTGAGAAGTGAGGAGTTCGGGTCATGTATCCAGCACCCCAACTTTAAGACTCCCATCCAAGGGATAGGACCCCAAGACCCCTGGCTCTTGAGGGCCAGCAGGGCACACATCCATAAGATTCATGGAACTAAGGCAAACAAAGAAGCAGTCTTTTATTTGACAGAGAGAGAGAAAAAAAAAGGGAGAGCACAAGGAGGGGCAGCAGTGAAGGGAGAGGGAGAAGCAAACTCCCCGCTGAGCAGTGAGCCCAGTGTGGGGCTCTGGGCTCCATCCAGGGACCCTGGGATCATGATCTGAGCTAATAGCAGATGCTTAACCCACTGAACCACTCAGGTGACCCCAAAGAAGCAGTTCTTAAAAGGTGCATATAAGGCCAGCATTACTCCTATGTCAAAAGTGCAGACTCTAGAAACAGGATACCCAGGTTCAAATTCCAGGTCTGTTCCCACTAGTTGTCCAACCCTGGGCAACTTCTCAGTGCCTCACTTTCCCTCTGTGACATTGGAACAATCATATCCTCAGAAGACTTCATAAAATTTAAGTGGATTACAGTGTGAAAAGTACTTAGAACAGAGCCTGGATTGTAGTTATCCCCTCATCTGTGTTAGCTATTTCCTGGTTTTCAATTTGTTTTTTTTTTTCTCACTTTATAAACTCATTCTTTTACCTTAATAAATTCATTCTTTCTACCTTTCCTTCCCAGTGGTTCCTCAGATGTGACTATAGAGGATAATAGGAAAGGAGCATTGCCTAGAAAGTAGAGCAACCATGGAGAATAAGGTAAAAAGGAGATAACCTCAGAAAGCTGTCATACTGGCTAACTGTAGGACTAACTTTTTCTGCTTTGCTTTTCACATCCAACAAGGTATGATATGTGCTCAGAATTTCGATATATGTGTTTGTCTGCTTGCATTTCCCATTATACATTTTTTCAAATATGAATTTTTATTGAAGCTATCTTTTTTCCACTCTTGTATATTAGATGCTTTGGGTTCCTCATGATGATACTCCCAGACCTCACCCCTACTACTTCTCATTCATTCTAGGCCCATAATACTCTGGGCTTTTTACATTCAAGGCCCAAGAAAGTCCATGTGGAGCAGTACCAGACCTGCTTCCCCAAGAAATAGTGTGCACACAATATGAAGTAGAAGAATTGCCAATTATTAGTGGGAAAAAACTGGCAGAATCCAAATAGGCCTGTAGTAGAGTTAAGGGTATAGTACCAATGTTAAAATATTAATTTCACAAATGTACCATGATTATATAGGGTATAAATATTTGGAAAAACTAGTTGAAGAATATACAAGAACTCTCTGTACTATCTTGATACCTTTCTATAAATCAAAATTATTCAATTATTTTAATTTTAAAGAAAAATGTAAAAATTTAAAAAATAGTAGAACTTCCAATACATAATAACCAAGGCCTGGGAAGCATGTAGAAGGATGAGTTCTATAAATATTTAGACCAAGAGATCTAGAATATTCAACTTAGTAGGGCCAAATTCATGGACGTAAGTTAAGGATATCATGTTTAATGTTTTGGCATCAGCATCTACTAATAATCTGTTAGGTCAGCTAAATGAAGACTACATTAAATGATGGCTTGTGGTTAATGAGGTCAAAATGTCAGAATTGTCCTCAAATACTATAGGGGAAGAAGTCTAAAGGCTCAGGAGAAAGGATAAGCTGGAACAGATCTATGATCTTCAACCTGCTCTCCCTCTCCCAAACCATCCCTTCAGGAGGAACAAAAGAACACTAACTTCACCCAAGTATTAATAAATACATTGGGAGAGGGGCAGCAGCATCTTTGAAGAGCCCTAATGGCCACAAATGCTATGGAGAATATTACAATAGAAATGAGTTGCTGATCTCACTGAGATAAGATTCTATAATAAGATTCCCAAATTGTAGAGGCCAGAAGGTAGGATTAACTAGCAGGAATAGGAGGGTGCAATTATTACAAAAATGGAATGAAAATCAAGTATTTTGACCTGCAGTAATCTGTAGCAATGGCTAGTTGACTAGAAGGTCCCAAGAAATATAAATGACAGTCTGCTATTAAGGTACTGTTTGACATATATAGAAGGAAAACTTCTAGGTATCCTGGACAGAAAAATAAATTATCACAGTAGAGATTGACAGACTTACTTAGCTCCCTGATAGAACCAACCCCCAGACCTCAAGTGAGAGTGAGACTTGTAACATGAGATCAGGAATATACTACGAGTTTTCCCCCAGAGTCTGCCTCAGGGGGACCAGGGCCCTTGTCCATACTGACACTGTCCTTGGGAAAGAAAAACAATCAGACTTTTTGGAAATTTTTAGACAGTAATTCTGAGTTTGTGTTGATCCCTAGAAACCCAAAATGCCACCATAATCCACTAAGCAGAGTACAGCTCAGAGAGCGTAGCCTGAGTCTAATAGTAAGTCCAGAGAATGAGAACCCATTCTATAGTTATTTTCCCTGCCTTAGAATGTATGCTTTCAATAGGTATGCTCAGTAACTGACAGAATCCCAGATTTGGTTCCTTGAGGGGAGATAGGGCTTTTATGCTAGAAAGGGCCAAATGGAAGCATCTGAAACTGTTCCCACAGACACAAAAAAAAGTAAACCAAAGTCAAAATTACATTTCGGGGTGAGTGTCAGACATAATACCACCGTTAAAGGCTTGAGACATGCAGGGCTGGTGATTCTTAACATATACTCATTTAATTGCCTTTTTAGCTAAGACAAAAATCATAGGTTCTTAGAGAATAAAGTGATAATGCTAAAGAAAGTTACATTTTCAAATATATTTTCTTAGCTGAAAAAAAATCAAGCACAATCTTTGGCACCTGATACACAGTTAGTAATTAACCTATTAAGTGCTAGGTTTTTACTTATATAAGAGAAAACAGAAGCAATTTTCATGTACCTGACACCTCCAGGTACAGCACATCTTTATTCCAGGACTATGTCAAACCTCTTACTGTCATAATTTGGTTTGGAGGAATTTTGATCATTCTGATATCCTAAAGACCATCATACTAATCCACTATATTGACTTGGAACAGATAAACAGAATGTACCAAGGCTTAGTAAGGCATATATATGCCAGAAATAGGAGATAAACTTCAGGACCTCACCATGTTGATAAAGTTGCTAGAGGTCCAGTGGCCCAGGACATGTTGGAGTATCTCTTTTAAAGTGGTCTAATGATATGAGTTGATACAAGTTATGATGGTATAAATGACATAAATGGCATAATGGGATGAGTTGCTGCGTTGATCATAAAGAAAGAGGTTCAACATTTGGTAGCTTCTTAAATTTTGGAGAGTGTATCTACAATATATAGATGTATTACTCCAACTCATATACCAAGTAATTTGTGAGACCGGCCAGTTTTGGATGGACTTGAGTTGTGAAAGAGTCTGAAATAAGTAGATCTAAGCTGTGATGTAATGGTCCCATCTCTTGGAGCTTAGCACCAACAGATCCAATGATACTAAAAGTGCCTTTGGCAGACTGAAATACTGTAAGGTGCTATTAATATGCCCCACTAAGAAAATCACAGCCTGGGTCTTTAGAGTTTTGTTTTATGGCAATGGTATCCTTTTGTAACAATTATGATCAACATGAAAGTAGTTCTTGGCTTTCTGCTAGACCCTGGCAGATAATAATGTCTCACCACAGGCTACCAAGTGATTGTGCAATTTGTACTGAATCATAAAGTGTTATCTAACCCACCAAACCAGATATCAGTTTCTCCAGGATTTAGGACTTCCCCTGTTACCACCACACTTTTCCACCTTTCATGGAGATAAGAATGAGTGCATATTTCATAAGTATGATAAGTGCAGTGTCCACAATAGAGTGTCTGTATAAGTGCATAAGTGCAGTGTCTGCACCTAGAAGTGCACTGTTATAAGGGATGAGGTGAGAGGGTGGCCACCACTGAGTCAGGAGAGAGCAGTGGGTCTAGGTTAGTGTCCACCCACCACTGGCACAGGATGCAGGTTGGGCTTCCTAACTCATTGATCAAGTCAGGGTAGAAAGAAAAGGAAAGATTGCGGGAAGTCATCTGGGCTTGGGTCCTAAGCTGTATTTGTTCTGCTCCGGACATCTTCATGTGCCCCGTTTTCTGGATTGCTAAAAGATGGCTAAGAACAAATAAACCTTTGAGGAGATGTACCCAGGGCAGATAAAGCATTAGGCAGGAGGTCCAGCTGGTCTACAATGGCATGCTGAGCAGCAGACTATTGAAATTTATCTATTCGGGGCACCTATCCCAGCACTTCATAGCCACACACTCTGCGGGTGCTATGTACGTGAAATAGTCATATGATCCTATGCTAGATGGACCAGTTTACTCTTCTCTGGGCCATAAAGTATTACCCATGTCTGATTGGAGTGTCTCTGGATGGCCCCAAAGTAAACAGTACCATACTCTCAAGGCTTTAACTGTGTATCTGGGCATCTGCAGTTGGACAGTCAATGCCTCTGCTTTAATGTATGAATCATCAGATGACCTGGGGTCATGGTTGGTGGGATTGGATAGCAGCTACCATTTAGCCCCTTTATTTAAATGCCATAACTACATAGCTTTCTGAAAAGAGGTCATCTCATTGTGAAGGCCTGCCTAGCAATTCTGTTAGTTTACTTGGTCTCCTTCAACGTTATCACTTTTGTGGAAGCAGGAAGCAGAAGGGATGAAAATGAGGACCACACACTGTATGCTTCCCCCTCTTGTTACTCTACATAGTACCCTAATAACATGCTCTGTCTCTTACTGCCTAGTGTATACCCTGTTTACATGACAACCTACATTGCTCTAGTTATAGAACGTGGGTTAGGGAAATGATCCATTTACTTGGTCTCACTTTATCTAAAATTCTTTGCATATTGCACCCACCAGAATATTCAGCTAGTACTTTCACCTGCAGTTTCAGTTCACCTTTATCCTTCTGTTTCATGTCTTATGCAACTCCCTCGAAGGCCTTAATAACAGCCATGAAATATTGTCAATCTATCTCCCCAGGTCTTGACATTCTCAGCAAATTTACTGTTCAAGAAACTTGGGACTTCAAAGGACTAGTTCTTGTAACGTTAGTAATTATCCTTCCCAATCCTTGAAGCTAGTTATGCTGCCCTATTTGGGCTTTTCCCATTTCCAGAGTAGGTCTTTGATCTGCAGACCTTGGAATGCTGGCTCAGATGCCCTAATTTTTCGTGCCAATTGTTGAGCAAACAATGTCAAATGAAGAGACATCGAACACACCAGGCCTGTGATAAAACTTCTGAGAAGGAAGTAGTTGTTGTCCAGGTCTTCTATTGCTTATCACATTCTGGGCTAGGACCCAAGCATTTAGAAGGCCAGACATCAGATTCAGAAAAAGCGTCCTGGACTTAGTGCTGTGGGGATTTTGACTGGGAAAACACTAGCCCCTCTCTGGCATGATTAGTGTTCTGGATCCCTGACTCCAAGTAGCTGGCATTCTAGTAATACAAGTTAAAATTTTCAAATTATTTTTTATTAAAAATAAAATGTTAAAAAATTTTGTCCCTGCTCCCACCCCCAGACAATCAACTGTGTACCATCTGAGAGGCACACAGCCCACTTTGTGTATACTCCTTAACTTCTCTTGCTATTCCTGTGCACTATACAAACTCCTTTATGTTCACAAAGGAAGAGAAAATGTGTGGCTGGGAGAATTATAGCAATCATTAATTTTCTGAATATGACATCTTTGAAAAAGTTAACACAGCAACCCTAAGACTCTTATTCTTGGAAAGTTCTGCTTGGAAGTTTGGCCCTTGCCTGTTGACTGGGAACTTGGCTGATAAACAACTTCCTGTTAAAAAAAAATCTTTCCTTAAATAGCAAGCATGTCTCACTGTGTCTGAACTCTAAAAACAGTATGTTTTGTGTTGAACATCTATTTTTCTTCCAGGTCTAGAATTTTGGTGCATGCTAAACAAGGATGCCTACACTTTCAGCTCCCAGTAAAAATGTTGGTCACCTAGTCACTATTGAGGTTCCCTTGTTACATATGGTCACAACACTTTGCACATGTTGCCACAACTCATTACTGGAGTTGAGTGTCCTGTGTGACTCCAATGGGAGAGGACCTGTGTGACTCCACCTGTTTTCCTCCAGACTCTGCCCATACACCTTCTCTCTTTACTGATTCTGCTTTGTTTCCTTTCCCTGTAGTAAATCTTAGCCATTAGTACAATTATATTCTTATTTCAATGGATCATTCTAGTGAATCATCAAACCTGGGGTGAGTCTTGGGGACATCCAACACAGGGGCCAGCCTGCATAGCTTCCCTTAAATACAGTGCTTCAACCAACAGCTACAAGTTCCCTCATTGCCATGTCATTTTCTTCTTTACTTACAAATATCTGAAGCCATTCTCACATTTCACAGCATTTTTCTTTGTGCTTTGCTCAGTGATTTCTTCTGTCCACTTAACATCTTTTGTCTTTGACATTTCAGGGATTCCTCAGAGTTTCTGGTCCATGGAGAAGGGTACTTGTTTTGCAACAATGAGGTGGGGTTTGTTTGTTTGTTTTAATGAACTTCTCTATCATCTCCAAAGATTTGGGATGTAATAGGCTGGCAGGCACGTTTTACCAGCTTATAATCTGATCTCTTGGTCCCCTATTGTTTACCAAGTGAAATGGAAAGAAAGTTCACTAGGACTGTCAATCCATATTTGCTTTTTATTTGCTTTCAGTTCAACTTAGTAAGTATTTATGTAGGAAATAGTGCCAAGTAAAACCAATATTTACAAAATATATGTACATATATGTGTGTATATACATATGTAAATATGTGTGTACATTCCTATGTCTGCTTTATTTTGACTTTTATTAACTTAAGCATTTAATTACCACTTTTTTTTTCCTTTTAAAGATTATTTGTTTGGGAGAGATGGAGAGATTACAGGGGGAGTGACAGAGAGAGGAGAGAGAAACTCCAGCAGACTTCGCACTGAGAGCAGAGCTCAGTGAGGGTCACAATCCCACCATGGTGAGATCACAACCTGAGCCAAAATCAAGAGTTAGATGCTTAACCAACTGCACCACCCAGGCGCCCCTTACCACATAAGTTATTTAACACTACAAACTACAGTGTCAAAATAGTTGGGAAGTAGAGAAACAAGCATGAAAGATAGGTCAGCTACAGCTGAAGGTTGACCTGTTTATTGGGGATGAATAAGAAATTATAATTATCACAGATATAAGCAACCACAAATTCAACTAAATTCAACACATATATCAAACACCAATTCCATTAGTATATGCTTTAAGTGATTTTAAGACATCAGCTATTTTGTCCTTACAAACTTGATCTGATCTAATAAGCTATTACAATTTACCCTCAAGATCAAACACTTGTGACAGGTTATTATGTTGTTATGAAAATAACACCTTATTTAGTTTAAATCAGAAATGCTGATTTCTGCAATTGCACGCTATCGGAAATACTTTAATTAATTGACTGTGGTGTTCCTTATAGATTCCAGTTCTAGACTGCCCAGGCTGTCATCCAAATTCTACTGCCTCCTAACTGTGTAACATTGGTTATTTAGCCTCAGTTTTTCCATCTGTAAAATTAATATAATAATTGCACTTGCCTCACAGAGTGGTTATGACAATTAAATGTGTTAATACAAGTAAAATGCTTGGTAGAGTGCCTGGGACATATAAAGCACATCTAAATTTTAGTTATGATTACCATTTCACACCGACTAGGAAAATAGGAGACATGGGTTATATTCTCATTTCATCCATTTACATTTCAGTATCTTTCAGCAAGTCACTCATTAAGTTTCTTGGGCCTCAGTTTCCTCCTCTGCAAATTTAAAGAATGAACTCCATGACCTGGAAGATTTTACCTGGTTCTGAAATTCCAAATTTATTAGGCATTTTTTTTTTTAATTCAGAAACACCTTTACTGCACTCTGATTCTATTCTGAGCACTTGAGCCCCAAATTGATTCCTTATGGAACATATTGTTTTACCACTCATTTGACATTTATTTTATTATGCTTCTACGTGTGAATACATGTTCTTCATGTTCCTCCCCAGGCCAGGTAATAATGACTTTAGGAACAAAGGGCCATTCTTTCCTCTTTGCACATGATAAATATTGATTCTTCATTCCATCATAATGCACGCCCTGAATAGGTGCCAGGCACTGTTCTAGCTAGACACTGAGGAAAAAAGTAAATAAAATCTGATTCCTGATCTCAAAGAATTCATTATAGTAGACCGACCGATGAAACTTAATTACAATATGGTGTAATAAATGCAATAGGAAAGGATGAAATGCTCAAATATGCTTGAATGGCTCACAGAAAATTATTTTCTAGAAGAAACATGAGCTGATCTTGGATGAGTAGCAATGCCCTAGATAGAATAAAAACAAAACAGTCCTTGCTATAACATATTTCATGCATGATAGAACTATTGTATCAAGTTTTGATTTATTATACTGAGGCTGGTAAGGGTTTGGTTTCCCTGAAGCAGGTGGACATCATGATGTCAATTACCTGACATAGAAATGGGTCTCCAAATACCTTTCTTTTCCCCACCATTACCAGTTCATCACCAAATTCTCTCTATATATTACCTCTTACTTTTTTCTTCAATCTATTCACTCCTCTACATCTGCACTAACTCCACTGTAGTCCAAGACATCATTATCTATCACCAGGGCCACTACAAGGTCTTCTAGCCAGTTTTCCTATACTTACTATTGCCCTTCTATATTCTTCAACCTATAGCTAAAATGATTACTAAAAATAATCATGGCCCTTTCCCATTTTGAATCCGAACCAAAAGCCATCAGATAGGACAGGCACAATGTCAGAGCCAAACCAAGGTGAGAAGAGTGTCCATATAGGGTAGAGATGGAGAGATGGGAGTGGTGATGAGTTATTGCATAATGGAGCTCTTTCAGGGTGTCCTGTTGGAAGGGCAGCTGGCATAAGTTGGAACCTTATAAGTGTGAAGTGAAGTAAGCAGGGCACCTAGAGTGGCCAGTATATTGTGTGGGAACCCAAGTAGCATGAAGAGAGCAAATGCACAGGAGAGGGGCCAGCATCAGCAACAGGAGATTGGTTACATACAGGAGAACTGAATATTAAGTATATGTGTATCAAGGATAATGGGAACCATGTTTCTCATTTTCAGGGAATAGAGTTACTCTCAGGAAAAAGAGAAAACTAGAACAAATGGAATGACTCCTGTAGCATTGAATAGGCATTGGAGATATGAGTCTGAACTAATAGTCATATATATATATGATATATATATATCATATATATATCACATATATGTAAATATGAACATATGTGTGAGTATGTACATATATATTTCTTACTTCTGTCCACTACGAAGGCCTGGGAGTAACAGCATCCCAAAAGCTTGGAACATATCTAGCACCTAAATCTTGCTATCTAAATATCATTCTTCAGAAGAAACAGAATCACAGGGGCACGTGGGTGGCTCAGTGGGTTAAGCCTCTGCCTTTGGCTCAGGTCATGATCTCACGGTCCTGGGATTGAGCAGCCCACATCAGGCTCTCTGATCAGCAGGGAGCCTGCTTCCCCCTCTCTCTCTCTGGCTGCCTCTCTGCCTACTTGTGATCTCTATCCATCAAATAAATAAATAAAATCTTAAAAAAAAAAACAGAACCATAGAAATGGCTGATATCAGGATTGAGTCAGGAAAAGTCCAGAATGAGTCTGGAACATCTTATTGTGCAGTAAAATAAGCACAATCAAAAAGTGATGGGGACTGTCAAAAGAACACAGAAGCCAGTGTGAAAGAAATACAAATGGGGGAATGGGGTAACTCGGTGATGGGCATTAGGGAGAGCACAAGATCTGAGGAGCACTGAGTGTTTCACACAACTAATGAATCATTGAACATTATATCAAAAACTAATTATGTACTATACGTTGACTAATTGAATTAAATTTTTAAAAAGGTCAAATCTAGAACAACTTAAGCATCCAAAAAATGATAGTAATGGATCTTAACCTCTTAAAATAAGAATCCATGAATCCATAATAACATAATGAATAAATTCAAAGTCTGATGAGGAATAGGTTATTCACAGAATTGGGAAGTACCTTTCACAAAGCATTTCTTAATTACCAAGGGAAAAAAAAGTAACTTTAGAGTAGAAGGGCTTCACATACTCTTCAAGAGATCTAAGTTAACACCACAATAATAAAACAAAGCAAACTTTGGGGCCATCTGATTAAGATTCAGTGAAAATAACATAGTGTCACTTCTATTATATGTATTTCTGACAAAGATATATAACCTAAATCTAATCATGACAAAACATCAGACAAACCAAAAGAGGGAGACATCTACAGAATAGTTGGCCTGTATTCTTCACAAGTATCAAGGTCTTGAAAGTCAAGATAAAACTGAAGAACTGTTTCTGACTGAAGGAGTCTAAGGAGTTATGACAGCTAATGAAACATGTAATTACACGCTGAATCCTACTGACATTATTGGGACAATTGGCAAAGCCTGAAGGAGATATGACGATTAGATGGCATTAATGTATCATTGTTAATTTTCTGATTTTTGATGATCGTGTTGTGGATTACAAAAGAATGTCCTTGTTTGTAAAAAATACACACCACAATTTTAGGGGGTAATGGGAAAACATGTCAGCAATTTACTCTCAAAAGGCTGAGGGAAACAAAGTTATTTAAATTATACTTTGAACTTTTTTGTAACTTTGAGATTGTTCACAGATTTTTTTAACGTATTACAATAATAATAATGACATTCCACTGTTTAAAACTTGTCCGTGACTTCTCACTTCTCTTAGAGAAAAAACCAAAATCCTTAAAATGAAACTTGACATGATCTTGTCCCTGTCTACTTTTCCAGTCTCATCTTGTTGAATCTTTCCTTGGGGCTTACTGCATTTTTTTTTTTAAGCTTTTATTTGTTTAACAGAGAGAGAGCACAAGCAGGGGAAGCAGAAGGCAGAGGGAAATTGAGCAAGAAGCCTGATGTGGGGCTCAATGTAGGGCTCAATCCCAAGATCCTGGGATCATGACCTCAGGAAAAAACAGACACTTAACCAATTGAGCCACTCAGGCGCCCCTGGGATTACTGCATTCTGATGTTCTTTTTGTTCCTCGAACAACCCATATGCTTTAGAAGTATGAAGCCTATGTATTTCCTAATACTTCTGCCTGAACCATTCCCTAATTTCTTGCCCATATTCGCTAATTTTTTTTTCTTTTTATTTTATATATTTTGGCAATACCTTTTCAATATCTTTGCACCCAGGACTAGATCAATTCCCCATTATTCATTCTCACAGCACTACGTATTTTCCCTTCATAATTATAGATTTGTTTTTATAATTGATTGATGTGCCCCCCCCCCATTACACTGCTTCTTCAGGACTGAGCTATGTCTTTGCTGACCATAATACCCCAGGGATCTAGCCCAGTGGACAATAAACAATTTATTGAATAAATGAAATGTTTAATCCATCCATCTCTGTCCCTGACTGTGTC
The DNA here is from genome assembly GCF_010015895.1 of Lontra canadensis. Classification (NCBI taxonomy): domain Eukaryota; kingdom Metazoa; phylum Chordata; class Mammalia; order Carnivora; family Mustelidae; genus Lontra; species Lontra canadensis. The sequence continues at coordinate 7,356,155 of NW_022631005.1, forward strand.
CTCTCTTCTATATCAGCAGCCTTTCTCTCCTGCCCTCCCTCTCTCCTTCTCTTCCTCCTCCATCTCTCTTTCCCTCTCCTTTGGCTTCTAATCAGCCTTGAAACATATTCAAGCTTTTCCAGGCCTAAAGCGTTTCATCTTTTGAAACCACATCCTCCTCAAGTTGTAACACAATTTCCCTGCTTCTCTTCTCATCCAAACTTTCAACAGAGTCCTATAAACTTGCTCTTTCCATCTCCCCAGTTTCTATCCAATCTTCAGTCCACTGCAATTTGACTTCCACCCATACCATCCACCAAATATGTGCTTGCTGTGGTAGGTATAACCTAACTGCCAGGCCCAGTTATTAATTTATAGTCAGTGTCTCACCTGATCACTCTTAATAACTTCCTTGATATTCAGCTGTTTTTGTACATCTCTGATCATCTCTTTTTTGACTCCTTTATGAGTTCTTCTTTTTCAGCCCAGCTCTCAAATTAATTTGTTTCATATAAGAAATAATTTATTTAGTACCCATCATGTGCCAAGAGCAACTAGGGATACAACAGTAATTCAAACAAACAAAAATTCCTGTCTTCGTAGAGCTAACATTCTTTTTTTCTTAATTTGTGAATTTTTAATTAAGGTATAATTGACATTATGTTAGTTTCCGACATGATGATTTGTTATTTTTATATATATTGTGAAATGATCACCACAGTAAATCTAATTAACATCTGTCCCATACATACCTATAGATTTTTTTTTGTGATGAGAACTTTTAGCATCTACTCTTAGTAACTTTCAAATATGCATTACAGTATTATTAACTATAGTCACCATGCTGTACATTTCATCCCTAGGACTCTTATATTTTATAACTGGAAAATTATACATTTTGGCTTTCTCCATCCATCTCACCCACCCCCCAACTCCCAGTCTCTGGCAACCAACAGTCTGTCCTCTGTATCTATAACTTTCATGGTGTGTGTGTATGTGGGTGTGTGTGTGTGTGTGTGTGTGTGTGTGTTAGATTCTATATATAAGATCATACAGTATTTATCTTTTTCTGTACATCTTTTTTCACTTAGCATAATGCCCTTGAAATACACTCTTGTTGTCACAAGTGACAAGATTTCATTCTTTTTTATGGCTGCAAAATATTCCATCTTACATATATACCACATTTTCTTCATCTATGCATCTGCCAATCAACAGGTTATTTACATATCTTGGCTATTGTTAATAATGCTGCGATGAACATAAGTGTGCATATATCTTTTCTAATTACTGTTTTCACTTTCTTAGGATAAACACCCAGAAGAAGAATTGCTGGATCATATGGTAGCTCTATTTTTAATTTTTTGAGGAACTTTCATACTGTTTCCCACAGTGGCTGTACCAGTTTGCATTCCCAACAACCCTATAAGGGTTCCCTTTTCCCCACATCCTTGCCAACACTTATTTTTCTGTCTTTTTTATATTACTCATTCTTACTGGTATGAGGTGATATCCCATTGTGGTTTTGATTTGCATTTCCTTGATGATTAATGACACTGAGCACCTTTTAATATGCTTGTTGGAAAAAAAAATATGCTTGTTGGCCACCTGTATGTCTTCTCTGAAAAAATGTCTATTCAGATCTTCTGCCTATTTTTTAATTGAATTGTTTGGGGTTTTTTTGCTATTGAGTTGTATAAGTTCATTACATATTTTGGATATTAACCCTTTATTAGATATATGATTTGCAAATATTTTCTTCAATTCCACAGGTTGTCTTTTCATTTTGTTGATTGTTTCCTTTGTTGTGCAACAGTCCTAATATTAGAATTCCCCAAGATTTTATCCTTGGCTCACAGCTTTTATTTTGCATACTTTCTCTCAGTAATCTTAGTTATACTCATGGCTCCAACTACCACAGATTAGTTGATAATTTCCCTTTTTTTTTTTCTTCAATCTAGACACTTCCCATGAGTTTTAGGCTGGATGTATTTATTTGGACATAATGCAGGAACTTTGAAATAGATATATCCAAATAAGAACACTTTCTTTTTTCCCTGAGTTTCTCATTTCAGGGGATGTACTCAGTTACCTAAACCAGAAGTAACCTTAGATCCTTCCTCTTCTTTCTTTCTAATATCCAACCAGTCACCATCTCCTGCCAAATTTACTTTCTCTAGCATTCCCCTAACTGCTCTTCCTTTCTGATCTGGTTCCCTTTGGATTCACTTTCCAATAGCTTCAAATACAATCTCAGTCCCTTACTTAAAAGCTTTAAGTAGTTTTTTCATCACCAAAAAGATGAAGTCTATGTTTTCATCATAGTGTAAAACCCACTGTGATCTGGTCCCTGCTTGATTCTCCAGTGTTCTGTTTTGCTTTCCAGCTTAAAGATTTTGTTGGTTCACACAGTGTGGCATAATGATTAGTACGACAGTCTTTGGAGCCAGGCTGCTTAAGTGTGATTCCCAGGTCTATCACATATTTACCTCATTATACCCATTTCACAGTTGAGGAATAGTCACTATGAGATTATTTGGAGGACTGAATTAATACATGTGTGCTTAGACCAGTTCCTAGCACATATTTACTACTATATTAGACTCTTCTAATTTTTCTGCTTTTGTTAACCTACTTCCTCCTCCTTCTTGCGATATATAAGTTCAGCTATGGATTCCATACAGTCATCAGTTTTTTATAAGCTTACATTTGATTTACTACCCAAGAAATTCATACCAATTATGACTTATTTCATGGTAGGGTTAATGTTCTAAGCAGGTATCCTCATAATGTTTTTTCTTTTTTTTCCTCTTGATAATGGCAAATGTAGCTACTTCAACTGTTCTATGTTGCCGGAGGTCAAAAATGCAGTTTTTGTACCATATCATTTAAATGTAAAAGTGAGAGAGAGAAATATGGCTAACTCTCTAGTTTCTAGGTTGGGTGACTAGGAAACCAGACAATACTGTAGAATCCTCAAATGTTTGTTCACACACACACACACACACACACACACATATTCTTGTTTCTCCCAAGTTTCCTCTTCAGCCTGCCACTCTAATTAGTGTCACTTTGGCCAACCTACCCTTTTCTCACAGAATTTTCCTTCTCTGTCACACCTACCCACCAACAGAAAAATGCTTCACAACGCTGCCTTCCCTTTAAGAACAGAGCTACACGGAAATTGAACGCCTAATCGTGCCCTCTGGGTTTCTCCGTCGCCCTAGCAACTGGAGCAGGAAGGGGCGGGTTCTGTCTTCCTACGTCCGGCTCGCCGCGTGCGCCAGCCGCTTTGGTGGGGGGCGCGGGCTTCTAGGGTTGAGCGGGTTTCTTAGGTCGGGGTTGGAGCCGGAGCCGGAGCCGGAGCCGGATTCCACGCAGACGGCCACGTCAACCTAAACCTACACCGCCCTTCCCACCTTGCTGCCGTCGCACCCGCAGAGCCTGCCGCAGGTCCTCCCAGGCCGCGTCCCCCACGCCTTTCCCACAGTGCCCCGCGCCAGGCCCCGCCCCGGTTCGCCGTGGGGACCCGGGCGCGAGGAGCTGACTGGAGCTGCCGCGCTCGTTGCTGCGGGTGCGGCTTGTCCTCCCCCATCCCGAGCGCGGCGGCCCGGCGGTCGGAGAGGGCGTGCTTCGTTCGCGCGGGCACACCTTGCGCTCGGTCGGGTGGGGTCCGCCGCCGGGACTTGAGGATGGGGGAGTAGCTGCAGGAAGCGACCCCGCTACACCGAGGTGGGCATGGGCCGGGGCCCGGGGCTCAGCCGGAGCCGGCGGCGGCGTGGGCTCTCCAGGAAGGGCGAGAGAAATGCCTGTGCACCTCAATCTCCCTTTCCCTCTCCTCCGCCCCTGCGGCCGGTTTATTGTGTTCTCGCTCCCCATCTTTACCCGATTACCTACTTCGTCACCCTCCTTCCGACCTCGGTTCCCTGCTTTTAACTCCAGTTTCTCACTTAAGCCTCAGTTACTCAGGCTCTTCTCTCCCATGTCCGGCCGGAGACTTCATACACCAGCATCACTTAATAGTTTTTTTCACGCAATGGCTCCCATCTTTCCCCTCTCCCGCATCCCATTCTGGAGTGATGGCAGCTAGAAAGCCTTCGTATTGCATTATACCTGCAGCTTCCACCTGTCCCCGAAGCTTGGCACTGATCAAGTAAGCCACACCCACGCTGAGAACGACCGCTAGGCAGGGAACACCACCTATCCCAAAGTGGTGTTTAGGAATATGTTCTCTATTTCTCTCTAGTCTTGCTTTCTAGTCTGGCTATTTGTTACTCTCCATCACCATACTTTACAAAGGTATGTTTTGGTTGCATGAAATGGAGGAGTTAGGAATGAGCCCAAGACCATTCGCAGGTAAGAAAGTTTAGAAATAGACATTTAGAATTAAATGAAGAAAGGAAAAATTGAGAATGCTAAAGTTAGTTTTTTCAAAGCAGTTTGAGATCTTTTGTGATCTGATGAAGTGGAACTTATTTACCCTTTACAGGTGAGCATGTCAAAATAAGTGATTCCTTCTCTTCTGGTTTTTTTTTTTTTCTTTTTTTCTATATTTATCTCAAACGGAAACTTTGCAATAAAATTACACTTCTAGTTATTATTCTGCTATTTGTATAAAGTAGTCTCTATGTATAGTGTAAGCACTTTTTGAGAAAACTTAGGAAAAAACGGCCATACCAAGTATGTTGTCTCTTAAAACAATATAAATTCATGCCATTCTTGGGAGAATTCTATGAAAAAGGATTCTATGAAAAATATTTCCTTCTAGCCCCTCCAAAGGATATTTCCTATAAGTGAAATCTGATTAAAATGAAACCGGTGTAGACTTAAGTGGCCAAAAAAAAAAAAAAAAAAGTAGTTAAAAAGGAAATGATATTACAAAAGAGCAGTTCTTAAGCTAGATAGCAAAGGAAAGGAAACCGCTTTTTCCCAACCTTGTGTTCTGGTGCTGATCAGAGCAAATAGTTGAATTTGTTTGTTTTTAAAGTGTTCTAGCTAGCTACAACTACATACTACCTTTTACTTTTATCTCCTTTCTTGAGTAGTTTCACAAATTGCAGAGGGAAGCAGTGAAGGGGCCCCCAAAAGATAGAGTCTGGGTCCTCAATGGTGATATGCCACTGAATGGAGACTATTACTGGTCATGTTATTCAATAGTGTTAGTGCTATTTTTTAAAATGTATTTTTAACTACCTGGTTTCCTCTCTTTAGATTGACATTTTGGGAGACAATTTCATGATGCTTGATGCACTCTTGGAGTAATGTGAACAGAACTTCTCCAACTTGCATATTATATCAGCTGGAACCAGCAGTGTATTTTAATGTTCACTTAAATCCTAACTTGTATAAGAAAAAGAATGGAAGTCTGGTTAAATAAAAATGACTATGTCAGAGACTTGAAAAGCATCATTCTTTGTTTTCTAATAGTATATATGGCCGTTTTAGTGGGCACAGATCAGGATTTTTACAGTTTACTTGGAGTATCCAAAACTGCAAGCAGTAGAGAAATAAGACAAGCTTTCAAGAAATTGGCATTGAAGCTACATCCTGATAAAAACCCGGTAGGTAAAATTTTCTTTTTAAATATCTCTAATTAATATATTTTAGTAAAGTTTTGATACATATTTAAATTTTAAATAAGTGCTCACATGGTTAAGAAAAATCATGTCAAAAATCACAGTTCAGTTTTTGTACTAAGAAGCAGCAAAATATTCTAGTTGAGAACAATGTGAAGGAATGCTGATACCAAAAATTTAATTCCCTCTTAATTTAAAACTAATTTACAACAGGTCCATTACAGGTATTAATTCCAAAGCCAAGAAAAATGTTGTGGAGTAGTTTAAGTAGTTTTTTTAATAAAGTAAGTTAGGTAAGGGACACCTGGGTGGGATCAGTTGGTTAAACTTCTGCCTTTGGCTCAGATCAAGATCCCAGGGTCCTGGAATTGAGTCCCACGTCTGGCTTCTTGCTTAATAGGGATCCTACTTCTCCCTCTGCCTGCTACTCCCCCTGCTTATGCATGTTTTCTCTCTGTCTAACAAATAAATACATAAAATCTTAAAAAAAAAAGTAACAGAAAAATTATTTCCTTAGAACTTGAAACGTTCTTGCTAAAAATGGCAGTAGGAGCTAATAAGACCATGCTTCATCTTTTACTGTTTTCTCCCACATACGAATTCCAGACCAGAATCAGAAATTACTTCAAATTAAAACTTAAGAACAGCCAAATCCAGTTAATTCCCATCATAAATATTTGATTTGTATTCAATAATGTCATTTTTTTCAAAATAAAATGTTTTAATACTTAGAGTATTTTTAGTAATTTCTGTAACTTTTTAATGAGATTCGGCTTATCAGGAAGAAAGATATGGTTTGTAATTTTCTGTTTCCTATGTAGAAGTTTTTAAATAGCGTTATTTTATTTTCATTGCATACAGCTCAGCAGTAGAACTCTTGTTAGTTATCTTTCCGGAGATCTGCACTCTATTTAGAATTTTTATTTTTCATATTTTTCTTTTAAAAATTACAGAACATGATTTTTTAAGTTTCTGTATGAAAGATGGTAGTCCTTTTATAGCTAATTATTATTTAGATGAAAGCATTCCTTAGAAACCAGTTCTGTGCAACAGTAACAAATGAGGAACATTTCTAATCCAGTTTTGAGTTTTATTCTGGTATCAGTCCCATTTAATTATCTGGTGGATTGGGGCACATACCTTTTGTTTTTTGTTTTGGGGTGGTTTTTAGTTAATATGTTGCTTTTGCCTCAAATGGAAAAATAACCAACAAATTTCTTTGTAATTGTTTTAGAGGTAGCATAATATTTACAAATTTGAATGTTTCTAAGGTTTAGTTTTTCTCAGTTGCATTTCTTAGAAGGAATGACATACTGTAAAACCATATCTGTCAGCCTTTGGAGGCATCAATTCTCATTTCTCTGTTACTTTCCTTATTCTTTTTTTTCTTTGGAAGATTGTAGTTCTTTAGAAATACTTTCTTATTTTAACCTGTGATAACACATTTCATGTCATCTCCTCCTTATTTTTCTCCCAGAAATCTTAAGATTAAATTAAATCTTCATATAGGCTTTGAAGAGACTTGATCACATACCTAAAACAAATGTTATATCTAATATTTTTAATAGAATAACCCAAACGCACATAGTGATTTTTTAAAAATAAATAGAGCATATGAAGTACTCAAAGATGAAGATCTGCGGAAAAAGTATGACAAATACGGAGAAAAGGGATTTGCAGATAATCAAGAAGGAGGCCAGTATGAAAGCTGGAATTATTATCGTTATGATTTTGGTAAGATGATAAGATACTCTGTATGAAATATTGTTTTTATTTGAGTACATTTTGAAAAGTAATTTTGTTTTACTACTAAGCTTAGTAGTTAATATGTGTCGCTTTTTTAATATAACATTGGAGCGGGATTCCAAAGGAGGGGAGGGGAAGTAAAATAAACACAGGTATCAAGGCAAGAGGGAGCATTCACTTGCCCAGCATTTCTCTACATTTTTAATTCTCCTGAAATGCAGGCTAAGAACTGAGATAATCTTTTGTAGTAGACCACATAAATACTTAAAATTCATATTGGAGTATTTTTTTCTCAAGACTGACTTTTTTTTTTTTCCAAAATAGTATTTTCATTTATAATCACTACAGTGCAGTAGGGTGTATCAGATGTCAGCAATCTAGGTTTCACAGGCTAAATCTGGCCTGCCACCTCCTTTTATAAATAGAGCTTTATTAATCATAGAATTATGAGACCATGATAATTATGAGAGTAAAATCAGGCTCATTTATTTACATATTGTCTTTGGCTTCTTTCACTTTGGGAGCAGAGTTGAATAGTTATGACAGAAACTACACATTCCACAAAGCCTATTTAACTGGCCTCTGCAGAAAAAGTTTGCCAACACCTGGTCTTTATCCATCACTAGTATTATTTTTATATTTCACATAGTAAGGAATTTTCTCACATTGATTTTAATTATGACAATTTATATTTACTAAATAAGTCGATCTCTACTATAAAAATTCTAAGACTATTAAAAAATATTTTAGTGATACCATTTATTTAAAAAACCATGTAATCTGAGAAGGAAGTAAGGTCTGTAGTCTAGTTAAGAGTAACAGATCAGTGTCAATTTCCTAGTTTTGATATTTTATTAAAACTACATAAGTCACCATTAGGGGAAACTAAGGGAAGGGTACATAGAGGTCTGCTATTTTTACAACTTCCTTTGAGTCTATAATTATTACAAAATAAACAATTAAAAAATAATAGAAGTTTTCTGTGGAGATGAAATCATGGGAATATTAGGAACTCCTGTGCACAACTATAAGAGTCCCTATCAGGAAATGGATATTTTTTTGTTTTTTTATAACTTCAGGTGCATCACGAGTGGTATTATTTACTCTCCATTTTTGGACATTCTTCAACTTTGAGATTTAGTATAGTAATCTGATTTTTGATGAAAAAACAAGAGTAAGTAACCTATTTTTCTGTGGTAATTTATTTTTATGATGAACTATTAATTTATAATTTTTACTTTTAAATTAGGTATTTATGATGATGATCCTGAAATCATAACACTGGATAGAAGAGAATTTGGTAAGTTCATGATCATGTGGTTTTCTAAAACTAGTCCAAGACCACTCTTTTACCTAAAACTCTTAAGGACAGATATATTTGGAATTCAGAATTTTTTTTTTTGTTTTGTTTTAACATGGTAGTGAGTATTTTTAACTTTCAAAATAAAATAGTTATTTTACCAGAAAAAATAGGTTTATTCAGGAATAGCAGAAAATTGTTACTCAGGACATGCAAGCTACGGTAAAACCATAGGCAAGTCCTGCAAATAAAAGGAACTTTTATCTTATGGAGAAGGAAGTTGGGAGAGGTTGTTCTGAAAGAGAGTCCATTAGAGAAAAGCAAGAATTCAAAGTGATAACAGTTTTTAGCTGATTTGCGGGGTAGTCAATTTCTCATAGAAAATTCAATGTCCATCTTTTCCTATTTGGCCTGTAATTGATCGTTTTTTCCTGTTGATGATTCTTTTGTTAGGATCTTCATTTGACAGTTCTTTCTGTAATTGACTTTGAGTGGTGTGCCTCCCCTTTTCAACTTTCCCAGTCTACTTTAATGAGGTTGTCCCACATTTCCCCCTTTTTGGTCAAGATCTTTATCCAAAAGTATCTCTGATCAAGAGCCAGGATTTCCATATTTAATGGTTTTGTTCCTCAGTGCCAGGAAGGACCTTTTCTGGTCCACATATCCTACTTCAAGGAAAGTACATAGTAGTTAGAAACCATTTATGGTCACATTTGAATAACAAGGAAGGTTAGGTATTTCTCCTGTATTGTTCCTATTTATCAAGATTGTAAGCATTGGAGATCATCTCCTTACTGGGTACGTGATTTTTACAAAAGTTTGCCAGGTAACAAAATACAAAGCTTAAAATACATCGTGCAAAACAGAAGTAGTAACCTAAATCCAGATTTTATGAGGGTTCTAAACCAAGACCCTAGATCAGAAAGTAACTAACTGGGGCACCTGGGTGGCTCAGTGGGTTAAAGCCTCAGCCTTCGGCTCAGATCATGATCTCAGGGTCCTGGGATCGAGCCCCTCATCGGACTCTCTGCTCCTCCAGGAGCCTGCTTCCTCTTCTTTCTCTGCCTGCCACTCTGCCTACTTGTGATCTCTCTCTGTCAAATAAATAAAATCTTAAAAAAAAAAAAAATTAACTAACTGAAAATATTTATTGGCACTTACTCCAACAAAAGAGAGAAAGGTTCTCCCAATAGAAGCAAACCCAGAGTTATGGATGCCTCTTGGAAATCCCCACTTAGGTGGCCATGAAAGCCAATCAGTGAGTACTGCAAGAGCACACCGAATTTACAAAGTGCATTTGGGACAGTACAGTGCAAGTATATGTGAAGCAATAGCTAATGAATTTGTTGCAAAAAATAACAAAACCTCAAAGATGTATTAAAACAGTATTGTTATCTCAAAAGAACTTTTAGAAACAAATGTTATCTAACCATACAACCTGTAAGGTTGCAAATTCAAAGACCATGAATTTGGATAAGAGTTCCAGAGTCAGATAACACATCAGATGAAAGAAGAGCTTATGAATTCTCCACCTTCTAACCCTTCAGAAAAAAACAAGTAAAGGATTAATTTGATCACAGGATCATGATGAGGCTATTTCCAAAAAACGTAATCAAAAGAAGAGGTTTCCCCCTGTTGTAGAGGTTTGGAAAACGCAGACAAAGCCTTCCCTTCTCTCTCACATACAAAGAGGAAAAAGGGAAGTTGGATGTCTAAAAGCATTTATTAGGGGCTTTACAAGGTTTTTCTTTAAAGTCCCAAAAGCTGTGTCTATCCACTCTTTCCAAATAGTAGGGTCAGGTGTGTCCTTTTTTTTAGTAAAGCATATAGAAGTTGAGCTAGAAGAAAAGTTTGGAATCCACTTTCAGCAGTGTCCAGTCAGTCCAAGAAAACCTTGCAATTAGAGATTAGCTTCAGAGTTGGGGGGGAAGTTCGGGATCCACTGAAGCCTACCTGAATTCAAAACGTAGCCCTTGTTCTGGCATAATGTTTTTCTAAGAAATGTCAATCTGGTAAATGAAAGGGGTGGCAGAACTAAGGAGATAAAGGTGGATATTTCTTAAAGACCCGAGACAAAAGGGAATAGGTTCAGAGCTAGGAAGCTGTTGAGGTTGATTAGAGACCCACACTATTTGAACTGTTTCAGTACTCTGGGGGCAAGTTGACTTTATAGCAGTGAGGTAGAGCACAAAGACTATAGCTCTGGTGTCAAGGACAGGGAAAAACAAGTAGTTTTTCCAAGCTAATTAAGTGGGAAGATTGGGAAGATGCCTGGGTAGTTCCTTGGATCCCTATCACTGGGAATTAGGAAGGCATTGGAAAGGTGTCTAGAGGACTAAAGACATCTGAAGCACTTAAGAGGGTAACAGTCTTTTATCCAATGTCCTGGCTCTTTTCAACAACAGCAGACACTATGGGGTTTTGGTTTTGCTTAGCGGCTTTCATTTGCTGGGGTTGAAAATTAAGAATTTTAGTGGTTTGTCTTTCAGGTGACTCATTTAGGGTGTGAGCAAGCTGGTTTGCCAAATTTAATCTGTAGTGGACATAGTTTCCCATTTTGTCTTGGTTCTTTTAACTAAAAGAGACCCGGGTTCAGCTTGTAATAAACATAAAGTTAAATGCTACCTGTCTGGATTCAGCATGCACAGTAAGATAAGAATTTTCTTTAAAGATAATTTGAAGTTGATTGTAATAATCATGAACAGGCTCCATCAGGCTTTTGTGTGCAAGCCTGAATTCTATTCCAGGCAACAGGCTTAGGAAAGGCTGCTGTAATTGCTCAGTGGAGGTTTATAGCCGAGTGTTCTAACATCTTGCCAAAAGTTCAGAGTCTGTTTCTCAGAATCCCTTTCAGGATGTTCGCCCTGGGCTGATTTCATCCAGCGTTTGGCCTGGCCCTCATGAACAAGCATGTAGACTAACTGAAAAATATCTGAGAGACCAGGTTGGTAAGTTTGAATAACTATGCTAAAATCTTCAGCAGACCTATGGGGGTCGTCACTCACTTTAGGAAACTCTAACTATGGCTTGTAATTCAGCTTTAGTCCAGGGAACCTAAGAAATTTGGGGTTTATTTGGATTCTCAGAAGTCTCTAATGGGGCAGGTTTAGTAGGTTCAGGAGAGATGGGAGCAGGGAGAGGTTCCAAATAACTCAGAGAAGTGCAGTTAGAAAATTCAAATGAGGAAACCGAGGGCCTGAGGGAGGTGGAGATAGAGGTGTGTAGTAGGGAAGGAGGATGATGACAGTGGAGGTGGGGCCTGAGCGTGGGGGGCTGTACACATTCTGAGGCGAGATTGGGGAGGGGGAAAGGAGCCCTTGGAAGCCTTTTAGTCTTTTTTTAATTGTTCGCCTCATTTAGTATAAAAATTGTATTTTGCAGAGGCAATTTTAGGTTTCTGGTAAAGGTCAGATGCTTCAAAATACCAGGTAATACAGGAATCCCATTCAGTTTCAACAACTGTAGAGCCATGTCTGTCCAGTTCAGTTTTAAGGAAAGTAAGTTTGGGGAGATCCAAAGTTCACCATAATGGTCACTGAAGTTCTAAAATTAAATTTAGTTAAGTGGGTCCATTTACTTAGAAATATGCTTAGGGATGGACCATAGTTTTTAAACATAAAACCAGCTCAAGTCCTAGAAGTACAGACACCCTCAAAGCATTTTGATGACTAGTACCCCATTTCTTAGAGTTTTTTTCCTAAAGCATAAAGAAAAATTCCTAAACAGAACAGTTCCAGTAGGAATAGTCTGGTTCCAGAAGGAATCATACTAAAAGCCTGTACAGTCCCAACAAGAATAGTCCCTATAGAAAAGGTCTGGTCCCAAAAAGAAATTGAACCAAAGGCCAGCGCAGTTCCAACAGAAACAGTCTGGTTCCAAAGAAGAGTTGGACCAAAGGCCCAATGAGTACTCTCAAGAAGAAGAAAGCCTTAAAACAGATCCTGAATAAAGCCTGGAGAGCTCAAAATGCAGAGAACAGAACTCGAAATCCAGGAAAAAAACCTAACCTCAGATTACAGAGTTGTAAGGAAGTAGTTAGCTCAGTTGACTCTATGGGTACCAGCATCTGCTTTTCACCTGTCTCATAGTTGTTGGGGTCTTGCCTGAAGCCCATGTCTGATCGCCAAATAATATCAACCTGAAAACAGGATATTTTACCAGGAAAAGAAAGGGTTTATTCAAGAATAGCAGGGAATTACAGTTTGGGACATGCAAGGTAGGACAAAAACATAGGCAAGTCTAACAAACAGCAGAGACGAATGTTACTTTATGGGGAAAAAGGAGGAAATTGGGAAGGGTTGTTCTGAATGAAAATCCATTGGAGGAAACAAGAGTTCAGGGTGACAACAGTTTAATTGGCAGATCTACAGACTATAATTAATCATTCTTTTCTTTTTTTTTTTTTTAAGATTTTATTTATTTATTTGACAGACAGATCACAAGTAGGCAGAAGGGCAGGCAGAGAGAGAAAGGAGGAAGCAGGCTCCCCGCCAAGCAGAGAGCCCCATGCGGGGCTTGATCCCAGGACCCTGGGATCATGACCCGAGCCGAAGGCAGAGGCTTTAACCCACTGAGCCACCCAGGCGCCCTGATCATTCTTTTCTGTTAATAATGATTCTGTTGGGGTTTATAATTGACAGTTCTTACTGTAATTGATGCTGAGAGGTATGGCTCCTCATTCCAGCCTCCAACTCTAGTGAAGTTTCATTTTATCACTTTTCATCAGTACACTGTGGATTAAATAATGTTCTTCACAGAATGTGGGGCAGTATACTTTTTTCTAAAACATTAATATTTCTGCAGAGTAAATGTGTAAGTATGTACACAAGAAAGAAAGAGAAAAGAATGAATGATAAGTGGCCCCAGAACAGTTCAGGACAGGTTTGGATGCCATGAGAGCTTGCTGCAAACTTGCGCATAAATTCCCAGTTTTGGAGCTTTTGGATTTCAGAGTTTTGGTTAACTGTAGTTATTTTGGAAGCAGATTTATTTTGACTTTCATTTATGTGAAAATGGATGTAAAAATAACAGTTCTATTAAAATCTTCCATTGCATTTTAGAAAATTTTAACTATTGGATTAGATTCTTACTTTCAAAGGCTGTGCAGGTGTAATAAAATAGGTTTATTCTCTCTATTTCAAATAAATATTTTACCTCAAATTTCAATTTTATTTTGTTCTATTATAATCTCATTTAATTTAGAAAATAAAAATAGCATACTAGCTGCAAAAAAATAATGCATATAGTGTTTCTCACACATTATCATTATCAAAGATGTCTAATAGTCGCTTGATTTTGAACAGTTTCTTCTGACCAAGAACTGCACTTATTTTCTCTATCCTGTTGGTGAGCTTAGGCCTACAAAGATATTCAGTGCATTTTGTCAGTAGTCTTATACATGAACACTTGAACAAGTTCTTAAAGTAAAAAGGCGTGTCTTTTATACAAAGAAAATTGGAAAAATTTGATTTTTTTTTTTTTTTTTGGATTTTTGGTAGACAGAACTGCTACTCATATCACAAGCTAGAGAATCATAACTCCACTGAATGTAGTTATATGAACCTATAGCTTTCCTCTATGGCTCTTATTACCTCTCATCAGCTAGTTTGCCAGTGAGTGTTTGGGGACCAGTAGGGCAGAAAACTGGAATCAGAGATAGAATTGGAAGAACTGAACAGAACTTGAAAACTGACCAATTAATGGAGTGACCCAGAATGAGAGATTTTCCTGATGGTTATATTGCATATGGGTTCAGACATTTTCAGATGTGTCACTATGGAACAGTTATTAAAAACTGCTAATAATTCATGTACCACCCCCAAAGAGTAGTTAAAAATATAGCCACAAAACCTTAGAGATCATTTTTTGGGAATAATAAGCTAATACTGATAGGTTCAGTGCATAGTTGGCACCATGGTATCTGATCTCTGAAGGTACTCTGTAACTGGGCTGAAACAAGCTGATCCAGATGTTTTAATTGAAGAAGCTGAAGCAAGATGGTATCAATTTGTACTTGTGTAAATATCACATTGACCTACTTGGTTGTGTATTTCTTTCTATTACTGGTTATTTCTGTTGGTTTGTGTTACTTAGTTCTGTTGTTGTATAACTATGCATATCATTGCAAAGATATTTTAAAATTGTGTTGTTCTCTTTTCCCAGAGAGGAGTTATGCTTTCTTCTGGCTGAGGTCACTAACAACCTCAGATCAGTTTTATCCAGAGACTGAAATGATTCAAAAGCCGAGCTTTGGATTTTGAGAGGACTGGTCACTTTCCAGTTCATCTTTATTTAGAGGACCCTTTCTTAGATTTGCCCTGTACTCTATTTTTGTCCCTCTAGCCTCATGAATGTATTGAAAGTTCTGCTCACTTTCTTGCCAATCAACTACCTTTTCTTGAAAACGCCGGCGTTGTGATTTCCACCTCCTTCCATGCTTTGGCCCTCTAGTTCTTCACTGTATTGGTAAATGTCTGATGCTTTCAGCAGAAGTCTTATATTTTGTCCAATTTTGCAGTTGTTGTCGGAGAGTTAGTGCTAATTACATAGTTCACTTTTATCAGTACTGAACCTCTAGAGTGTTTATAGTACAGAAGAGAAAATCTGATTAGTAAACTCCACTTAAGGTTCTCATCCTTCCTACTAAGCATGGTTCATACTGGCTTTTTATGTGTCACAGAAAAGTAGATTATTAGTCATTATAAGCAAATTCTAGACAGTATCTGCAAAAGCAGAGGACATCTCACTTTTACTAGTCATTCTGAATAGTACTTACATAATACAGGCATCCTTTTGAAGACAAACTCAAGAAATTGCGAAGGAGCTCACAGCACCTCTGCCTCTTTTTTTTTTTCTTTTTTTCTTAAATCCCCATCATCTAACAAAGTAAAATCTAGGATTTTGTTCAATTATTTGTCAGAAAACTCTTCTTTTGGAGAGTAGTTATTGTTAATTTCAATTAACGATTATGAATTGTAATTCTTGTAATTATGAAGCAGACATATCTAGTTAATACAAGAGGTAAAGGCATCTAACAAAACCCATTCAGTGTTGAAATGATACAAAGCACAGCCTGCATAGGGTGAACTTCTCAACATTCTGGGCCATGTTTGCAGGAGTGTGCAATAACTGGATCCTTAGTAAGGTTTTGGGGAATCTCAGGAATAGGAGCTATACTGGATTGCTTCCCATTGATAAGACTTTTTTTGAAACCCTTTTCCTTGGGGCAAGAAAGATTAAATTCTACCATTGGGAATAATAACACAAACTTCCTTTAATACTCTAAATTTTCTAATTTTTTTCCATAATAATCACATCAGGGAATGAGTTATTTCTCAATAACTAAAATGAATCAATGAATAAATAAACATCCTCTTAACAGGCTTCATTCTGAGGGACAAAAATTGTAGCAAAAAAATTTTTTAATGTGCAGTTTCATGGAGCTGTTGATTTCACAACTGTGCTGTCTGCCAGCAAGTCCTGTGCTACCTCTTTGTGAGTTATTACGACAAAGTTCTTTCAAATAATAAGTGGTCGTATTATAAGAATGTTTTGTAGGTAAGTGGAAGAGAATAATAAAACATTGCTTTAATTTGTGAGCATCAGTTCCAGGCAATTAACATTTAACATACCTAATCTTCACAACAAACATCAATATTGATACTAGGGTTTTTTTTCCCCAGAAATTACAAACTGCATTTGAGGGGAAAAAAAATAACATGCCTAAGTTCAGCTATTAGGTATTTGTGGTATATTTTACTATATTCATCCATGTTGATTGTTTCTCCTTCTCTGTGATGGAGAATTATACATCTGACTCTGTAGAACTCGGGCATGACCATGTGACTTGCTTTGGCCAGTGAAATGTGAACAGAAGTAATATGTGTCACTTCTGGGCAGAAGCTTTTAAGAGCCAACATGTGGTTCACCATTTTGCTCTGTCAGGAGAAATAGCGTTGTTGAAAATAGAGCCTGCTCCACCGGCCAGGGGTCAATGGTGAAATGATATGGAGAGTTGCAGCCAACTCAATATAGACATATAAAAGATGGTAGAAATAAACCTTTATTGTCAGCCCATGACATAATTGGAATCACTTGTTTACTATAGCATAACCTTTCCTGACTGACACAGTACCAGAGATAGGGCATACACTCAACTCTGGTTCATCTTAAAGCCCATGCTTGTGCTGCTCTTTTTTTCTTAAATGAAATGAACCTGTTAGCATTAGAGTTACTCATCAATTGTCTTATTGACTGTATTCCCTATACTTTTACGTTTAGTTTTGTCTTACTCAGTAATTTATGCTCTTAACTCTTCGATCTCTGTTACCACTTGTACATTTAGTTTTCTCTTAGTATTTTGTGCTCTTAACTCTTTGATCTCTGTTACCACACGTGTTTATGACTCATCCTATTGTTACATTTTTCTAGGCTAACAAGTTGTTAGCTGTAGTTGTGTGGATATCAGTGGACATTACTGTAATTGTAGAATTTAGAAGCTAAAAGTTGCATTCTGAAATATACTTGTTTTATTCTGTGTTGCTGGGTTTTGTAAAAACGTTGAGCGTCAATAACAGAGCATTAAGAATATTTTTAATTTTACTCAGCAGCAGTGGGAACTGTATAAATATGTTAAAAGTGCTATGTGAAAACAAAGTACCAAAAGGACATTTTTTCACTGTGAACAGTTTTGTTTCAATTTAAATGCCATTCAGATTTGTCATATGTCATACTTTAAGACTTATGATCAGTCCTATTTTGTCTAATCATTTCTTTATCTCTTTTTATATAAATACCCATCTCATTTCTTATTTATAGCTAATGAAATAACCCTATTTCTGTTAGAGTCTTCACTGAGTTTATAAAAAAATTTTACCTAAATTATTACCAGTTGGTGGTCCAAGTTTATGTGTCAATTATTTTAGCCACTTAGATAGAATGATCTGTTGGTCAGACTTTCTAAACATTGCCAGGGAATAGCTGATAAAATCCTAAATTATATGCTTTACCAGTAATGTACAGATTAACTTCTCTCTACAGATCCATGTGTCTTGAAATTGAAAGTAAACATTGAGTTGTTTACTGAGTAGAGTTGACACACTATGTTACATTAGTTTCAGGTGTACAACATAGTGACTCAACAGCTCTGTAGGTGTGCTGTGTTCATTACCAGTGTAGCTGCCATCTGTCACTGTCAATGCTGTTATAATACCACAGACTGTATTCTCTGTATCTTTTATTCCTGTGACTTATTTATTCCATAACTGGGAGCTGGTAACTCCCACTTCCCTTACCATTTTGCTCTTTCCCCACACATTCCTCCCCACTGGGAACCATCAGTTTGTACTTATATGTCTGATTCTACTTTTTGTTTACTTATTCATCTGTACTGTTTTTTAGGTTTCACATATAAGTGAAATCATATGGTGTTTGTTTTTCTTTGACTTATTTCACTTAGCATAATAACCTTGTAGGTCCATCTTTATTGTCACAAATGGCAGGATCTTTTTATGGCTAATATTCCATTGTATATATACCACATTTTTAATCTATTAATCTGTCAGTGGACACTTGGGCTGCTTTCATATCTTGGCTATTATAAATAATGCTGCAGTAAACATAAAGGTGCATGTTATCTTTCAACTTAGTTTTTTGTTTTTTTTCTAGGTAAATACCCAGTGAAATTATTGGATCATATGTTAGTTCTATATTTATTTTTTTGAGGAACCTCCCCATAACAATTTACACTCTCATCCACAGTGCACAAGTGTCCCATTCTCTGTACATCCTTGCCAGTTGTTGTTGTTTCTTCTTGATTCTAGCTATTCTGACAGATGTAAAGTGATATTAATAGTGGTTATGATTTGCTTTTCTCTGATGTTTAGTGATGTTAAGCATCTTTTACATACATCTGTATATCTTCTTTGGAAAAATATACAGATGCCCTGTACAGTTTTAATGAGATTATGTGGGGTTTTTGGTATTGGATTGTATAAACTTCTTATGTATTTATCTTCTCTGATTTAGGAGGTTCCTTTTTTTGTTGATGGTTTTCTTTGCTGTGCAAAAGCTTTTTATTCTGATGTAATCCCAATAGTTTATTTTTGCTTTTGTTTCCCTTGCTTTAGGAGATATTTCTAAAACAATGTTGTTACTGCTGGGGTCAAAGAAATTTACTGTTTATGTTCTCTTCTTAAGAGTTTACATCTGGTTATTTTATAGATTATAATGCATAATAGATTATTGACTAGATATGATGTGATATTCAGATCCATTATATTAGCAAATATATATTTGTGTTTTAAACTGTTAAAAACCTTGATCTAATGTTTTTCTAATAAAAGAGTTTAGGTAAATGACTTATTTAAGGACAAAGATTAAATTTAATCTCCACAGTCCTTACTGTATTGTGTAGTTGTCTTCATTCTTTGAAAATTTGAAGTAGCTGTCAGAACTGATTGACCCAGGTATTTAACCTGTTCTGCAGTTAGTAGATGAACTTAAATTTCCAGCTCTCTCACTGTTTCTCCTCTTCATTTATTTCTCTTATCCACACAAACTTCTGTATGAGGTTTGACTGCTGATTCCTTATGCCACATCTTCTCAGAGCTTCATGGTGACAAGTGTGTCTTGCAGCTTAGGGTTGCTCTTTAGTCAAGTATGTGCCCAAAGGAGGGTTTTTTGCAATATTGTTAGTTTGACAGTTGATACACAGTTGACTGTTGAACAGTGCAGGGGTTGGGGCACTGGCCTCCCACCCAGTTGACTTTCCCAAACATAACTACTAATAGCCTTCTGTTGACTAGAAGCCTTGTAGTAACATAACAGTTGATTAACACATGTTTTGTATATATGTTATATACTGTTATTCTTAATAGTAAACTGGAGGAAAAATTATTAAAATCATAAGGAAGAGAAAATACATGTACATTACTGTATCAGAAAAAAATCCAAGCCCATGTTGTTCAAGGGTCAACTGTAACATGTTCTCTTTTTATAGAAAAACTTGCACAGAAAATAACAAAGGTAGTATGGAAGATGTATGACTACAACAGAATTTTAACTAAAATATGCACAAACCTTTAGCAAATAATTCTAAGTTGTTTTGGTTTTATATGCTTTAGATGCTGCTGTTAATTCTGGAGAACTTTGGTTTGTGAACTTTTACTCCCCAGGATGTTCGCACTGCCATGATTTAGCTCCCACAGTATGTATTTTTTTACATCTTGATTGTTAAAATTTTATTCTGATCTGTCGAGTGTTTTTTTTAATATATTAGGACTTTTTTCTACTAATAGTAATGATAACTATCAATTATCAAATACTTTCATATGTGTATGGTTTTATTTGATAAAAAAATACTCTCCTTTAAGAATGTGTAGCTTGACGAGTGTTCAAGGAAAGAAAAATTACCTTATCAGGGAAATACTTACTCTTTTTTCTTACTAGTGGAGAGACTTTGCTAAAGAAGTGGATGGATTACTTCGAATTGGTGCTGTTAACTGTGGTGATGATAGAATGCTTTGCCGAATGAAGGGAGTCAACAGTTATCCCAGCCTCTTCATTTTTAGGTCTGGAATGGTAAGGGATAAAGTTGGCATTTTTTAAATTTGGAACTTTATGACAAGGAAAATACTAGTGAGAACACAATACATGATTTTTTAGAATGTTTTGATTTTTAAATATGATTTTAGGTGCCATCTAACTAGACTCTAGTCATAATAAACATTTTGGATTATATTGTGAATAATTTAAATGCCATTACTTTGACCTTTCTTTATTTCAAAATTAAATGTTTACCATTGGTGTCTGTCTTAACTGAACCATTATGCATATTGTACTTTATAGTTCGCAAAATATTTTACCTGTATTGTCTCATTGAATATAAAGTTCTGATAGCTCCTTTTTTTTCTAATGAAAAAACAAACTAGAAAACTATTATAAATAGTGTTGTTAAAATGTCTTTTGTGGAATCTATACAATCAAGATCTGCAGTATATCGTTTGGAAGTAGAATTGAGAGAGAAATCTTATTGTATTCAAAATAAGGTAAAGTTGAAAGCATTTGGTATTATTCCTACTGAGTTTTTAAAAAAAACAATAAAAGATGTTTTTCTTTTTATTAAAAAAAAAAGGCTGCAGTGAAATATCATGGTGACAGATCAAAGGAAAGTTTAGTGAGTTTTGCCATGCAGCATGTTAGAAGCACCGTGACAGAATTATGGACAGGTAATTTTATTTTCATTTCTTTGATTTTCAAGGATACTTTGATTTTGGTATTTTAATTTTTTTTCAGTAATAGTGTTAACACGTTGGTCATAATATTGAAATTTTTAAGCTATATTTTCCATGCTTTTAAAAAAGAAGGGAATTTTGTCATTTTTCTGACCTCTGCTAAATAGTTGGTATTTAACAAGTGAATCAGATTTGTATAGAAACTAAAGCAGTTAGGATGTGGGAAATGAATACAGTGTGATGCTAGGTGTAATGGCAGCTTTCAGAGTACAATGTTTAGTTAACCACGTGTTTTACTGCTTTCATAAGTGTACCTTATCAGGCAGTCAATTCCTGATCCAGTGTAATTTTAAAGTTTAAAAACTCTTTCCTCTAAAAAAAGACTTTTAATGCATCAAGTGACTTTAGGTGGGTTATGCTCTGTGATACCCATGAAATGATAGTATTCATATCTAGTAAGATGTTCACATCATTCACTGAATACAAGTAATGTCTCTGGAACTGTGTTAAATATTAGGGCTGCAGTAATATGTAATCCTTCTTTCAAGGGCCTCATTGTTTTAGCAAGGAAGGCATTAGTAAACCATTAATGCAATGTAGTAACTATTATGGTAGAGGCAGTCTTAGGGAAACATGAAGGATATAAAAGAACTCAGATGAGGAAAACTGGAAGGATTAGAAGATGCTTCTTGATGAAGTCAGACCCAATCTGTCATGAAAATGAAGAGGAAGCCTTCAAAGAGCACTGTGAACTTTAGAAACTGGCATTACTTTGCCATAAATCTAACAAAAAGATGGGCAGCAGGTGGAATAGTAGGGGGAAAAACACAGCTAGCTGAATGGGTAGACAAAGCTCAGATCACAGGGGCCTTAGTTATCAGTTTTAGTTACCAATTTCTCAATGCAGTAATGAACTAAGATTTGAGATGATGAAAACAATGGAAAGTCAGTGTAGGAATTTGATATGCTTCAAGAGGATTTTTATGAATTCCTGAATTCCAGTAATAGATAATCAGAAATTTGCTTAATTTTCTTTCAAGGGAATTTTGTTAACTCCATACAAACTGCTTTTGCTGCTGGTGTTGGCTGGCTGATCACTTTTTGTTCCAAAGGAGGAGGTAATTTTATTTGTTATTTTATAATGATGAAGAAACCAAGATATTTAATTTTTACTTTTTTTAATTGAGATAAAGTTGTCATATAACATAATGTACCTTCTTGGTATACAACCTGTTGATACACTTACATATTGCAAAATGATTACCACCATAGCATTAGCTAACACTGCATTTCTGTCCCATAAATACCATTTCTTTTTCATGGTAAGAATATTTAAAATCTACTCTCTTAGCAGTTTTCAGGTGTATGATACAGTAATATCAGTTATTATCACCATGCTGTACATCACATTCCCAGAACCTGTTAATCTTATAACACGGAGTTTGTACCTTTTGACTAGCTGTCAGTCTTAAGTATGCTACTATAATTGATTATTCAGTACTTCAAGCTACAGTTCATATCTAGTTACAATTTTTCATTTAATGAATACTTAACATTATTTGTTAATTTACACATAAGTTATAGATTACTAATTTGTTAAGATTTCATTTATTTCATTTATGATTTTGTTTGGTGGACCAGTTTTTCAACTTAATTATTCTCATTATAAATAGTACATTCAGATAACCACAGATATATTTGGCAGTTTGCAAAAATAATTAGTTGTTGACAGATGTAACCCTCCCAAAATAATAATTTTTTGGTATTATGGACTTTGTCTCATACTTAACATATCAAAAATGTATGCATGTTGCCTCATAAAATATTTGAAGATGACAATTTTCCATTTCTAGGAAACTTTTTACCAGTAAATTAGTTAGAAAATTCAGTACTCTGGGTACCAAACCACAAACTATTAAACTCTATTCAAACAATGAGATTGGTTAAAAATCAGCACCATTATTACAGAATACCCCAATTCATTAATACATTTTCATATGTTTAATTCCAACATGGGTCTTTAACCCAGACTTTACCTGTCAGCTTCATGCTACTGTACTGAGAACAAATTACCTTCAGCTAAAATCAGCCACTCACCCCTATGCTGTAAGGCCCATCTTAGGAAGGTATTGCCTTCAAGCAAAAATAACCCTTAAATTAGGCTATCATTGACGGATTTTGTTTCATTTTGATCTAATGCACAGATTTCTGTTCTTTCCACACATTAAGAAAACTTTAAACTTTCTGACTTTTTTTTACTTTTTACCCCAGGTAGATTGTTTTTACATATCTTTAAAAGCTCTATGGTGCTACAGTTCCCTTGCTTCTAAATATGTCTGATTGTATCCTAGCATTTTCATGAAAATGATGAAGTTATTTTAAAACTATATCATATTTTATGAAGGAAAGCTTCTATATTCATTCTTGGAGGCCAGCATTACCCTGATACCAAAACCAGAAGATGCTACCAAAAAATAAAAAACTATAGGCTAATATCTCTGATGAACATAGATACATAGATACAAAAATCTCTAACAATACATTAAAAATTCATTTATCATAATGAAGTGGGATTGAATTCTGGGATGCAAGGATGGTTCATTAGCAAATCAATCAGTGTGATACTTTATATCAACAAAAGAAAAAATAAAAACCATATGATCGTTTCAGTAGATGCAGAAAAAGCATTTGACAAAGTACAGCATTCATTCATGAACAAAGTAGGTTTAGAAAGAACATACCTCAACATAATAAAGGCTGTATACTAATCTACAGCTAACATGATACTCAGTGGTGACAAACTAAAAGCTTTTCTCCTAAGATCAGGGCCAAGACAAGAATGTCCACTCTCACCACTTTATTCAGTGTAGTACTGGAAGTCCTAGTACTGGAAGTCCTAGCCACAGTAGTCAGACAAGAAAAAGAAAAGGCATCTAGATCAGTAAATAGTAAATAGTAATAGTGATCAGTAAATAGTCACTATTTGCAAGTAACATGATATTCAATATAGGAAACCCTAAAGACTCCACTGAATATTAGCACTGATAAATGAATTCAGTAAAGTTGCAGGGTGCAAAATCAATATACAGAAACCTGTTGCATTTCTATACCCTAATAATGAAGCAGCAGAAAGAAAAATTAAGAAAATCATCCTATTTAGAATTGCACCAAGAGTAGTGAAATACTTAAGAATAAACTTAGCCAAAAAGGTAAAAGACGTGTACTATGAAACTATAGAACATGATGAAAGAAACTGAAAACAGTGCAAATAAATGGAAAGATACCATTCCATGCTCATGGATTGGAAGAACAAATATTGTTAAAAATCTCCATGCTATCCAAATCCAATCTGTAGATTTACTACAAACCCTATCAAAATACCAACAGCATTTTTTGCAGAAATAGAACAAATAATCCTAAAATTTGTTTAGAGCTGGAAAAATCCCATATAGCAAGGCAACCTTGAAAAAGAACAAAACTGGAGGTATAACAATCCCAGATTGCAAGATTTCCTACAAACCTATAGTAATCAAAACAGTATGCTACTAGCACAAAAATAGACACATAGATCAAGAGAAAAGCATAGAGAGTCCAAAAATAAAGCCGTGCTTTGTGGTTAATTAATCTACAAAAGAGGAAGAATATGTAGTGGGAAAAAAGTCCCTTCAACAAATACTGTTGGGAAAATTGGACCACTTTCTTACACCATTAACAAAAATAAAATGAAGTAAGGCCCTAAAAGTAAGACCTGAAACCATAAAAATTCTAGAAGAGAGCACAGGCAGTAATTTCTCTATCAGCCACAACATTTTTCTAGACATGCCTCCTGAGGCAAGGAAAACAAAAGCAAAAGTAAACTATTGGGATTACATCAAAATAAAAACCTGCCCAGCAAAGGAAACAACAAAACTAAAAGACAATATATAGAATGGGAGAAGAAAATATTAAAGAACATAAGTAACTCAACAAACACAAATAATCCAGTTTGCAAATGGGGAGGAGACATGAATCGACATTTCACCAAAGAAGACACACAGATGACCAACACACATGAAAAGATGATGAGTTATGTTGAGCATCTCACACCTCACACCTATCAGAATGACTAAAATCAAAAACAGGAAACAACAGGTGTGGATGAGGATGTGGTGAAAAAGGAACTATTGTGCGCTTTTTGGTGGGAATGCAAACTGATGCAGTCACTATAGCAATATGGAGGTTCCTCAAAAAGTTGAAAATAGAGCTATCATATGATCCAGTAATTCCTCTCCTGGGTAATTACCCAAAGAATATGAAAACACTAGTTGAAAAAGATACATATCTCCCTGTGTTGATTGCAGCATTAATTATAATATCCAAATTATGGAAGCAGCCCAAGTGTCCATCAATAGATGAATGGATAAAGAAGTGGAATTATGGTATATAATGGAATATTCAGCCTAAAAAAAAAAATAATGAAATCTTGTCATTGGCAACAGCATGGATGGATTTAGAGACTATAATCCTAAGTGAAATAAGTCAGTGAAAAAAAGACAAATACCATATGATTTCACACATGGAATTTAAGAAAGAGGAAAAAAGAGGCAAACCAAGAAATAGACTCTGAAGTATAGAGAACAAACTAGTGGTTACCAGAGGGAAGGTGAGTGTGGAGATGGGTGAATAAAGTAATGGAGATTAAAGAATACACTTGCCATGAAGAGCACTGTAATGTATAGAATTGTTGAATCCCTATATTGTACACCTGAAACTAACACTGTATGTTAACTACTGGAATTAAAATTTAAATTAATTAAAAAAGACTGTTGTATTTTAAATTTAAAGGTTCTTTATATATTTTTATCAAATAGAGCCATTACATTTTATTTCTCCAAAATCATGAGATTTCTTAGATCAAGGGGATTGTTGATAGGAGCAGAGATTTAAGAGGATCATTGTAAAGAGATTACCTTTAGCTAGAAATCCTGGGAAACTAGGGAGAGAATGGGAAAATGTGTGCACACATGTGTGCGTGTGTGTCAGCATGTATGGACATTTACCAGTGGAGTCCAGTCAGTTGCCTTAGAATCACTGTGTTAGTTTGGGGTGAAAGGCAAAATAAAGTACAGACTTAATAAAGCTAAAATTGTGTTACAATTTTTTTCCTCGCTAGATTGTTTGACTTCACAGACACAACTCAGGCTCAGTGGCATGTTGGTAAGCATCAATTATTTTGTAAAACTGTATCACCGTATTAAAGACATTTGAGAATTGATTCTAAATATTTCTTCGTAGTTCCTTAAACACTTATTTGTAAATTTTGTTTTTTGATAAATGTATTCATAGCTATAAAACTTTTCTTCCTAATTAGAATTTTGACATGTGGTCCTTTCATTGTCACTCACTTCTAAATATCTAACCTAACTGAATTTCTCTTTAATCAAAGAGGTGTATATAAGTGTTTGTGTCCCTCCAAACTTTATTTCTTACTGTTTTTGCTATATTGTTATTTTGTTGTATGCTTAGCTCTCATCACATTATGGTTGGGAATATAATCTGTATGTTGTTGATACTTTAACACTGTAGGAGCTCCCTTTGCTGCCTGGAAGTTTATCAGTTAGGAAAATTGTGAAGGATCTATGTGTACTCAAAAATATGTTTTCTATGTATGTTAGGTAGAATTTTTATATCTATTAGACCAACTTTATTAATCATGTAATTCAAATCTTGTCATTTATTATTTGAGTAAACTTTCTTAAAAAATTTTAAGTAGAGGGACGCCTGGGTGGCTCAGTTGGTTGGACGACTGCCTTCGTCTCAGGTCATGACTCCGGAGTCCGGGATCGAGTCCCGCATCGGGCTCCCAGCTCCACGGGGAGTCTGCTTCTCTCTGACCTTCTCCTCGCTCATGCTCTCTCTCACTGTGTCTCTCTCAAATAAATAAATAAAATATTTAAAAAAAAAAAAAAATTTTAAGTAGAAAAGTTGGGGTTTTCTAAATAAAACTAAATTCCTTTAACTTGCTCTTTCTAAATTGGGGTTTTCTAAATAAAACTAAATTCCTTTAACTTTCTCTTTTACTTAACATGTGACCTGTTTTTGTTATTGTTGTTGTTTCTTTCCACTATAGGATGGTCTTGTTAATGTAGGATGGATGGACTGTGCCACCCAGGACAACCTTTGTAAAAGTTTGGATATTACAACAAGTACTACTGCCTATTTTCCTCCTGGAGCCACTTTAAGTAACAAAGAGAAAAGCAGTGTTTTGGTATGAGTTACTAATTTCTTTATATATATGTGAAAACATACATTCAAACATTATACATCATTTTGTAAACAGTAACAAGGAAATGAATCCACTTATAATAAACATTTGATATTTAGAACAAGTATTTAATTTCTGGGATTCTGTTTAATGGTAAGTTCTGCTATAAGGATTATTTTACAGTGGTAGAAACCATTGCACTTTACAACCCAGCAGTATGGAAAACATTCTTAGGTTCTATGAATTTTCATTGGTTTCCATTTTATATGTGTATTTTCTAATGTTAAAATATAGATCATTTGTATGTTTGACTGGGACTCGTATTTGTTTTTTTAAACCACTCTGTTAATTCTGGTAATAAACTCAGTTTGGCAATCTACTGTATAGTTCACCTCCCTAATTTTATGAATGAGGACACTGAGGTTCAAGCTAGTTATCAAGGAGCTAAGATAAATAATGGGATATTAGATAGGTCCCTAGGGAACTTCAAAAGACAATAATAAATTAAGACAAAGTGTCATTAGTTTTATTTCTGTATTTTAATTCTGCTTTCTTGATGTCGACAAAGGTAACACATAATCACTACAGAAGTTCATGTGTGGGTATAGAAATGTATAGAGAGATCAAAATTCTTCTAAAACCAAACCACCCGTAGATAAGCACCATCAAATCTTGACAAATATTCTTCCAGATCTCTGCATACATACATGTGCACTTATGACTTCATGCTGAAAACTTTGCACTTTTATCTGTGGCCCATACCTCTGACCTCCACTCCAGACCTGCATACATGCTCCACTGCCTATTTGACATCTCCCCTGGGATATGAACTGATTTTTTTTCAAACTTAGATATCTGTACCTATACTGCTAATATCCTCCCATAAATCTGCTCTACTCACAGTTTTCTCTATTTCAGTTGATAAAAAAAATCCATCCTTTATCATTCAGGTCAAATACCTTTCGGTCATTCTTAACTCTTCTTTTTCTCATATTCTATAACTTGTATCAGGAGAATCTGTGACTCTGTCATTAAAATCTTTTCTAAAATCCACTTCCACTGCTACTAGAGCATTTATCCCCTTATAGTATACACTAATATATTATCTTTGTATTTTTATTTTTCTCCCACAGTACATTTTTAAGTTTGAATTTTTTTACTGTTATATCTTAACTCCCTAGAAGATTATCTGGCATGTAAGTGGACACTATATATAGTGCCTATGTATATTATATACTATATGCTAGAGATAAATAACACTTAAATGGATAAACCAACAATCCCTAAGTAACAATCCATCCATTAAATGTGACATAGTTAATTAAATCAGTCCTCTCTTGATATTAAAGTTACCTACTTTTTTCTTGGTTTTTATAAGTAATATAATGAACAGTGTTGTTTGTTCATTTTTGTGCTCTTTAGTTACCTGTGTAGATGAAATAGCCATGGCAATTTTTTTATTTATTTTTTTTTTTTAATTTTTTTTTTTTTTAAGATTTTATTTATTTATTTGCCAGAGAGAGAGAGAGAGCGAGCACAGGCAGACAGAATGGCAGGCAGAGGCAGAGGGAGAAGCAGGCTCCCTGATGAGCAAGAAGCCCGATGTGGGACTCGATCCCAGGACGCTGAGATCATGACCTGAGCCGAAGGCAGCTGCTTAACCAACTGAGCCACCCAGGCGTCCCTAGCCATGGCAATTTTAATTTCAGTTTGTTTTGCCAGATTGCCCCTATAGGAATTTCTGTTTATGTTGTGCCACAGTTCATGAGCATGCCTAGTCCCTTCATATAGGTTCTTAGCTTCAGTACTACAATCTCATATTTTAGTGAGGTCTTTCTGCTTTTTGATACAAAATTGCAAACTCAGATGCAATCTTAGGAGACATAAATGAGTGATACTGGAAGTGTAATAACAGAGAGTGAGAAATTTAAACGGTCCTTATCACTCCTAAAAGCATTCAGGTTTTTAGAAAAGTAAAACATATGTTGGTCTGCCTCAAACTAAATTGGGTGAGTAAAGGTATGGTCTAATATAAACATCTTGGTTATCTCTCAAAGCCAGTTCCATTTTCGCTGTTGGCAAATCCTGCCTTGTTTATTCCAGTGGCAGTGTCTTCTGCTCAGTAGTTTTGTTGAAATGTGAGTTCATTTATTTGTATGCCATATGTAGTTTATGTCTTCCTTAAACATTCTCTTTCCCAGGTAAATTCCAATTATAATACTTGATATTCATCTGAGAAGATCCGTCTCTTCCCTCTATCCCAGTCAGTATATTCAGCAAACATTTATTTACCAAGCCCTTATTGTGGACAAAATTGTACTGCATAATTGGGAAGAAAAATCAATAAAATTCACTTATTTAATAAATGCGCACACAGTATAGTGAATCATCATAGTACGGCCTCATTGTTTTGGGATGTATTATTTACAACAGCATTTTTTTTTTAAAGGTTTTTTATTTATTTATTTGACAGAGAGAGAGAGATCACAAGTAGGCAGAGAGGCAGGCAGAGAGAGAGGGAAACAGGCTCCCAGCTGAGCAGAGAGCCCGACACGGGGCTCGATCCCAGGTCCCTGGGATCATGACCTGAGCCGAAGGCAGAGGCTTAACCCACTGAGCCACCCAGGCGCCCCAGCAA
This sequence comes from Lontra canadensis, assembly GCF_010015895.1. Taxonomy (NCBI): domain Eukaryota; kingdom Metazoa; phylum Chordata; class Mammalia; order Carnivora; family Mustelidae; genus Lontra; species Lontra canadensis. Next base: position 7,385,871 of record NW_022631005.1, read on the forward strand.
CAGCATTTTACACCATTCATATCCTAATGTTATTCTAAAACCCAGTATACTATCAAAGATAATCTTGTGGTTATCTGCCATTTAAAAGTACCCAGTATTTTGTTTGCATTCCATCGATAATGAAAAAAATTTCAGTCTGTAATAAACTGGTTTATTGTGCAGTGACTGTACTATACTGGAGTTATATTAAATTGTTAAAACTGTCTCCCCAAACACATATTGGCAAAAGAATCCCCAAAAAACATATATAACTTTGTATTAGATATTTAAAAAAAAAACTCTTGAGTGCTGTAATTAGGTTATTTTGAAGCAGTGAGTTACTGTCCCAACTGATTTAGTATATTCTGTATTTGAGTTCTGTAATTGAGAAAATGTTCACCACATTACACATTTTAAAAGTGTACATGTATGTTTTTCAAAAAAAAAGGTACATGTACATTTTATAGGGGACATGTTCTGTATATAATAACTTTAAGAGGGAGGAAGGGAGAAAGGAAGAAATTCAGAGGTTAGACGGTATCCTTTGTAAGTGCAACTACCAAGTTTTACTCTGTGACAAACAGGTTTATAATGAGGTTCTGGTGGATTAATCAGGAGTGTTTTTAGAAAATCTTTCTAGTAAATGTGACTCGTGCCAGTGACCTGTATAGTATTATGGCATGCAGTACTTGGGGCTTTTTAAAACCCTTTGGTAATAGAAGATATTTCATATGCTAAAGATTTAAGAAAAAAGAACAAAAACAAGTTTTAAGAATAGAAACTTAGGAAAAATAGTTTTCTACTCTTATGTTATTTATACCCATTGTTTCTCTCCATATGATTATTCTCATATTGGGCACAGTTAAGCTCTGAATACCATGGAAGTTCCTATAAGTTTTTAATGGAGTTTCAGGTCTTTCAAGTAATACTTGAATGATCAGGCATAGGTGGTTCATAATTAAACTGTTTTGTCAACCCCCAAATACATTTTCCTGATTACCATTACTTTATTCTTTGTTATTAGCAGCTGCTTCTTTGAGAATTACATGAGCAGCTAGAGTGGGAAAAATGTACTAAGGATAAAATATGGACAGAAATAAAGGAAATTTGTTAGAAAGGAGGTGTGCCTTTTTCACTTGTTTGTGTTTTAAACCTTTAAGATAAGGTCTTTATCAGGATGTTTAATTCTGCCAAACCTCTAGGTGATTAGGATTTTAGACTTTATTTCTGAAAACCTCTATAATAAATATATTTATTATATTAATATATAATAATATATTATGTATAATATATGTACATAATAGATGACATAATTATGTTTATTTTATTGTTTATTAATAAATATAAGTATGTGTATTAATATTTATATATTTATAACCACTTATGAATAGATAATAATAAATATTTAAAATTCTAATTTTCCTGTTATAAGTTCTTAATTCCTATTAGTTATTAGTTGAGGTATGCAGTGTCTTGAGTCATCAGATAGTCTAGTGTTTTAACTAATAATTCTTTAAAACGTTTGTAAAGCATTGGCATTCTGGAAAACATGATGGGCATTAAAGTTAATCTGAACATAATAACAGTTTTTTCCCCATTCAGAGGTTACTCCAGATTATTGTGAAGATTATTATAGAATGCACACCACAATTAAAAGAAAATTCCAGATAATGGAATTTTAATTTTAGATTAATATTTTTAAGAAACAGCCGAGTTATACAATTTTTATTAATTCCCAAAATATGATGTACAGTTTAAAAAACACGACCTTTAGAATAAATAGCTCAAAAACTATTTTTAACTTTTGTGATTTTTTTTTATCTGAAGAATTATATGGAAAAAAGACATTAAATATATGGATGTTGATTTAAAAGATTACAATATGATTCTCTTATTTTAGTTCCTTAATTCATTGGATGCTAAAGAAATATATTTGGAAATAATGCATAATCTTCCAGATTTTGAACTACTTTCGGCAAACACACTAGAGGTAATATTTCTGTTAATGGTAATAAATGATAGTAAATGTTGGTAACATTTCAAGTCTTAACATTTTAAAATCAGCATTTGTTTTATTCATCATTAGAAAGTAGCAGTTTCAAAGGACTGCGTATATAAACATAACATATATGTATATATTAGTTATTCTAGGTTAAACTCTAATTGCTGGAGTTGCAACTTCAGGGTGGGTCTGGAGTTTGGGACAACATAGTAAGTCCTGAATGGGGGCCTCAGCGGGAGTGTCAGAAAAGCTAAGATTTTGATCACAAAGTAACTTTGGATCTGATTTAGAATTTTATGTTCTTGCTTACAGAACTGTTTATATTGTTCACTGAGAACTAAGAAGCAGCTTTAGAAAGACTGAGTTTGTAGTAAAATCATTTTTTTTTTTCCTACTCAGTGATCCCAGAGCTAAGTCTGTATCCCTATCAAACTCTGCCAAACCTGAAAAAGCTTACTTCCCTACCCCCCAACTTTTTAGCTATATATCATTAAAACTATATGTAACTTTTGGCACAGCTATCTGCTTTTAGATTTTATAATTTAGTGATTTTTAGCCTTTAATGTGGGATTGACTTACATAACATTCCAAAGAAATACAGAATATAAGCGTGAATAGGGCTGAATTTTAGACAGTATTTTGAAGTAATGGGTATGGTAGCTAAAATTTAAATCAAAGAAATAAAGAATAGGACCATTAGAATTTCTTGATTCTGACATTATTTTATCACTTTTTTTTTCCTTTTTATCACTTCGAAGGATCGGTTGGCTCATCATCGGTGGCTCATATTTTTTAATTTTGGAAAACATGAAAATTCACATGATCCTGAATTGAAGAAACTAAAAACTCTACTTAAAAATGAACATATTCAAGTAAGAAAAAAACATTCTGCCTAGCTTTGTGCAAGTGTGTTTTCTTATTAATTTAATATATGAAATTATATTTTAAGTAACATAAAAATGCTTATTTGAATCTAGGTTTAGAAAGCCCTAAGTGCTTTTGTTCTTCTGCTGTGATTTTGTTTTTCTATTAAGAATCTACAGTGATGTCTGAAAACAGTTAACTTTCATTTCTCTTTAGTAGCTAGCATGTGATATATCTGTATCAGACAATTTTTTGGAATGCATACCATAGAAGAATATCTTTCCCTTTTTAAAATTCTTATTGGTTTATGTAAGTAATTTGTACTCATAGTTTAAAAATTAGGATATATAAATAAGCTCGAAAATGAATTAAAATATTTACTATTTTTACTGCTGTTAATAGCCCTACTATAAATTTACTGTGTAACTTTTCAGACTTTTTCTGCATATGTTTTAGTATGTGGGCATAGGTATGTGTGTTTATATCATGCATATTGTAACAGCCAGTGTAATAGACATACCTGTAACTTTATTTATGAGCTTTTTTAATGAAAATGGATTGAGTATAGGGGCACCTGGGTGGTGCAGTCGGTTAAGTCTCCAACTCTTGGTTTCGGCTAGGTCTTGATCTCAGGGTCATGTGATGGAGCCCCACATTTGGCTCTGCACGTAGTGTAGAGTCTATTTGAGTTGCTCTTGTCCTTTCCCTTTGCCTCTCCCCCCCACTCTTGCTTTCTTTTTCTGTCTCTCTTCCTCTAAAATAAATCTTTAAAAGCAAAAACAAAGAAAACCCCCCAAAATGGATTCACTGTATAGTAGTCCCTCTTTTCTGCAGGGGATATGGTCTAAGGTCCACAGTGGATGCCTGAAACCACAGATAGTACCAAACACTATATGTACTTATTTTTTTCCCTATGCATACATATCCCTAATAGAGTTTAATTCATGAATTAGGCACAGTGAAAGATTAACAATAACAATAAAATGGACAATTGTAATAATATACTATAATAAAAGTTATGTGAGTATTAGTGTCTTATTATACTATACTGTACTCACCCTTGTGAATTGATACAAGATGGTAAAATGTCTACATGATGAGATGAAGTAAGGTGAATGACGCAGGCATTGTGACATGTTAAGCTACTACTGACCTGAAAATGCCTGAGAAAGAGAATCATACTTCTGGACTATAGTTTGACCAATGGGAACCAAAATTATGGAAAGTGAAATCACTGATAAGAGGGGACCTGCTGTGTTCTCTTGTAGAATTTTCCATTTGACAATATCATTTATTTTTTTATATGCTGGTGTGTATGTATGTGTATATATGAATATGTATATATATGTGTCTATATGTATATGTACATATATGTATACAAAGTACTGCCTGGTCTTTAGAGATGATAAATATATTAAGTACATTATTAAACATATGATATAAATATCATCCTAGGGATATCATCCTCCCTAAAGTCTAGGTAGTATTTCACTATATGGTTACACCATAATTGTTTAACAAATCCTCCTTTACTAACATTGTTTCCATTATTTTTTATATCAAAAACACATATTGTAAAAATGCAGTATGGAGAATGTTTTTAACCAAGATTATATATTTTTTTTAATTGTCCTCATTACCAATGTCCTCCAGAATGTTTGTATCATTTTATATTCTTACCACATGTTGGTAACCATTTCTCCATACCTGTGCCAACCATGTGTATTAACATTTTTTAATCACCATTCTGATAAGCCACAGTGATATGTTAATAATATTCATTTTCATTTATTTGGTTCCTAGTGGGGTTGAAAAAGTTTTTTGTGATTATTAACAAATTACCATTTTTTTCTATTTTCTGTCTTTGGCCCATTTTCTTTCTTCTCATAGGATGTTTATCTTTTCTTTCTTAGTGGATCCTCTGAGATACTCAAATATTTTTTTCTTGGTTTATCATTTCCCTCTTAGTAGTCTTTATGCTGTTTTTCTTTACAGTGAATGAAATTGTCACTTTGCTTTATTATTTCTGCTTCTAGATCTGAAAGAGTTTTCTCTCTCCCCCACTTCAAATTACATAAATATCTTTTATATTTTTAGAAGAGTGGATTTCTTAAACTTTTTTTTAAAGATTGTATTTATTTATTTGAAAGAGAGCACAGCAGGGGGAGCAGCAGGCAGAGGGAGGGGGAGATGCAGGCCCCCTATGGAGGAGGGAACCCCATGCAAGCTCTGTCTCAAGACCTCAGAATCATGACCTGAGCCAAAGGCAGACGCCTAACTGACGGAGCCACCCAGGCGCCCGAAAAAGTGGATTTCTTAAACAACTTCCTATTTTCTGGAAAATTTTCTCTCAGGTTTTTGAACTCTCTAGGGCGTTTTTTTTTTCCCCCTTAATGAAATTGTGTTTCAGTGTTAATGTAAATTATTTATTTCCATCTTTTATTTTTATGGCCAGTTAATTTCTGTTTAGAAACTATTATTAGAGCAATCTCATTCCTTTATGAATATATTAAAAATGAATGCATGTGATTTTGTCTTCATCAAATTAAACTTATACTTCAGGTTGGCAAGTTTGACTGTTCCTCTGCACCAGACATCTGTAGTAATCTGTATGTGTTTCAGCCATGTCTAGCAGTATTTAAAGGACAAGGAACCAGGGAATACGAAATTCATCATGGTAAGAAGGGAAAAAAATGATAAAAATTTATATTAGTTTTCAAATAGTAATTTTTTAATTATACTTTTTATTTTGTTTTTTAGTTATTTGACATGTAGTTGACACACAGTTACATTAGTTTCAGGTGTACGGCAGTGATTCTACAACTCTGTATGTTGTACTATACTCACTACAGGTGTAGTTACCTTTGGTCACCATATGATGCTATTAGCAGTACCATTGACTATATTCCTATGCTGTACCTTTCATCTCCATGACTTACTCATTCCATAGCTGGAAGCCTGTAACTCCCATGCCATTTCACCCATTTTGCCCATCCTGCCATTGCTCTCCCCTCAAGTAACCACCAGTTACTGTATTTACTTGAAGATTCTCTCCCTCGGCCTCTTCCCCCACTTGCTCAGTGCACAGGCACTTTCTCTCTCTTTGAAATAAATAAATCTTAAAAAAAAAAAAAGATAACTCTATCGTTCTGCCTCTCACCCCCCCAGTTCACACACACATTCTCTATCCCTGTATATAAACTTAAAAAAAGAAAAGAAAGTTGTATCATTTGAAAATATCTTTTCCCATTAAGTAGGTTGCCTTTTCTTTTTGTTGTTTCCTTTACTGTGCAAAAGTTTTTTATTTTGGTGTAGTCCTGACAGTTTATTTTTGCTTTTATTTCCCATGTCTGAGGAGACAGTTATAGAAAAATTGTAACTAAGGCCAATGTCAGGAGTACTGCCTAAGTTTTCTTATAGGACTTCTTTGGTTTCAGGCTTCGCATTTAGGTCTTTGTTCCCTTTTGAGTTTTATTTTTGTGTATGCTGTAAGAAAGTGGTTGAATTTCATTCTTTTGCGTATAGCTGATCAGTTTGCCTAGCAACATTTACTGAGGACGCTCTCTTTTCCCCACTGTATAATCTTGTCTCCTTTGTCAAAGATAACTGACCATGTAAGCATGGGTTTATTTTTGGGGTCTCTATTCTGTCCCATTGACCTAAGTGTCTGTCTTTGTGCCAGTACATACTGTCATGTTTACTATATAGCTTTGTCCTATATCTTGAAATCAGGGACCATGATATCTAGATTTGTTCTTCCTTTTCAAGATCACTTTGGCTACTTGGGATCTTTTGTGGTTCTTTTTACCTTATTTTATATGAAAATACTTACTGTAAATATCTTTATTAGTAAATAGGTTTCTTTTGGAGAAAGATTTTTTGAATTATATTTAGTTATTTTATTCTCTTTTTAAAATAATTAACTTTTTTTCTGCTCACTATTTTTTTTTGATATGTATTACATAGATATTGGATTTATTTTATGATTTTTTTTACAGTTTTTTTTAATTATTTTTTTTAATTTTATTTTTTATAAACATATATATATATTTTTTCCCCAGGGGTACAGGTCTGTGAATCTCCAGGTTTACACACTTCACAGCACTCACCATAGCACATACCCTCCCCAATGTCAATAACCCCACCCTCCCTCTCCCAACCCCCCTCCCCTCAGCAACCCTCAGTTTGTTTTGTGAGATTAAGAGTCACTTATGGTTTGTCTCCCTCCCAATCCCAACTTGTTTCATTTACTCTTCTCCTACCCCATTAACCCCCCATGTTGCATCTCCTCTCCCTCATATCAGGGAGATCATATGATAGTTGTCTTTCTCTGATTGACTTATTTCGCTAAGCATGATACCTCTAGTTCCATCCACGTTGTCGCAAATGGCAAGATTTCATTTCTTTTGATGGCTGCATAGTATTCCATTGTATATATATACCACCTCTTCTTTATCCATTCGTCTGTTGATGGACATCTAGGTTCTTTCCATAGTTTGGCTATTGTAGACATTGCTGCTATAAACATTCGGGTGCACGTGCCCCTTCGGATCACTACGTTTGTATCTTTAGGGTAAATACCCAGCAGTGCAATTGCTGGGTCATAGGGTAGTTCTATTTTCAACATTTTGAGGAACCTCCATGCTGTTTTCCAGAGTGGCTGCACCAGCTTGCATTCCCACCAACAGTGTAGGAGGGTTCCCCTTTCTCCGCATCCTCGCCAGCATCTGTCATTTCTGGACTTGTTAATTTTAGCCATTCTGACTGGTGTGAGGTGGTATCTCATTGTGGTTTTGATTTGTATTTCCCTGATGCCGAGTGATATGGAGCACTTTTTCATGTGTCTGATGGCCATCTGGATGTCTTCTTTGCAGAAATGTCTGTTCATGTCTTCTGCCCATTTCTTGATTGGATTATTTGTTCTTTGGGTGTTGAGTTTGATAAGTTCTTTATAGATTCTGGACACTAGCCCTTTATCTGATATGTCGTTTGCAAATATCTTCTCCCATTCTGTCAGTTGTCTTTTGGTTTTGT